>NW_028317885.1:315277-630555 GCF_062004578.1 Staurois parvus | reverse complement strand
GAGAAGAAGGAGAAGGATGAGAAGAAGGAGAAGGAGAAGGATGAGAAGAAGGAGAAGGATGAGAAGAAGGAGAAGGATGAGAAGGATGAGAAGAAGGATGAGAAGAAGGATGAGAAGAAGGATGAGAAGAAGGAGAAGGATGAGAAGAAGGATGAGAAGAAGGAGAAGGATGAGAAGAAGGATGAGAAGAAGGAGAAGGATGAGAAGAAGGAGAAGGAGAAGGATGAGAAGAAGGAGAAGGATGAGAAGAAGGATGAGAAGAAGGATGAGAAGAAGGAGAAGGATGAGAAGAAGGATGAGAAGAAGGAGAAGGATGAGAAGAAGGATGAGAAGAAGGATGAGAAGAAGGAGAAGGATGAGAAGAAGGAGAAGGATGAGAAGAAGGATGAGAAGAAGGAGAAGGATGAGAAGAAGGATGAGAAGAAGGAGAAGGATGAGAAGAAGGAGAAGGAGAAGGATGAGAAGAAGGAGAAGGATGAGAAGAAGGAGAAGGATGAGAAGAAGGAGAAGGATGAGAAGAAGGAGAAGGATGAGAAGAAGGATGAGAAGAAGAAGGATGAGAAGAAGGATGAGAAGAAGGAGAAGGATGAGAAGAAGGATGAGAAGAAGGAGAAGGATGAGAAGAAGGATGAGAAGAAGGAGAAGGATGAGAAGAAGGATAAGGAGGAGAAGGATGAGAAGAAGGATGAGAAGAAGGAGAAGGATGAGAAGAAGGACAGTTCTGTGACAGTTTCTGTCTATTTCTGACAGTTCTGTGACATTCACTCCATACAGCGGTTGAAACATTGTATCTATTTGTTTCCATAAATGACATTCTGCAGATACACTTAGAGGAGCTCTGCAGATACACTTTTTGCCGACTTGGAATTATTCTTATTTTCATCCTACTTCTTCTTCTTCTTCTTCTTCTTCATCCTCAGAAGAAGAAGAGGAGGATGAGGATGAAGAGGAAGAAGAAGAAGAAGTAGGATGAAAATAAGATTAATTCCAAGCCGGCAAAAAGTGTATCTGCAGAGCTCCTCTATTCTGCAGATACACTTAGAGGAGCTCTGCAGATACACTTTTTGCCGGATTGGAATTATTCTTATTTTCATCCTACTTCTTCTTCTTCTTCTTCTTCCTCTTCATCCTCATCCTCCTCTTCTTCTTCTGAGGATGAGGATGAAGAAGAAGAAGAAGAAGTAGGATGAAAATAAGAATAATTCCAAGCCGGCAAAAAGTGTATGTGCAGAGTTCCTCTATTCTGCAGATACACTTAGAGGAGCTCTGCAGATACACTTTTTGCCGGCTTGGAATTATTCTTATTTTCATCCTACTTCTTCTTCTTCATCCTCATCCTCTTCTTCTTCTGAGGATGAGGATGAAGAAGAAGAAGAAGAAGTAGGATGAAAATAAGAATTCCAAACCGGCAAAAAGTGTATCTGCAGAGTTCCTCTATTTCTGACAGTTCTCTGACAGCTCCTTCACATGTACAGCGGTTGAAACATCTGTATCCTAAATGGAAACTAATAGATACAATGTTTCAACCGCTGTACATGTGAAGGAACTGTCAGAGAAATGTCAGAAATAGCGGAGCTCTCTGCAGGGACACTTTTGCCGGCTGATCGGGAAAAATCCGATTCGCGCACCCGAAGTAGGCAAATATTCGGATTCGCCGCGAATCGAATTTTTCCTGAAATTCGTATCGAATTCCGGTTCGCCTGGTTCGATTCGCTCATCTCTAATTGTATCCAAAGGGGTTAAATGTGGAATGTGATCTCCAAGTATTTTTGGATAAATAGGTCTCTATGGATATGTATTCTTATATTGCCATGTTATGGCCAACCTGTGGTAATTCTTCATCTCTGTCAATGGCTAGACAATATGTTAAATTATTAAGGTTAACCTTCTTTATTTAGGGAGGTATTTAATGGCCTGATGGTACATATTTGAATATAAATTTAGAAGTGGAGAAAGGACTAACTGTTGAGCTGGCTATTCTCCTCTCCTTTGAGAATAATTGTATACTAATAAGTGGTTACTTTGAAGTTTAGGTATCTTTGGCAAAATAACCTATAGAGGGACTCGTTAATTAATATTGCCATCTTGTGGCGGTTTTGCGGTAATTATTATTGTGTTCTTAGATACCTTTGACTTAATGAATAGGTTTGGAGATTCTTTCATTAACATTGCCATCTTCTGGTGAATATGTGGTAACTCTTTATTTGAATATATTTTTTATTTATTATTTTTTATTTCTTTGTGCATTGTTGGAATTGTCAAGCCTTTCCTCTCTTTCATATATCCAGTCGCCTGTCTTTTTAATTTAATAATGACCAGCGGCTGTGCTAAATATTTAGCCCTTTTTTTCTTCCATTGAGAACAACTGCAAGTTAATTTTTTGCATAAGTGGGTGGGTCTTAACCCACTATAAATAGGAAGCTGAAATGCAGGAATCTCATTGGTCCTGACGAAGCTGAGTGAGATACGCCCATCGGCGAAACGCGTTGACGTCATACGTCAGATACGTCACTTCAGGTCATGCGCACTAGGTGGAACGCACGCTGACCTACAAGGAGGTAGCCATTTTCACATGCCATGAGTCATGCAAAGGCAGCACAGGCGCCATGGAGAGGTCGGAACCCGCGGCATGTCGGCTGATGTAAGCGGTGGTTCCCTGGCTCCACACGGCAGTAATTATGAAGGACATCTTCTCCTTTCCTATTACCCATTGCACAGGTGGTGAGTGGACTGTTACAGGACATTAGATAAAAGGTCCCATGCGATCTGTATGACAACAACGTCTACCATAGAGTGAAAGCTCCTACAGTGAATACCCTTATATTGTTTGTCTTACTACAGGATGGGGACATTATGGTGCTTCACATAAACAAGGCATACCACGTTTATTTCAACAGGCGGAAGATCCATTGGGCCTTATCTTGTTTCCAACAAAAAGTGGTTTGCAGTCCATATGTCGTGGTGAAGAAACCATTTATAGCAGTGTTCTGCAATTTGCATCTATTTCTCCATCCAGGCAACAATCGGGGCTTTTTTCATTTAAGAGTCCTAATAACCAGTCACTTCTATTACGGATAAATGGGCCCCAACCACATGTGCCAGCATAGGATTGTACTGCATTTTTTATGTGATATCCATCTATTGCCTAATATAGGCTTATGGTTATGCCTCTCTTTTGACGCATACTGTGTTCGCCGTACTGCATGCATGTGATATTATATACCCTTGGTGTAATTTTTGGAAATTTCCCTATATGGGATATAACCTACATGGTTATGACATATGTCTCTATATATATATATATATATATAGCATGTGACATTGTATACCTATGGTATAATTTTTGTATACACCTCCTATAGGAAGTGTTAACCTATGTGCCAGTGCTGCAAGGACTTTAGACTATAGTGGTCATTGTCTTTGTTGCATATTTATCCAGACCGGTCTTGGTGTCATTTTATATGGTTTTAGGTCTGTGTGTATTGTCTCATACTGAGGTGATGGTAAACCAGGGCGATTGCCCATATGTCTAATATTTATATGTAATAAAGTATAATTTTTGGAAATTTTTCTGAGTATCACATTCTGTTCATAATGTAGCCGCTTTTCTGTGAATTCCTTTTCACAAACCCTTTGTTTCTGCAGGCCCCATGAGATGCCCCTGGTACCTTCTTCATCGGCTTTTTTGAGTTTGGGCAAGGACACAGGGGCCCCATGATTCCCTATTGCCCGGGGGCCCCATGAGTTGTCAGTCCGCCCCTGAGTGTGAGTATTGCATTCTTATACAGATATATTGATTTTGATGCATCGTATATATAATGATATTCTATACATTCTAAAATTGCAATTTCAGTTCCATAGATTACCCCACTCTCTATTCAGAAATACCCCGAAGAAGGAGCTTTATGACTCTGAAACACTCGGGATCTTGTATGACAAATTCTACATTTCAAGTTGTCAAAGTGGCACATAATTGTGAAGTGGAAGGAAAATGAGAAATGGTTTTCAACATTTTTTATAAATAAATATGTGAAAAGTGTGGCATGCATTTGTATCCAGCCCCCCGGAGTCAATACTTTGTAGAACCCCTTTAACTGCAACTACAGCTGCAAGTCTTTTTGGGGATGTCTCTACCAGCTTTGCACATCTAGAGAGTGAAATGTTTGCCCATTCATCTGTGCAAAATAGCTCAAGATCTGTCAGACTGGATGGAGAGTGTCTGTGAACAGCAATTTTCAAGTCTTGCCACACATTCTCAATTGGATTTAGGTCTGGACTTTGACTGGGCCATTCTAACACATGAATATGCTTTGATCTAAACCATTCCATTGTAGCTCTGGCTGTATGTTTAGGGTCATTGTCCTGCTGGAAGGTAAACCTCCACCCCGGTCTCAAGTCTTCTGAAGACTTTAACAGGGTTTCTTTTAAACACTTCAAGTCCGGACACTTTCACCCCCTTCCTGTCCAGGCCAATTTTCAGCTTTCAGCGCTATCACACTTTGAATGACAATTGTGCAGTTATGCAAGACTGTACCCATATGAATTTTTTAGCATTTTTTTTGAGACAGATAAAGCTTTATTTTGGTGCTATTTATTCACCATTGTGATTTTTATTTTTTTGCTATATAAATGAAAAAGTCCAAAAATTTAGAAAAAAAGTGTTTTTCTTATAACATTTTGCAAATACATAATATTTCAACATAAATCTTGACCAACATTTATTCAGTTATCTTTTTAGTAAAAACAAATAACCCAAATTAGTTTATAACCAAAAATTATAATAAAAAAATATATATATGTATTTTGATTTTATTTTTTTATATTATTTATTATTATTTTTTTTTACATACTGTCACCCTAGCAGTACAGTGTCACCATGGTGACAATATACTACTTGTGGGGGTGATGAAGATTTTTTTTTTTTTCTTTTACACTGATTGCCTTTACACCCATAAAGGCTGTAAAAGCAATAATTTCTCCTTCTTTCTGGCTGCATTCTTGCAGCCATTGAGAAATACTGTGTGAGCTGTGATTGGTCACAGCTTGTCAAATGGTACAAGGGTGTGGTGAATAGCCTTGTACCATGTGACCTCTGTGATCATTCACAGATGTCACACGTAGTAAGCAATGATGTCAGAAAAGACATCTTGCTTACTACTCTGCATGTGATACTGTTTGGCTAATCAGTGATCACATGATTGGGACCTCACACGACGATCGGTGTTCCACTGTGTCTGGAGGACACTCCCAGGGAGTGTGCACACCCAGGAGAGGGCCACCCGCCCATGCGCTGCCACTGTCCGGCTGTATATATAACGGCCGGACGGCAGGTGGGAAGATGGATGGAGCTAAATACAGGGCAATCTTAACCATCAACTCTGACCAGCTTCCCTGTTCTTGCTGAAGAAAAGCATACCCACAACATGATGCTGCCACCACCATGTTTTACGGTGGAGATGGTGTGTTCAGGGTGATGTGATTTGCAATGTTAGTTTTCTACCACACATAGCGTTTTGCTTTTAATACAAAAAGTTTAATTTTGGTCTCATCTGACCAGAGCAATTTCTTCCACATGTTTGCGGTGTTCCCCACATGTCTTCTCTCAAACTGCAAACTGGACTTCTTATGGCTTTCTTTCAACAATGGCTTTCTTCTTGCCACTCTTTCATAAAGGCCAGATTTGTGGAGTGCACAACTAATAGTTCTCCTGTGGACAGATTATCACACCTGAGCTATGGATCACTGCAGCTCCTCCACAGTTACCATGGGCCCCTTGGCTGCTTCTCTGATTAATGCTCTCCTTCCCCTGCCTGTCTGTTTAGGTGGACGGCCATGTCTCGGTAGGTTTGCAGTTGTGCCACTCTTTCCATTTTCGAATGATGGATTGAACAGTGCTCCGTGAGATGTTCAAAGCTTGGGATGCTTTTTTATAACATAACCCTGCATTAAACCTCTCCACAATTTTATCCCTGACCTGTCTCGTGTGTTCCTTAGCCTTCATGATGCTGTTTGTTCACTAATGTTCTCTAACAAACCTTTGAGGGCTTCACAGAACAGCTGGATTTATACTGATATTAAATTATACATAGATGGACTGATTAGATGATTTCTGAAGGCAGTTGGTTCCACTAGATTTTACTTAGGGGTATCTGAATACAAATGCACGTCCCACTTTTTGAAAACCATTTCTCATTTTCCTTCCACTTCACAATTATGTGCCACTTTGTGTTGGTCTATCACATAAAATCCCAATAAAATATATTTACGTTTTTGGTTGTAACATGACAAAATGTGGACAATTTCAAGGGGTATGAATACTTTTTCAAGGCACTGTATACACCATAGTTTGTGGTCTATAACTTTCCTACAGACTAAATAATAAACACTGATTTGAGTTATTTTCACCAAAGAAATGTAGCAGAATACATGTTGGCCTAAATTTAGTAAGAACAATTATTTATTTGCAAAATTTTATAATAGAAACGAAGAAAAATGTGTTTCTTTTTTCAAAAATGTTTTTGTTTTTAAATTCAGCAAAAAATAAAAAACTGAGTGGTGATTAACCACTTGCCTACTGGGCACTTTCACCCCCTTCCTGCCCAGGCCAATTTTCATCTGTTAGTGCTGTCGCACTTTCAACAACAATTGCACGGTCATGCAGCACTGTACCCATATGAAATTTTTATACGTTTATTTCACACAAATACAGCTTTCTTTTGGTGGTATTTAACTGCTTCCCGTTTGCCCTATAGCAGAAATACTGCTATAGATCGGCACGGGTGCACAAAATCACATATATATATATATATATATACATGCGAGTTTGCATTTATAGGTAGGGGGCGCGCGCTCCCTACCTGCGCCGTCATTCGCGGCTGCGGCCATCAATCACCGAGTTCCAGCCAGTGATTACTCGTGATTACTTGCCGTGCCCGGTGATTGCCGACCATCTCCAAAAACAGTTCTCCTCCCTGTCAGCTCCTGCACACTGCTTTGCATGGCTGTGCAGTGAAGCACAAACACACAGCCCCTAGTGAAACAGCACACAGCTAATCCTTTGATTGCCCCACATGTTAACCCCTTCCTGTCCAGTGCCATTAGTACAGTGTCAGTGGTTTTTACTAGGGATATCAGTGACACCAAGTCAGTTTCCCCAGTGTCTGAATGCCCACTGCAGTCCCGCAGTCCTGCTAAAAGTCACTGATCGCCGACATTACTAGTAAAAAAAAAATCCACTATATATACCGCCATTTGTAAACGCTATAACTTTTACGTAAACCAATTAATTTACACGTATTGGGATTATTTTTTAGCAAAGACATGTCGCAGAATACATTTTGGCCTAAATTTAGGACAAAATTCGATTTTTAAAATTCTTTTACTGGACATGTTTAATATCAAACAGTCAAAAATATTGTTTTTTTTCTCAAAATTGTCGATCTTATTTTTTTTTTTATAGCGCAAAAAATAAAAAACGCACAGGTGATCAAATACCACTGAAATAAAGCTCAATTCATGGGGAACAAAAGGACATAAATTCCATTCGGGTGCAGCGTTGTGTAACCGCGCAATTGTCAGTTAAAAAGTACCACAGCACCGCAATGCCAAAAAAATGGCATGGTCAGGAAGGGGCGGGGGGGGGGGGGGTAAATCCTCAGGAGGGCAAGTGGTTTTTCCTGGACCGGCTGAGTGGTGATGTCAGCTGACAGGGGGTTTTAGAAAACGGGTCACATGAGTGCTGAATGAACTGCACTACGGTGATTCCCAGGAGAAGTAGAGCCAACGAGCTTTGGCTTTACTCCTCCTTTAACGAACCCATAAAAAGAAAAAAACTATGGCACTCACCTCAGTGACAATGTAGACCAAATAGGGGAGAGCTTTGTTCACTTTGGCATTCTGTCTCTTTCCATTTTCTCCTTCACTGATTGTACCTCAAGTGCGACTCACAAATCCTTGCTCTTCATCTTCTGAAACGCAATCAAATAATTCATTACTTGGATACCTCAGTAAAACATGTCATCTGTACAACAGAAGACCCCATTTCTGTGTGGAAGAGGGATAAAAATTAAATTATATCTGCAGCCTATTGGTTCCTTTCCCCCCTGCATTGGTGGTCAAAGTAGTGAAAGTTACCCCCCTGCATTGGGGATCACCTACCTGATTACAAAACTTTATTTACATAGTTACATAGTTAGTCTGGCTGAAAAAAGACAAAAGTCCATCCAGTTAACCATTAATAAAAAAAAAAGAAGTTAAAATCCTATACCCACAGTTGATCCAGAGGAAGGCAAAAAAAAACAGCAAAGCATGATCCAATTTTCTACTGCAGGGAAAAAAAATCCTTCCTGATCCCCCGAAAGGCAATCGGATATTTCCTGGATCAACTTTATCTATAAATGTTAGTATCCAGTTATATTCTGTGTATCCAAGAAAGAATCCAGGACTTTTTTTTAAAACAATCCACTGAGCTGGCCAGAACCAACTCTTCAGGGAGTCTATTCCACATTTTCACAGCTCTCACTGTGAAGAAATCTTGCCATGTCTGGAGATTACATTTCTTTTCCTCCAGACGTAAAGAGTGCCCCCTTGTCCTCTGTGATGACCTCAGGGTGAATAACTCTACACCGAGTTCACTATATGAACCACTGATGTATTTATACATGTTGATCATATCCCCCCTAAATCTCCTCTTCTCCAGAGAAAATAAATTCAGTTCTTATAATCTTTCCTCATAGCTGAGCTCCTCCATGCTTCGTATCAGTTTGGTTGCCCTTCTCTGTACTTTCTCCAGTTCCCCAATGTTCTTTTTGTGAATTGGTGCACAAAACTGAACTGCATAATCCAGATGAGGTTTTACTAATGATTTGTACCGGGGTAATATGATATCTCTCTCTCTGGAGTCTATACCTCTTTTAATACAAGAGAGGATTTTGCTCGCTTTAGAAACCGCAGCCATTATTAAGCTTGTGATCTACCAGAACCCCCAGATCCTTCTCCACCATTGATTCCCCAGTTGTACCCCCCCCCCCAGTATGTATGATGCATGCATATTCTAAACCCCCAAGTGCATCAGCTTACATTTATCAACATTAAACCTCATTTGCCACATAGTTGCCCAAATAAACAGTGCATTGAGCTCGGCTTGTAAAATGAAGACATCCTGTATGGACGTTATTCCACTGCACAGCTTGGTGTCATCTGCAAAGACTGAAATGGGATTTTTAATCCCAGACCCTATATCATTTATAAATATATTAAAAAGTAAGGGTCCCAACACTGAACGTTGGGGTACACCACTGATGACCTCAGACCATTCAGAGTATGAATCATTAACAATTACTCAAACTTACATTAACAAAATGTAAACAATGTCTTGGTTACCATGGTAAGCAAATGTAAACAATGGCTTGCTTAAAGTGCATGTTATGGCAAAACTAGCTATTACTGATTTCTGATTGTTGTCTGTGTCTTCAATGGGGAGATTCAACATCTATCACCAAGACAAAATCAAACATTTATGGACAAATCTTCACTGCCAGCTATTGTATCCTGACAGCCAGCTCCAGCAACTGTCAGAATACCTGATCAGCGGCTACATCCAATTGACTAAGGGGGCTGTTCAGCTGATAGTTTTCCACCGAGCTCCTTTAACAAAAGTCAATTGAACAATCAATTTTTGTCAAGCTGGAAGATGTGGACAGGGGCAGCATGAATCAGCTGAAACTCAAGCCATACATAGCAGCAAAAAAAACACCAATTATCCTGATAGAGTAAGGAAGGCTAAGAAACTATATAAAAAACAACAACTTTTGGCTATACAAATACTTCAAATGAATGACTATCTACTTCATATTTGTCAAAACTCCCTTAAACATCATTTTCTGATTTCCGAGTGATGAGTGAAAAGCAGCTGACAAAAACAATCAGAAAACACCAACAAAAATAGGGATCCACACATATGTACAATAAAGACTGCCGTCAAGAGACAACTTGCAGGGGTTTCCTCGGCCTGCTCACACAGGGAAAAAAACAAAAAAAATGATTAGCAGCTAGTTAAAATAAACTACTAAATAAAAAACCTTTTGTTTCCCTTCACACGGGTGAGCCAATCCGGTCCCCCTGTCAGTTTTTCAGCTGGAACTAAACCAGATATTCTATACAAGTCTATGGGCACTAGGGTTGCACCTCATCCCCTTAAACCTGAACACATTAATTACACAGGTTCTGTGGCTGATTAAGGTGGTCATTAAACTCACCTGGTGCCTTATCTGTATTAACTCAGCCTCAGAACCTGGGTATATTAATATGTGTTCGGTTTTAAAGGGATGAGGTGGCAACCCTAATGGGCACATGAATGTAAATAGTCGTCCATTTACATTCGCTTACTTCTGAGTCCAACCATTTCTGGGGGGAAAAAATGGAAAAGTCTGAGCCTTTTTCCATTTTTTCCAACAGGACGGAACAGAGGACATCTAAAGTATATGGCTGATAACAGATCTAATATGGATCCTGAAAACTCAGTTTTTTTAATGGAGCTAAACACTGAACAAAAATGTAGCATCCATCCTGTTCTGCTCAATTCAGTGGGGGGTCTATTTATGGTGCCCGTGTGAAAGGGGCCTTGGGCTGTATGTATATTGTATGGTGATTTTTTTTTTTTAGGCTTCTCAAATGCCCTTATTACTCATTAAGCCTGGATTCACACCTACATGATTTACCACACATGAATTTCCACTGAAATAGAAGATCAGCATAGAACTTCAGCTGCTATAACTCTGTATCGGCAAATCTTGACAAAGGTATCCTCTCTACTTATGCTTTTTTTCCTCATCGCATGCTCAGATTGAATTGTCCAGGTTTGTAAAAGTTTTCCATTAGCGCAACAAATTAGGTATTGAACGCACTGTATTTTAGGAGCTGTACCTTAAAGTTGAGCTCAAGACCCATCAATTGGAGTAGTTTTCTATACATAAAGAAAAAAAATCATTACATTTACCAAGTTTAAGAACTAGAGTGTCAGGATGAAAAAAAATATCACCGAGAGCATCACTGACCTTCATAAAATATTTAAGTAAAACAGAATTTCATTCAGCTAAAGGGAAGTATGTGCAGTAATGTCTACTGATTATAAGACTGCTATTTACACAGCCATCAGAGAAGAGGAACACATCAGACTGCAGAGAAGAGGGACATCCCAACACAGCCTGGGAAACGGTTTAAATGAGCAAAATAAGATGTCAGAAAAGTGTATGTAAGAAAACAAGAAAAATACATTTCTTCAGTATATATCGTCAATACATACACACCTCCCCGTGGTTTATCCCTGTTTTCCATGTGCCCTGGTCACAGCAGATCGCTGGTGTGATGTACAGTGAGGAAATATACAGACGTGCTGCATTTTCATACAGTGGAACAAATAGGAACTGCATGTCCCCACACAGCACTGCAGTGCAGAGATATGGATGAAGTGGGACTATGTGACACTTCACCAGGGGTGTTGACATTTTTGAAAAAACTACTTGTCCAGGGACTAAATCGGGGCCCCAATCTACTTGTCCCTCATGACAATCTACTTGTCCAGATAAAAAAAAAAAAAAAACGTAACCAAAACCATATTTAAATCAGAGGTGATTTTAGGAATCTCTGGGGATTTTAAAATCAAAAGAGGCTTTATGGCGACTTAAACGTGTAATATTTTTAACATTGTGCTGTATATCTCCTCCTCCCCTCCCTGCCTGTCTTCAGCACCACACCCAGGGACTAGCAAGGAGGAGAGACACCTTGCAGTGTGATGAACAACGATTGGCTGCTCGTCAGGAAGGGGGATGGGCGGGGAATCAGGGCTTATACTTTATCCCTTTCGCCGCCAGGGCCGTTTTTGAGTTTTTTGCACATTTCAAAAATCATTTTAGGCCTGAAGATTACATAAAACCACCAAACATTATATATTTTCTGAAAGCAGAGACCCTAGAGAATACAATAGTGGTAGTTCCAATTTTTTATGTTGCATGATTTTACCGCAAAATTTTAGTACAAAAAACAAGTTAATTTTAGGGCACAAAAAAGCAATAAATTACAATATTTTGTTTTGTAAAATATAAAAGATGATGTTGCAGTGAGTAAATAAATATCCAACTTGTCAAACCTTTTGTGTGCGCTCGTGAAATGACGACGAACTTCAGTACCCTATATTTTCTATAGGTCAACACTTTTAAAGCTCCATATAGGTCATCAATTAAGTGTTACAAAGGAGGTCTGGTGCTAAAATTATTGTTCTCATTTTGGTTTTATTTTCAATCACATAGGGGACAAAGTGATGATTTTTGGTGACAGGTTCTCTTTGAGACATCCAAGGCCCTGGATGTCTCCCCTCTGACCCACTGAATGCACATCGCACCGCATTACATTTTTTCTGGGGATTGCATTACAATCTCTCAGCAGGGAACCGGGTAAGCGCAAGAAGGGGAGGGGAGCGGACTCGTCTGCTATTCTCCCTCCCCTCTAGCAAACGGCGGGAAGGGCCAGCAGATGGGCAAGCGGAGCCCGGGAGACCTCACACGGGAAGGGGGAGGGATTGAAGGTGCGCAGAGAGGCTTGCACTATGTGGAAGCAATCGGCCCTAATGCTTCCACCTGATAGGCGAGCCGCGCAATTGTCATTCAAAGTGTGACAGTGTTGAAAGCTGAAAATTGGCCTGGGCAGGAAGGGGGTGAAAGTGTCCAGACTTAAAGTGGTTAAAGCTTTACTTCTACTCTAATGACATTCACAACTATTACACTGGCTCTGGATGCCATTACTCCCTATGCATCTGTGACTAAGCTGGGCCGGTCTTATTTTGCTGTATTGGCTAATCAGCCTCCAATCCTCATCACCATTAAGCTGTGAGCTTTTCAAAACCGCCTATATCGAACTATCTTTATTGTGAATAACAGGGATTTATTTCCATAGTGGCACCGATCTGGACATGTATAGCCCTCTATTCATACTGGATTTTCATTCGAGTTCCCTGTCATATACAGTGGGGCAAAAAAGTATTTAGTCAGCCACCAATTGTGCACGTTCTCCCACTTAAAAAGATGAGAGAGGCCTGTAATTGGCATCATAGGTAGACCTCAACTATGAGAGACAATATGAGAAAAAAAATCCAGACAATCACATTGGCTGATTGGAAAGAATTTATTTGCAAATTATGGTGGAAAATAAGTATTTAGTCACCTACAAAAAAGCAAGATTTCTGGCTCTCACAGACCTGTACCTTCTTCTTTTAGAGGCTCCTCTGTCCTGCACTCATTACCTGTATCAATGGAACCTGTTTGAACTTGTTATCAGTATAAAAGACACCTGTCCACAACCTCAAACAGTCACACTCCAAACTCCACTATGGTGAAGATCAAAGAGCTGTCGAAGGACACCAGAAACAAAATTGTAGACCTGCACCAGGCTGGGAAGACTGAATCTGCAATAGGCAAGCAGCTTGGTGTGAACAAATCAACTGTGGGAGCAATAATTAGAAAACATACAAGACCACTGATAATCTCCCTCGATCTGGGGCTCCATGCAAGATCTCACCCCGTGGGGTCAAAATGATCACAAGAACGGTGAGCAAAAATCCCAGGACCACACGGGGGGACCTAGGGAATGACCTGCAGAAAGCTGGGACCAACGTAACAAAGGCTACTATCAGTAACACACTACGCTGCCAGGGGCTCAGATCCTGCAGTGCCAGACGTGTCCCCCTGCTTAAGCCAGTACATGTCCGGGCCCGTCTGAAGTTTGCTGGACAGCATTTGGATGATCCAGAAGAGGATTGGGAGAATGTCATATGGTCAGATGAAACCAAAATAGAACTGTTTGGTAGAAACACAACTCGTCGTGTTCGGAGGAGAGAGAATGCTGAGTTGTGTCCAAAGAACACCATACCTACTGTGCAGCATGGGGGTGGCAACATCATGCTTTGGGGCTGTTTCTCCACAAAGGGACCAGGACGACTGATCCATGTACAGGACAGAATGAATGGGGCCATGTATCGTGAGATTTTGAGTGCAAACCTCCTTCCATCAGCAAGGGCATTGTGGATGAAACGTGGCTGGGTCTTCCAACATGACAATGATCCAAAACATACCGCCCGGGCAACGAAGGATTGGCTTCATAAGAAGCATTTCAAGGTCCTGGAGTGGCCTAGCCAGTCTCCAGATCTCAACCCCATAGAAAACCTTTGGAGGGAGTTGAAAGTCCGTGTTGCCCAGCGACAGCCCCAAAACATCACTGCTCTAGAGGAGATCTGCATGGAGGAATGGGCCAACATACCAGCAACAGTGTGTGCCAACCTTGTGAAGACTTACAGGAAACGTTTGACCTCTGTCATTGCCAACAAAGGATATATAACAAAGTATTGAGATGAACTTTTGATATTGACCAAATACATATTTTCCACCATAATTTGCAAATAAATTCCTTCCAAATCAGCCAATGTGATTGTCTGCATTTTTTTTCTCATTTTGTCGCTCATAGTTGAGGTCTACCTATGATGCCAATTACAGGCCTCTCTCATCTTTTTAAGTGGCAGAACTTGCACAATTGGTGGCTGACTAAATACTTTTTTGCCCCATTGTATATATGCAACTTAACCTCCCTAGTGGTCTGATTATGTCAGTATTTCTCTGCTCAAAGCGGTACGGAAAATAAGTATTTGGTCACCTACAAACAAGCAAGATTTCTGGCTCTCACAGACCTCTACCTTCTTCTTTAAGAGGCTTCTCTGTCCTGCACTCATTACCTGTATCAATGGCACCTGTTTGAACTTGTTATCAGTATAAAAGACACCTGTCCACAACCTCAAACAGTCACACTCCAAAAACCACTATGGTGAAGATCAAAGAGCTGTCGAAGGACACCAGAAACAAAATTGTAGACCTGCACCAGGCTGGGAAGACTGAATCTGCAATAGGCAAGCAGCTTGGTGTTAACAAATCAACTGTGGGAGCAATAATTAGAAAATGGAAGACATACAAGACCACTGATAATCTCCCTCGATCTGGGGCTCCACGCAAGATCTCACCCCGTGGGGACAAAATGATCACAAGAACGGTGAGCAAAAATCCCAGGACCACACGGGGGGACCTAGGGAATGACCTGCAGAGAGCTGGGACCAACGTAACAAAGGCTACCATCAGTAACACACTAAGCCGCCACTACGCCAGTGGGAGAACTTGCACAATTGGTGGCTGTCTAAATACTTTTTTGCCCCACTGTATATATGCAACTTAACCTCCCTAGTGGTCTGATTATGTCAGTATTTCTGTGCTGAAAGCGGTACATTTTTTTGCATGGAAATATGTTGTTTTTTTATTGTAGGCCTGTAATTCCAAGGAATAACTCACTGAAATCTGTCCGAACAAGAGTCTAGTAAATCCCAGAGCAACGCTTCAGGGTAATCCCAAGTGTAGCTCAGGGTTACCGCTTTTGGTACTGAAAGTTAACCCCGAGCTACACTTGGGAATACCACCAAGGAGGTTAATGTGCTGTTAGTTTTATGAAGGCCTTGGTCTGTTTGGTGAGTTCATTTCCCAGAGCTCAGTTACCTGCCTATGTGGCTGAATAAGTGTGTTCCCGATATATGAGACTCTGGATAGAAATGACTCATCAACTTTGCTCATTTAAGACGGAGGGTAGTTGTTTAGCGATTAATTTGTTACTGTGTGTGGCCCGGGTCATTTTAAGGTGATAACGTTATCATACCTCATTTTAATGTGAATGGAGGATCTGTTGGCCTAATAGGTCTATTACCTTTTTGTGAATTTAATAAAGCTGTTGGTTTTATTTATACTGCTGTTGGTTCTTTCAAAACTTCTTTCTTTAAGGGGTCTTCTGGATCCCTCAATATCTTTTTCTGTCTGTTGTATAATCAAAAAAGTGCGCTGTCCCTTTAAAGTTATATGAAACGTATGCAAATCAACAAATGTGAATAATAGTATAAATTGACAAACTGAACAAATATAAAATTCCTATTTACGAGCAGGCCATCCTCATGAAGATTGTTTGGTCAGAGACATTAACACCAGTGGCCTGCTGGAGGTCGTTTTGTAGGGCTCTGGCAGTGCTCATCCTGTTCCTCCTTGTACAAAGGAGCAGATGCCGGTCCTGCTGATGGGTTAAGGACC
This sequence comes from Staurois parvus, assembly GCF_062004578.1. Lineage (NCBI taxonomy): Eukaryota > Metazoa > Chordata > Amphibia > Anura > Ranidae > Staurois > Staurois parvus. The sequence continues at coordinate 614,395 of NW_028317885.1, read as the reverse complement.
TTCTACGGCCCTGTCCAGCGCTCCTAGAGTAACTGCCTGTCTCCTGGAATCTCCTCCATGCTCTTGAAACTGTGCTGGGAGACACAGCAAACCTGGCAATGGCACCTATTGATGTGCCATCCTGGAGGAGTTGGACTGCCTGTGCAACCTCTGTAAGGTCCAGGTATCGCCTCATGCTACCAGTAGTGACACTGACCCTAGCCAAATGCAAAACTAGTGACAAACAGTCAGAAAAGATGAGTAGGGAAAATGTCAGTGGCCTCCACCTGTAAAACCATTCCTGTTTTGGGGTTCGTCTCATTGTTGCCCATCTAGTGCACCCGTTGTTAATTTTATTAACACCAAAGCAGCTGAAACTGATTAACAACCCCCTCTGCTACTTAACTGACCAGATTAATTGACTTGATGTGCTATACTCTGATTAAAATGTGTTCCTTTAATTTTTTTTTGTGTGTGTGTAAGTAATGTATGTAGCTGACCTCATCTGGGATTTTTCAGCAGCTAATTGTGTACAGCTGAATGGAGTCTTGTCTTCCTATATTAGGTGGCTGCCGGATCGATCCAGCAGGTTATGTATAAGAGCTGAGAGAGGCATGAAACTCGTCAACCTGGAGTCCCCCACTGTGATCTCTATGCTTTTGAGTTCTGTGTTACAAAGATGTACTGCAATAAAGGCGGTGTTTTTACCGGAATAAAGCCGTCCTGATCTTCTTTTGGATTCTAGAATTGTTTTTAATTTACAGCAAGACAAAGGTACTTTTGCCTGAGATTGCACTTCCCAAAAAAGGTTTGTTGTATTGCTTTGGGCAGCCATGATTCCGTACACCAGTGTTCACATATAATTGCAGCATCCCTTTACCCCTGGTTCACATATATGCGGCCATGTTTTGCACGGGCACGAGAGCCCATTCATTTGAATGGACTCCCGTGCCCGTGACACGCCGGGAAGAAGTCCCTACGCTTCTTTGGAAAACACAGCCCACACGGGAACCTCGGTTCCCAGTACGGTTGCATTTTCCAGTGCAGGTGGCGTGCCATTAGAACTAATGGCACCCGCCTGCGGGTCCGCAGCACCACCCGCACAGATGTGAACCTAGGATTAGACCATGGGCCCTCAACTTGGGGCCCTCCAGCTGTTGTAAAACTACAAGTCTCATGAGGCATTTCAAGGCTGACAATTACAAGCATGACTTTGTGCTAGCCTTTTCATTGATGGAACAGTTACTGATGGATTTCTTGTCTTGTTTTCAGAAGCGAGCACTAAAATTGCAGCAGAAAAAACAGGAGGAAAATTTTAAGCAAGAACAGCAACGTGAGCGTGCGCTGGGGAGAGAAAAACAATTAACAGCCAAGCCGGCTAAAAGAACATGAAATGAAGGGCATGTCTGGCCCAATCATAAACTCCGCATCCATTTAATTAAGGAAAATCGGTGCTGATACTGTTCAAGCTGAAAGCGGTTATCAAAAATTCTAGTCTGCGTTTTTTATGCTTTTAAACATCCAGTCCAGTTTTCTGCTTGCACTGACTGAGCACAAATTTCAAAAGCCTTTCAAGATAAGTGTGGGTGCAATCGTTGTGTATGATAAAGCACATGAAGAAAGTCTAAGCAAACCGTGAAGAGAATGTAGTAGCTGGAGCATGAATTCTTTTCTTAGTGTATGAAAGCACAGACTACTTTTTGTCATTACTTAGTGAGCTTAGTATGAAATCTGAGATCATAAATCTGGTATATACTGTATAGGGCCCAATCCATAAAACCCTGGAATTCTGCTGCCATCTACTGGCTGACATCAGGAAGGCAGCTTACAGTATTTGTAATCATATGTCCATGGTATTCAAGATAGGCGCTAGTCCCGCTGTCATTTAAATGAGGCAAAGATCTGCTTGCACAGTATTAGACATTTTTTACATACCTTATAAAACTCCAGGACTGGAGTTGTCTGCATATTGCTTGCTGCTGAACTTATGCTGTATGATAATCCGTATTGGTCAGTGTGAGACCCATTGCACTATTTTTGCCTGTTACATGATTGTAGACTTATGAAACGTTTTAGAGTTGCAGAAACAAAGGAGAAAATTGAGATCAATTATACATCAGAACAACCCTTAGTTTTACCCTGAGATCAATGTTTGCAGGCTATAAAAATAAAAGTACCGTATATACTCGAGTATAAGCCGAGTTTTTCAGCACATTTTTTGTGCTGAAAAACGGCCCCCTCGGCTTATACTCGAGTCAACGTCTGCAGGGGGCTGCTGTCTCTTACCTGGCTCCGGTCCCACTACGATCCGATCCAGGAAGCGGCTGCTCCTTCATTCGGTTCGTCCACTGGATGTTCGCGCGGCTGCTCGGCTCCGCCTTCTCACCGGTGATTGGCCGCCAGAACTGTAGCTCAGGAAAGGCACACAGGCGGCCAATCACCGGCGAGGATGCGGAGCTGAGCGGCCCCGTGAAAATCGAGTGAAGGAGATGCAGGTAAGTGTGCCGTGCTTAGGTGCTGCTGCAACCACATATGCTGGCTGCAGCAGCACCATACTGGAACAGGGGTCAGCAAGTGTCAGTGGGAGGAATAGTGCCCCATCATTGGTGTCACTGATACCAATGATGGGGCATTATTCCTCCCACTGACACCAACGATTGGGCACTATTCCCCCCCCCCACTGACACCAAAGATGGGGCACTATTCCACCCCCCACTGACACCAATCATGGAGCACTATTCCTCCCCCACTGACACCAATCATGGGATACTATTCCTCCCCCCCCACTGACACCAACGATGGGGCACTTTTCCTCCCCCCCACTGACACCAACGATGGGGCACTATTCCTCCACCCCCCCACTGACACCAATGATGGGATACTATTCCTCCCACTGACACCAATGTTGGGACACTATTCCTCCCACTGACACCAATGATGGGACACTATTCCTCCCACTGACACCAAAGATGGGGCACTATTCCACTGACACCAATAATGGGGTGCTATTCCCCCCACTGATACTAATGATGGGGCACTATTCCTGCCACTGATACCAATGATGGGGCGCTATTCCTCCCACTGACACCAATGATGGGGCGCTATTCCTCCCACTGATACCAATGATGGGGCACTATTCCTCCCACTGACACCAATGATGGGGCACTATTCCTCCCACTGACACCAATGATGGGGCACTATTCCTCCCACTGACACCAATGATGGGGTACTATTACCCCCCACTGACACCAATGATGGGGCACTATTCCTCCCACTGACATCAATGATGGGACACTATTTCTCCCACTGATACCAATGATGGGGCACTATTCCTCCCACTGACACCAATGATGGGGCACTATTCCCCCCACTGACACCAATGATGGGGCACTATTCCTCCCACTGACACCAATGATGGGGCACTATTCCTCCCACTGACACCAATGATGGGACACTATTCCCCCCCACTGACACCAATGATGGGACACTATTCCTCCCACTGACATCAATGATGGGACACTATTCCTCCCACTGATACCAATGATGGGGCACTATTCCTCCCACTGACACCAATGATGGGGCACTATTCCCCCCACTGACACCAATGATGGGGCACTATTCCTCCCACTGACATCAATGATGGGGCACTATTCCTCCCACTGATACCAATGATGGGGCACTATTCCTCCCACAGACACCAATGATGGAGCACTATTCCTCCCACTGACACCAATGATGGGGCACTATTCCTCCCACTGATACCAATGATGGGGCACTATTCCTCCCACTGACACCAATGATGGGGCACTATTCCTCCCACTGACACCAATGATGAGGAACGATTCTTCCCACTGGTGTTCCCACCCTCGGCTTATACTCGAGTCAATAGTTTTTCCCAGTTTTTTGAGGTAAAATTAGGTACCTCGGCTTATATTCGGGTCGGCTTATACTCGAGTATATACGGTAATGCCCGTTTTTGTGGTCAACAGTCATGCACGTGAAAGAATTTAAAAAAAAAAAATAGTATGTGTGTCTGCTCTTCCTCAGCATGTCATAATTGTAAATTTTGGGAGTGGGAATACACACCATACTACTCTCAAAGATTTCCAATAAGCAGCTGTCAGTTCTGAAAACCACCTAAAGGGCCACCAACTGGTCACCAATGTCCTACTCTAAGATATGTAGTGCCCCTCTAGTTGTCGCTTTCCTTTAGGACTGTACAAGGGAGAGCTGCTGTTCATTAGTCCACAATCCACCCATCTCTGGGGCAGCCAGTTGGCAGCATAATAGAGCTCATCAGTGCTCCCTATATATGTTAAGCTCTTCTGGGTGAAATGCATCAAACTGAGGCTTGGCCTGGTTGAACGTTTGGTGATCTTGTCCAGAACAATACAGTCTGTTTAAATCCCATGTCATTGTAGTGTGGCCAGCTTCTTTGTTTACTTTAATGCAAAAAGTTTAGCTTTTGAATCCTTCTAATATATAGAATGGATTTCCCATAACTTCCTGTCCTGATGGGAAATGAGGGGTACTCTCCCCAATAGGGACACAGGTGGCAATGCAGATCAATAGATCAGACAGAGGCTCTAATATAAATATATGTTTAGAAAATGGTACAGCTTCACATTAGATGTTGCTTGACTTGGGTCTTAGGTTCTATTCATCTTCTAACTATTCACAAGCAATTAAACAGTTGCTATCAGTAAACATAAAAGGTTTTATATTTGTTTTTTGAAATAATTAAGGTGTATATCTCTGTGACAGATTTGTACCTGTACATATCTTCTGGATGCATTCTTTCTTTTTTAGCCTGGGTGACACCAATCTTAGATTATTGTGGCCACCTTGTGAATTCTGAACTGAAAAACCGCTAAATGCACAGATAAATGACATAGACCTCAGCTGTTTTACCTGCCAAATGATTTTATTACTGTCCCTGCAGTCCTTACATTTACACAGCTCTTCCATACCACACAGTCCTGTCTTTTTTTTTCGTCAGATGGACCGAAACATGATATCCCAGAGGTGTTCTATTGGATTTAGGTCAGGCGAGCGTGGGGGTCATTCAATGGCATCAATTACTTCATCCTCCAGGAACTGCCTGCATACGCTCGCTAGATGAGACCGGGCATTGTCATGCACCAGGAGGAACCCAGGACCCACTGTACCAGCATAGGGTCTGACAATGGCTCCAAGGATTTCATCCCAATACCTAATGGCAGTCAGAGTGCCATTGTGTAGCCTGTAGAGGTCTGTGCGTCCCTCCATGGATATGCCTCCCCAGACCATCACTGACCCACCAACAAAACAGTCATGCTGAATGATGTTACAGGCAGCATAACATTCTCCACGGCTTCTCCAGACCCTTTCACATCTATTACATGTGCTCAGGGTGAACCTGCTCTCATCTGTGAAAAGCACAGGGTGTCAGTGGTGGACCTGCCAATTCTGATGTTCAATGGCAAATGCCAATCGAGCTCTATGGTGCCGGGCAGTGAGCACAGGGCCCACTAGTGGACGTTGGGCCCTCAGGCCACCCTCATGAAGTCTATTTCTGATTGTTTTCTCAGAGACATTCACATCAGTGGCCTGCTGGAGGTCATTTTGTAGGGCTCTGGCAGTGCTCATCCTTGCACAAAGGAGCAGACACCGGTCCTGCTGATGGGTTAAGGACCTTCTACGGCCCTGTCCAGCTCTCCTAGAATAACTGCCTGTCTCCTGGAATCTCCTCCATGCTCTTGAGACTGTGCTGGGAGACACAGCAAACCTTCTGACAATGGCACGTATTGATGTACCATCCTGAAGGAGTTGGACTGCCTATGCAAACTCTGTAGGGTCCAGGTATCGCCTCATGCTACCAGTAGTAACACTGACCCTATCTAAAAGCAATACTAGTGACAAACAGTCAGAAAAAAGGAGTAGGGAAAAAAATGTCAGTGGCCTTCACCTGTAAAACCATTACTGTTTTGGGGGTCGCTTCATTGTTGCCCATCTAGTGCACCCGTTGTTAATTTCATTAACCCCAAAACAGCTGAAACTGATTAACAACCCCCTCTGCTACCTAACTGACCAGATTAATATCCCAGGAGTTTCAATGACGTGATGCTATACTCTCATTAAAAAGCATTCCTTTATTTTTTTGAGCAGTGTATATAGCTGCGTAAATTGACGGCGCTATATAAGTACCTGTAATAAATATTAAATAAATTACGCCAGTACGCTTCTCTCGGAAGGCAGGTTTGGGACACAGCCCATTCTTCCGTAATCAATGCATGGAGTTTGTCAGAATTTGTGGGTTTTTTGCTCACCCGCCTTTTGAAGATTGACCTCAAGTTCTCCATGGGATTAAGGTCTGGGGAGTTTCCTTACCATGCACCCAAAATTTCGATGTTTTGCTCCCCAAGCCACTTAGTTATCACTTTGGCCTTATGGCAAGGTGCTCCATCATGCTGGAAAAGGCATTGTTCCTCACCAAACTGTTCTTGGATGGTTGGGAGAAGTTGTTCTTGGAGGATATTTTTGTACCTTTTTTTATACGTGGCTGTGTTTCTTAAGGAAAATTGTAAGTGAGCCCACTCCCTTGGCTGAGAAGCAACCCCACACATGAGTGGTCTCAGGATGCTTTACTGTAGGCATGACACAGGACTGATGGGGGGCCCCACCTTTTCTTCTCCAGACAAGGTTTTTTCCGAATGCCCCAAACAATCGTAAAGGGGAGTCATCAGAGAAAATGACTTTACCCCAGTCCTCAGCAGTCCAATCCCTGTTCCTTTTGAAGAATATCAGTCTGCATATCAATATCAAGACACATTTATTGCAATTTTTTTTTAATCAAAGACATGTAGCAGAGTACATTTTGGCCAAAATGTATGAAGAAATTTGATTTTTTTTTTAATTCTTTTATTGGACATGTTTTATAGCAGAAAGTAAAAAAAAGTGTTTTTTTTTTTTTTTTTTAATTTTCAGTCTTTTTTAATTTATATTGCAAAAAATAAAAAAACCCAGTGGTTATCAAATACCACCAAAAGAAAGCTCTATTTGTGTGAAAAAAATATATTGCATGACAGCGCAATCGCCAATTAATTAACGCAGTGCCGAACTGCAAAAAAAAAAATGGTCTGGTCATGAAGGGGGTAAAATCTTCAGGAGCTCAAGAGTCAAAAACTATGGGCTGCATTTAGATCAGTAAAAATAAGTGGCATTTTTTGCTGTGTGCAAGAGCCCTAAGGCTTAGTTTACACATGCAGTTGGGGGGGTAGTAAAAAATAGGCAGCTGAGGAGCGCCCCCTTCAATTTATTGGGTCCTGTTTACCATGGTACTACCTGCTGAACACAACCTGTGGCTGTGGTAACTTGCACCTGCCCGGTCTGGGGACAGTAAAACTGAATTGGCCCATGAAAGCCAAGGCATAAGGCTACATTCACACGGGCGACTACCCCTGGTGCAATATACAGAGGCAGGATGTGGCTGTGTCCAGCAGCAATCATTGCAGGTAATTACTGGCTGTGTGGACAGCCATTGCTAATTGCAGCTGCTGGTGCCCTGTCATTAACCCCCCGGTCACATCAAAGCAGATTTTGAAATCGTGAGTCCCTTTCCTCAGAGCTACTGAGCAGCCTCTGGTGCAGATGTGTATGGATGATGGGAGCCTTGCTGGTGATGGGCTCAGTAGCTCTGAGGAGAGGGACTCGTCCCGAAACGCGTCAACCATTTGACCGCACTGACAGTTGGATCACCTTGCTTGCCGTTCTGGCCATCGTCATTATGCAAATGCTCTTTAGATACATGCTTGGTCTGTGGGTATGTTTTTACCTTTCAATAAACCTTGGATAATGCACTAGATGTGTGCGCCACCTGTTTATTCTTTATCTAGTGGCTGATCTCCCCGTCTGAGGAGGGCTGCACCCCTGAAGCATTTCCTTTGGTTGTCGCTGTCCTGGTTCCCTTGGCTTCCTGTTTGGCTGTGCATTTCCTGAGGCCCTGGAGAGTACACGCGATATCCGATTTAGTGCATGGACTACTTTAGAAATCAGTGCGGCTCCGACCAATTCGGAACTGCACCGATATGACCGCTCTAACAGCAGACAATAGGGTGCAACTTGGCATACGATTTGCAAGTCGCCTGGCATCCAAATCGCACCCAATGTGATCGGGGTGTAAGGCTAATTTCACACTAATGCATAGCAAAAATTACTGCTGTTTTTACTGCATTTGCAGTGCATTTTTTACAGAACATATGACTCAAAAACAGCAACAAAAATGCAACAAGGGTGCATTTTTGATGCGTTTTTGCAACGTTTGCCATTCATTTCAATGGGGAGGTGCATTATTGGTGCATTTTTTCCTGCACCACAAATGCAGCGGAACTGCAACAGATCAGTGTGAAGACTTCCATAGGATTATAAGTTTACACATTTTTTTTCCACTTTTTTAACGCAAAAGTGGAAGAAAAACGGATCAGTGTGAAAGAAGCCTTTACCCCAGGTTCACACCTAAGCATTTTCTGCTGCGGTTTGCAGAAATGCAGTACAGTCCATTTAACATGATTTCCTATTGGACATGTTCACATCTGTGAGTTTTCAGGGACTTTTTTTAACGCAAAAAGTTGTGTTTTTGGTTTTATAGACTTCAATGGAAACGCTGCAGAAAAGCATGCGCTGCGTTTTTGATACATTTTGCGTTTTAAATCTGCCTAGCAACAATAATTTTTTTTTTTTTAAAAAAAAGCAAAACACAACGCAAAAGACAATGCAAAAATGGCTCAAACACAACCTGCATAGGTGTGAAGCTAGCCTAAGTGTACAGGGCTTTGTGGCTGCAGCTAGCTGCTCACAGGTGGCAGAAACCGCTGCAGAAATCGGTGGATGTTGGCCTCTGTCATTTGTACCGCTGTTTTAGGAGTCTTAGGAGCTTCCTTTTCCACCAGCTGCGCCCCCTACTGTATGATATGGGAACTACAGGCCAGTGATAAGATGACACAAGGCTGGATTCCAGGCATTGATGTGTGGCCATCTGTGCTTTGCCACTCAATATGATCGTCAGGAAATGAGGACACAGTATAAAGGTTTCCTAATTGATGCAATACACATTGTGCAATAAAGGAAGTTAATCCCTATTAAAGTTCGGTGTTACACTCGAAATACGAGTTATAGGCCTGCACTGGGTCACATTCATTGTCCTAGGTCTGCCTTGGCTGCCTGTACTCCTCAGAATCCAGTTCAAAGTACTGATACGATCACCTAAACCTGCTGGTTGCCATTTTAAGAATCTTTTGTATCAAATGTTTAATACAAAAAACACATAAAACAGTGAAACAGAGTCCTAAACTAACCATCCACCATGCAATCTGATTGTAGGCTTTCCTTTAGATCTACCATCAATTCTAGAGCAAGGACCTGCTTTAATTGATACTAATTAAATGGATTGTTTAGCTTTGTCCTCCTATCAGGCCTGGTTCACACCTATGCAGTTTCCCTTTGATCTGTTTCTGCAGTGCTTTTTGCGATGCGTTTTGCATTTTTTGTACATGTGTTTGTTTTTTTTCGATTGTTTTATTGCCATCTGCACAAATATATACAGCATAACAGGTCTGCATAAAAACAATTTCTGGTACAAAACCTTTGAAGAAAAATACAGAAAAGAACAAAAGTGAGTCCGTAAATATTATCCAGTTCTTCCAAGACATTGCACAATGTAACACAACCAAATGGCTAATCAAATGTTGTCTGCAAAGCCATACAGTAAATATAATAAGACGGATACCACAAGTACATAGAGCAGTTTCACATGTATTATTCTGTGTGCAGCAGTAAGATGTTGCTTCTTAGTAATAGAGATAGTTAAGACAAATTGTCAGGAAAAGAAAAGGAACACAGAAAGATTGGAATCAGATTTGAAACCAAACTTTGTGGTGTGAACTCCCACACTTCCTCAACCTTTCAACATACTGGGAACACCACAGTGTCATGTACCAGTGCATCCAATAATCAAAGACAACAATGGATCATACTCTATACAGTAATTATACCCCTCCAGGACTGTTGTCTACTGTATCCGATGATTCTATCCATCTACACTAAATTCAAAGACATTTTTTAGGCCATCCTCTTGCTTCATATGTCATTTCATATAGTGGGACATTATAATTCACTCTTTTTTCCCAGGCTGCCAAACCGAGGACATCCGTTTGTGTCCAATGTAACACGATCAATTTACACACATAAAAAAATAATCATCTCAAGAAGGTTTGCGTGACATTATTTATAATATCGTCCTCAATTACCCCCAGGAGGAAAATAAGTGGGCTACAAATATTTGGTAAATCAAAGACATCTGCTATAAATTGGGTGACGTGAGCACATTGGTCAGACCATAGCACACTCCCAGACCATATGCAGGAATGTTCCCTCAGCCCTGGTTCACACTGATGCAGTGCGGAATTCGCAGCATTTTCTGTGCAAATTCCGCACCGCATCAGAATCGCACCCCGTTCATGCGAACTGCTGCTGGTGTGTATGTTACGTTAACAACACCCCAAAAGCGGTCCAAAAAACGCGGTGCAATGTGCAGAATTGGATCACATAGGTGTGAATACCCATCCGATTCTAGTGAGGACCCAAAAAAATGGTCCTGTACCTTTTTGGTGCGGGTGTGGTGCGATTGGAGCCTTGCATAATGTATGGCTCCAATCGCACCACACACAAATCGCATCTGATTTGCACAGGAATGCGGTGAGGTTCCTGTACGAATCACATGCGATATACCGCACCACATATATGTGAACCCAGGCTAAGTCACTGAACATTTATAACATGTTGCAGAGTCCCTCCTACCCATCTTAAATAATCTTAGTGGCATAGCCAATCAAAGTGCTCTGTTATGGGGCTCTCAGGGTTGGTTGTGGGTAATGGTCGGCATCTCCAGATCTTCATGCTGTAGAGGGGCAGATGGAAGGTCCTGACGGTGCAGTCACATATGACCGAAGCACTTCTGACCATCTTTGAGCTGTCAGATCTGGGACAAGAGCATACCATCTTTCCCTAGTTCTATGGCATTGTCTACGATCTATCAGAATCAGTGCGGAGTAATAGCTAGAGACCAATTTATTATGCTCCGGTCTCAGAAGGAGTGTCTCCAGTCGCACGTGCGTTTTTGATTCGTTTTACGTTTTTTATTTTTCTTTCTAACTTTTTGCTGGGCAGATTAAAATGCATCAAAAATGCAACAAAAACACACTACATACTTTTCTGCAGTGTCTCCATTGAAGTCTATAAAACCAAAAATGCATTTTAAAAAGTCCCTCTCCAAAAATCACACCTGGTGAAAATGTGAGATATGAACCTGTCCTTTAGGAAATCATGTTAAAGTGGAGGTCCAGCTGACAAAAAAAAGAAAAAGAAGAGTCAGCAGCTACAAAAACTGCAGCTGCTGACTTTTAAAATACAGTAACTTACCTGTCCCTCGGTCCAGCGGTGTCCTCACCACCGCTGGTCTCACCGGCCGCCTTCTCTCCCTGGCGCATCTTCAGTGTGGGCACCCGGCTGTGGCTTGCGGCTTCACAGCCAGGTGCCCGCTGTGCATGTGTGAGTAGCGCTGCACTTTGTGAATGGTCCCGTAGTCTTCTGGGACCTGTCACGTGTCCCAGAAGAATATGGGGAGGGAGGACAACTTCCACTTCCCACTTCCGATTGCCTAGGCGATCACAGCGGTAGTGGGAGCGGGTACCTGACAAATTTGGGCACCCTCTCCCCCATGGTGCCAATCCTTAATGGGGAGCGGGGGAGGGGGGGGGGGGACAAAGCAAAAAAGCGTAACTTCCCCTTTTGGGTGAAACTCCGCTTTAAATAGATGGCTGTGCATTTCTGCAAAATGCAGTAGAAAATGCATAGGTTTGAACTTAGACTTACATAGTTTTGGTCACTCAGGAGATTGTACAATTAGATTGTTTAGTGTATGGCCAACTTTAGGGTGTGGTGTGCAAACAATAAAAATTGTCATGTGCAAAGGAAAAATTCTGTCTGGGAAAATGTAGTCCATTTACCAACTGCAGATTAAGGCTCCGTTCACACTAATGTGTTCTTTAGCGTTTTTTTGCAGAAACGCACTATAATCCATTTAACATGGTTTCCTATGGAACATGTTCACATTTATGCTTTTTTGAGCTGCTGCATTTCGGAAAGGGTCAGGGACTTTTTTCAAAGCAAAAAGCAGCATTTTTGCTACAATAGACTTCAATGGAGAAGCTGCTGAAGTGCACAGTAGTGCATTTTTGCCGCATTTTGCATGTTTATTCTGCCCAGCAACAACAAAAATTAACTTTACCAAAAACCTGAACAAAATGCAAAATGCGTCAAACACGCGTTGAGAAAAACGCAAAGCAAGCTGAAAAAAGCACTGGAGAAAGCATCAAATGCCAATATATATGTGAACCAAGCCTAAGCAAACAGACTGTGACTGCTGTCAGAAGCTGGCCATACACTATTTGATTTTTTTTTTCCCTTTTTTTTTTTTAATCCAAACAACTTTTATTGTCAATATAATAGAGAAAATGGAACAGTACTTACAGAATCCAGAATGACATTACTGCAACAGTAGGATTACACACAAAAAGAACAATGTGGATATGCAGATCCCGTAATAAACAGAATAACAGAAATGGTAATCAAAAAAAACAGAGACCACAATGATCCAAAACTGTCTTGACAATATCTTGCTTTTTTCTTTTTACGTCTTATTCCTTCCTGACCAGATGTAAACAGAAATGGGGGAAAGGAACAAAGCCCAAAACGTGTCTTCAAACAATTAAAAAAAACCCACATCAACAACCTCTGGTTCTCCCGAGACGTCTCATCAAAAAGAATGGGAGATGCACATGAACTCCCCCAGGGGGAGGAGTGGAGCCACACACCTGGTATAAAATGTCACACCTGCAGAAGTCGGTCCAATATCAATTGAGGAGGGGGCCAGCCAATGTCACTATTAGATTTTTGAACGAATGTTCATATGAACAGTCATTCCAAATTTTTCAGTACATTTGATGGTTTGATGAATGTCGTTCGAAAATTGAATTTGATATTAACATTTGATTTTGAAACAAATGTTATTTCCCAAATGAAAACCACATACACTGTTGCAGATTTGTTCATTTGGGAAAAACTTTCCATCCAGCTCCTTCGAATTTTCTTGCCACTGTGGTCAAAAATGAACATTAGTTTGATCCACTAATGACTGGAATATTGAACAAACATTCTTAAAGTGAAAATATCTGAATTACATTTTACTACGTATGATAAGATTGAAATGGAGTTGATCTGCCAACCCCCCTGGATGTGTATGTTGACCTGTAATGGATTCCTAAGGGGCTCTGATCACTTGAAACCAAGCAACAGAGCACGCCGGTTTTGCAGAAACGCATCAGGCGGAGTCTTGGTGAGACGTCATCGTGCACTGGCGTGTCGGCTGACATCGTGACCGGTTTGTGTATACGAAGAAGTTTATTCCCGTTTATCTGTAAGTGCATTACTTTTAACATAAAAAGATTGTTCTACTTACTGCACTATGAAGCTTCTCCCTATTTGCACTTCACATATGCCTGCTTAACCTCCCTGGCGGTAATCCCGAGTGTGGCTCGGGGTTAATTTACAGTAACAAAAGCGGTAACCCCGAGCCACACTCGGGATTACATTGTAGTGCTTCTCCTACATTTTGTCCCTAGTGCTTTGTCCTGCGCCCTGCCTGCACTTTTACCGTTCTTTTTGCCTGGAAACTTGAGAACGTCCATGGCATCCAAAAAGCGTCCCTTTGAGGCAAAAGCGGTTTTAGACCAGCTAGAGAACAGCGATAGTGAATTAGAACCACTTGCAGAATTGAGCAATAATGATTCGTTGGGAGATTCATCATCAGACACTGAAAACAATTCTGCGACTGAGCTCAGTGATGTGCGAACTTGGTGTTCTATTTCAAATTTCAGTGTTTTTAGTTTGACTACATTATTGAATTAAATGTATTATTATTTTTTATAATTATTTATTATATTATAATTTATGATTTCGGGTTTCAAACTTTATCATACCCGGGATGTTTACTAGACTTTTGTTTGGACAGATTTAAGTGAGTTATTCCTAAGAATTACAGGCCTACAATAAAAAAAAACAAGATATTTCCATGCAAAACAATGTACCACTTTGACATTCAAAAATATTGATTAGTTTGACCGCCAGGGAGGTTAATGAGTGATCAGCTTATTCCATCTCTATCATTTGAGATCCACTTTATCTGGTAAGAGGCCATTCTCTTTCCCTTTGAGGAGCACTTTTCCAGCACTGGAGCACTTTTTTGAAGTGGAGGTTTATCAACACTGAGCACTTTCTTCACTACGTGGATTCCATATAGATCACATGAACCTTTTGAGTTGCTTTTAAATGCTACAAATGTTACATTTTATATTTTTTCAGTTTGTCAATTTATACTATTATTCATAATTGGTGATTTGCATACGTTTTACACAACTTTAAAGCGACAGCACACTTTTTTGATTATACAACAGAGAGAAAAAGATATTGGGGGATCCAGAAGACCCCCTAAAGAAAGAGGTTTTGAAAGAGAACCAACAGCTTTATTAAATTCACAAAAATATAATAGACCTATTAGGCCAACAGATCCTCCATTCACATTAAAATGAGGTATGATAACGTTATCACCTTAAAATGACCCGGGCCACACACAGTAACAAATTAATCGCTAAACAACTACCCTCCGTCTTAAATGAGCAAAGTTGATGAGTCAATTCTATCCAGAGTCTCATATATCGGGAACACATTCAGCCACATAGGCAGGGAACTGAGCTCTGGAAAATGGACTCACCAAACAAAAAAGTCTGAAAGTGAAAGGCTTCTTTGCCCTCAAGTTAGAGAGGTGATTTTATACTTCAATATTTTTACTGAAAGATTGGTATACAACAGTATACATAGAAATAGAGACAATATGCACCAACACGGTGAGATGAAGTATATAAACATATACTTAGAACATAACAGCACATGAGAAATATAGAAAAGATATCCCTAGTCAACCACATTGTATACAAAGGACACCACCAGATGGGAAATTTTACATCTATCATTGAACATAGGCACCAAAGTGCCATAGAGATTTACCAAAAGTATCAAAGACCAATTCAGAGAAAGAAAAGAAATAAGGATTAAGACTAGAAAAGTCAGAAAAAGGCGCTTGGGAACCAGAGACCAACGAAGTAGCGTTTAATCGAGATCTTTGATAAAGAATGGGCCACATCTCGCCAAGTATCCAAGTCTAATGAGCTATTCAAATCCCGTTCCCATTCAGTCATATAAGATAATTTAGTCAACAAGGGAAGCATAGACAATGGATAAACGACCCCTCATCATCCCAGTTGCTCCACAGGAGACCTCCAACGGACTGAGTGTGCAAGGTTCTGTGATTAATTTGAGTTTAATACCGATAAATGAGATAAGTTGATAATAATGAAATAATTCCCCAGGAGGCAATTGATATTTTGTCATGAAACATTGGAGAGAACTGGGGCAAAGCCCATCCAGGTACGCAGCAACCCCTTATTTATCCACCATTGAAACACCGACGGTGATAAGCCAGGTATAAACTCGGGATTGCAAAAAAATGGAGCTAGTGGAATATGTTGGGAGAATAAATGTTTGCGAGCTCACCATCTATCCCACACCGTTAATGAATAGGACAACGTAGGACACAGAACAGGAGGACGCAAGCGACTGGGAAGCCACATAAGAGCCCCAACAGCGTAAGGAGAGCAAGATAAGGTTCAATGCCAACCCACTGGGGGACATAACTCCTGGCCGTAGTACACGATAATCGTGCTATCTGAGCCGCCTGAAAATAGGCAAAAAGATTAGGAAGTCCCAAACCGCCATGCTTCTTTAGAGAGGTGACTTTAATATGGAGTTATTGAAGAAAGAAAAGACTTGGATTTTTAAAATAAAAACTTTGGCACCCCTCGGGTTAAATAATGAAATGAGTTTAAAGGTCTTTCTAGAGCCATGATGGTCACTATTCCCTTTAATTGAAATGTTTCCCCCCTTTTAATGTTCTTTGAATTACCACTGTCTGTGCCATTGATAATTGGGTTCTGTTCTATGAATAACTATAGAAAAAGTGGACCCCGTTTAATATATTGAATTAACATGCAATTATAGTACCACCGTGGATGTTTAAAATTGCTTTATATTGATTTCCACCTATAACTTTTAAAAGTAATGGTTTGTCTGAGACATAGAGGTGCTGTCCCTTAAACTGGGACCACCCCTGGCCATTTTAAGTGGCTGAACGGGATGTCTTTCCTATTAAAAGGCCGGGAGCACGTATGTCCCGACGTCCTGACAAAGCTCACGGTCACGTGGGCGAAACGTGTTGACGTAGGCAGCGTCAGCTAGTCCCTGGGCCACACCTACACAGGTGGTCATGTGTGGATCCGCCTCACGCTGATTCAAGCATGGCAGTAATGTATACGCCACCTCCGCTACACTACCTAAGACTACCGCTTTGAGCCTTTACAACCAGAGGGTCATCTATTGTAACCCGGCGGGGTTTTCAGAGGCTGTCACGGTCTGCTCACTCGGATGACATTAAAACCATCATCTTATCTGCCAACCATGTGAAGATCGTTACATTGTCACTAGATGCCCATATCGTTTAGAGTGGTGAGAGCCTGCGGGCACGTTTTATGTGGCAGCTGCCGTTTCAATGCAACTAGCTCTACACCTCTTGTATGCTTTAACCACTTCCCATCCGGCTCATGTATATAAATGGCCAGACAGAAGCAGTGCAGGGGCGGGTTGCCGTTCATAAACGGAGCCCGCCACTTTCAGCCTGGGTACGCTCCCTGGGACACAGTGAAACACCGATTGCTGTACGGGACCTCTGTGTGAGGTTCCGATCATGTGATCACTGATTGGCCAATCAGTGATCAAATGAATAGTAGTAAGCAAGATGTCACTTCTAACATCATTGCTTACTACGTGTGAAGTCTGTGAATGATCACAGAGAGCACATGGTACAAGGCTATTCACAAAAGCCTTATATCATGTGACAAGCTGCGACCAATCACAGATCACACAGTATTTCTCAATGGCACAAAAAATGCAGCCAGACAGAAGGAAAAATGATTGCTTTTACAGCCTTTATGGGTGTAAAAGCAATCAGTGTAATGAAAAAGAAAAAAAAAAAAAAAAATCTTCATCCCCCCCACAAGTACAGTATCAATATGGTGACGGTATGTTAAATAAAATAAAAAAAACATAAATGATAATATAATTTACTAAAAAGATAACTGAATAAATTTTGGCCAAGATTATTTATTTGCAAACGGTTATAACAAAAACACATTTAAAAAATTTTTTGGACTTTTTCATTTATATAGCAAAAAAAAAAAAAAAATCCCAGTGGTACAGTGTTGCATGACCGCGCAATTGTCATTCAAAGTGTCATTGAAAAATGATTGCTTTTACAGCCTTTATGGGTGTAAAAGCAATCAATGTAAAAAAAAAAATCTTCATCACCCCCCACAAGTAGTGACAGTGACATGGTGACACTGTACTGCTAGGGTGACCGTATGTTAAAAAAAAAAAAAACAAAAACAAATGATAATATAAAAAAATAAACTAAAAATTTAAAAAACATTTTGAAAAATTATAATTCTTGGTTATAAACTAATTTGGATTATTTTTTCAAAATTTTTGTACTTTTTCATTTATATAGCAAAAAAAAATAAAAATCCCAGTGGTGAATAAATACCACCAAAATAAAGTTTTATCTGTCTCGAAAAAATGCTAAAAAATGTATATGGGTACAGTGTTGCATGACCGCTTGCTGGTGTTGGTACCACTGGGAGCAACGGCACCCCATCGTTCGCGTCACTGGGAGCAACGGCGCCCCATCGTTCGTGCCACTGGGAGCAACGGCGCCCCATCGGTCGTGCCTCCGGGAGAAACGGTGCCCCATTGGTCGTGTCACTGGGAGCAACGGCGCCCCATTGGTTGTGTCACTGGGAGCAACGGCGCCCCATTGTTCCTGTCACTGGAAGCAACGGCGCCCCATCGTTCCTGTCACTGGGAAGGAGGAAACCAAAATGTAGAAAATGTGGAGGACCAATCTAGGCGAGTGCCCTCCACACATCAATTGGTGCCGGCCCAATCCATGATTGTAGCACTGGAGGAACATGAAAGTAAGTTGGCAGCACTTCAATGATTTTGCAGATAAAGCATTTATTGGTATGCAATACAAACATGACAGCGCCCTGAATGGACAGAGAACAGTAAATGTGTTTTGATACAGACATTACTGACTAAGTGATGACTAAGCACATGCCTGTGTGAAACGCGTTTACTGCTCTCTGTGTATTGTGGGAGCCGTCATGTTTGTATTGCATTTTTCTTGAAGATTCCAATAAAAGTTTTATCTGCAACATCATTGACGTGCGCCCAACCTACTTTCCTGTTCTTCGAGTCCTTGGAAGGAATTGTGCCCCATCGTTGGTGTCATTGGGAGAGTGTAGGGTTAACTTCTTCATGTTCTATAGTTTGAATGCCATGCCATAGATATATTAATTATTTTTGTAAAAGAGCATATTCCACGCTCTACTTTTTTTCAAATTTTTCCAGAGAAAAAAAAAAAAACTTTTTGCCAGGCCTTCCCATCTCTAGATGTGGCAAAAATTCAATGCAATATTTATATTCTTCACCTTACTAGCTTACTAATTGCATCATGATCTGAAGCTGTAAATTGCAAAACACTAAAACAGATTCCCTCCTCCACTTAATGACTGGAGGGACCTGTCATTGCAAAAATGATAACTACATTCACCATAAAGAACTGGCAACTGGATGCTGGGACATGTAGTCCCAAAGAGGGTCATCTTGTGATGTGCTCAGTTTGCACTTTCTGGTCAATGAGTTGGGGAAGCACTGCTAAACATCTGCAGCCAGCAACGTTGATAACCTCAGTGCAATAAGTGTTTCCTCGTATTTGTAAATAAAATGATTTACCGAGGAGTGTTTTATTTGTGGATTTTAATATATTAAAAAGGCAAAAAAATGGAGACTTTATTACCACTTTAAAAACCAGACAAGACGCAGAGACTGGCCAAAAGATTGGAATTTCTATGGTCCTAAGACCTGATGCAAGCATATCAGCAAATGGAGACCATGCAGGTTTAGCTGTACCTATACAATGTGCTGAACCAACTTCCCAAATCTCTACTACTAGGAGAGAGTGACCCAAGTCTGTCTATGCACACCCATCAAAATGTTACATTTATAAAAAACCACTGACAACCAAAAAGTGAACATTTCTTGTATCAGTGTGCTGGATGGCATAATGTATGTCTACAAGTGGCATGAAATGGGCAGACTTTAGCCTTCCAGAGACCACAGTGAACTGGTTGCTGAAATTAGCTGGCTGTATCATACAGTACATACACTTTATGGCTAAACTCTGCCAAATGATTGAGTCCAGGTGCACAAAGGCAGGTCCATGATGACACCGTTTATGGAGTTTGGTTTGAAATAACTCACGTGGCCACCACAGAATCCTGAATTCAACCCTACTGGCAGGATCACCGCTGGGCTGAAAAAACAAACAAACTTGTAGTGTGTACCAGGCACAACTTTCAGTTGCTGGCTTCAAAGCAAAAAAGTATACATAGTCTGTGTGTCTACTATAGTAAGCAGTCACAGTCTGAGAAGAAAAGCCTGTCCCCTGACAGCAAATTGCAGAGAAGGACCCTTGCTCTTTCTGTGGAAGCAGCGTTTGTTCTGCACAGGACAGACCTATAGCTTTGGGATCAGCGACACTCATGCACCTTGCAGATTGGAGAGTTCTGTCTCTGACTCAGCAGTGGGTGTATCAGGTCTCTGAAAGGCAACCGTTGCCTCCACACAGCGAGAAAGGGTCCTTCTCAGCAGCATTGCAGATAGTGGACAAAATGTTCTTCGCTTTGTTTTTGTTACAATACTTTTGTTTTGATGCATCTTAAATGTATTTAGCGGATTTAAACTGAAAAATGTGTTGACTTTTACATTTTCAAAAGCAGAACAGATATTGCAATCCCCTGTAATTGTCTCAGAACTGCAACTTAAAGTGATTCTAAACCCATTTCATTTTCTTTAAAATAATAAACATGTCATACATACCTGCTCTGCACTCCCCTCAGGTCCCCCGCTGGTGGTCCTGGCTCCTCCCCCTTTGCCAAGTGTCCTCATAGCAAGCCACTGGCTATGGGAGCACTCGTGCAGGTTCACTGCCGAGCCAGTTCTGAGTGTCCATTGACTCACAAAGCACAGCCTGGCCCGGCTTCCTCCTCACTGGCTGCGATTGGCAGAAGCCAATGGCTCCCGCTGCTGTCTCTGAGCCAAAGAGGAGGGAGAGAACAGAGAGATGGAATATTGATTTTTGCCAAAATGTCATCTATCCTTCTAGTGTATGATCTGAAATTACTAAGAATAAAAAGGAGCTCTGGATAGGCAGTGGATTGCTGCTGACACTATATGTGTGTTTTGGTTATAGAACTAAACTGCCCGAGTGATGCCTGCTGTAGTACTCCAGTGATAAAACATGAAAAGGAACCATGGCTTACCTTGCTCCTATGATCACCAGGTAATCCAGTAACCTGAGAAATGGCTTTTTCTTCTGCCCCATGGTCCCAACTTCCTACTGAATCATCTCACACACTGCTCAGCTCACTGGACCATCACTGATCAAGGAGAAACCAGCAGGAACTTTAAACCGAGAGAAAAATACACAAAAAGAAACAACAAAATCTATAAATACATTTCACACATACCAGCCTTTATATAATATTAACCTCAAACATATGGCTGAAATATTTATACAGGTCTTATATGACAGAGGATTTGTATTTCTATCCCTCCAGTCCTGAGATCTACACAGCTCTGCCACAGAGCACAGTCCTGTTTGGCAGGGCAGGAACCCCATTTTTCTCTGCTGCAGTTAACACTTACAGGTCTTGCCGTTCCCCCAGCCTATGACTGTTATGTTTATAGATATATTAAAGGGAGCTCCACCCAAAACGGGCAGCTCTGCTTGTCTACCTCCTACCCCCTCCACTGACACATTTCGCACATTTTTGGGGGGGGAGGGGGGAGCGGATCCCTGGTTCTGGCAAGCCCTCCTCCTTCCCCCCTCACAGTCTTCTAGGACACTTTACAGAAGATTGACGGACCATTCAGGAGGTGCAGTACAACGCGTCCATGCGCAGTGGGCACAAGGCTCTGAAGCCACAAGGTGTCACAGCTGGGTGCCCACAGTTGAGATGCTGGCGCCAGGGGGGGAGACAAGCGGGAGAAGGGACGGCATGGGCGAGAACATCACTGATCCTGCTAAGGCAGAGTTCAATATTTTAATAGGGGTATAAAGTAGAACTATAAGCAACATTTTTTTTTCATTTTGGATAGAGGAAGGGAGGGTTATAACCCCCGTAAGTTTTTTTTTTTGCCATCTGTGTCCCATTGGGGAGATTTACCTTCACCTCCTGTCCCATAGCCAAAACAGGAAGTGAAGAAGATCCCTGCAAATTAAGGGAATCCTTTGGGGTCCCCCATTGGAAGATTTTCCCTCTATTACTTTTCTTGGGACAACATAAAATTTGGGATTTTCTTTGACTTTTACCTTCGATGATAATGGCAAACAGGACAAACAGAGAGGGGGAATCTCCCAGGGACACAGACAGCAATAAAAACCTGACAGGTGTTCCAATCCCTCTCCACTCTACCCAAAAAAAAAAAGTTTATCCTTCGTTATACCTTAAGGCTTTCTAATCACAAGAATGAAAATACTCCATAATACTCGCTGCCGGTATTCTCACCTTCCAAAGCCTTTTAGTTCACGGATAAGTTCACCTTTTGATAAAAAAAATTTAAAAATGCACATTTTATTTGCAGGTAAAAAAATGTGCATTATTTTTTGCTGCAGAAGCCTGGAAAGCATTGCACCAGCGATAGGCAGATCACTGATACCATGCAGGTCTCCTGCAGATCTGTCAGTACATCTGCTCACCCCATACAGGATGTACAAGCAAGCAGATATACTGACAGGAAGACTGAATGAACTACCCCAGTGCTCCACAGTGCCGTGGTAGTTCATTGAGAACTACAAGCTGACAGCCGCTAAGTCTGTCGGGACTAGTAGTTTCTCATTCACAGAGGAGTGACGCGGCCGGGCAAATGGAGCCCCGCACGGCCACATTTTTAAAAAATTTGACAGCTATCGGGGAGAAGATCCCTCACTAGCTGACAAAGCTGGGGATCTGCAGGGAGCGGGGGCCAGTGCTTTCATAACATGTTACACTCTGAATATGGGGGTAACATGTTACAAAAGGGGAATTAACCTTTAACCACTTGCCCTCCAGAGGATTTACCCCCCTTCCTGAGCAGGCCATTTTTTTGCATTATGGCTGCTCAATGGTACGATGGTATTTGATTGCCTATGCGTTTTTTATTTATTGCACAATAAAAAATAAAAAAAAGACTGACAATTTTGAGAAAAAAACAATATTTTTGACCTTTTGCTATTACACATGTCAAGTAAAAAATTTTTAAAAATCACATTTCATCATAAATTTAAGCCAAAATGTGTTCTGCTCCATGTCTTTGCTATAAAAAATCCCAATATGTGTAAATTAATTGGCTTACGTGAAATTTATAGTGTTTACAAATGGCGGTATATATACTGGGTTTTATTTATTTTTTTTTTTTACTAGTAATGATGGCGATCCGCAACGTATAGCAGGACTGTGGTGGCCATTCTGACACTGGGGGGGAACTGACCTGTTGTCACTGACATCCCTAAGGACACCAATATAGTGATCAGTGCTAATAAAAACCACTGACACTGCACTAATGGCAGTGGGCAGGAAGGGGTTAACATGTGGGGCGATCAAAGGGTTAACCTGTGTGCTGTGTTACTATGGGGCTGTGTGTTAGTGCTATGCACAGCCATGCAAAGCAGTGTGCAGGAGCTGACAGGGAAGAGAACTGTTTTGTTTACAAACCATTCTCCCCCCCACCCCCCTTTACAGATGTTTGGCCATAACCAGGTGTGGTGACTGATAGCCGCAGCCGCTAATGATGGCGCGGGGGGTAGGGCACACATGCGCCCACTACCTGGCAATGTAAAATCAGGTATATACACGTGATTTTGTGCACCCCTGCCGCCTTGTAGCAGTACTTCTATATAGGGTGGACGGGAAGCGGTTAATACATTACTGATGTTTACCTTCCTGGTGACACCTCTGGCACGTGTGCATTCTAATGAATATTCTCAGTATCCTGAAATGCTGCGATGTGAAGACACCTTTGCTCTAATGACATGATCACAGATCTCCAGTATAGGTTCTCACTCTCACAAGCCTTCCTCTATTTACTTCCCGAAACACCATGTGACAAGGAACATCACAGGGGCTGTGTCATCACTTAGGCTACTTTCACGCTGACCTGCGGCAAAAACACATATGCATATTTCACACGTTTATACCGCGGTTGCTGTGCGTTTTGTGGTGTGTGTTACATGTGTTGCATTGCAAAGCATATTGGTGAATAGCTGGTTGTTAAGGACGTCATCAGGTACTGGCTTCTTAACCACTTGACAACCAGCCTATAGCTGAATGAAGGCTACAGCGCGGTTGTCCAGTTCTGGGAAGGCGTCATACGACATCCTCCTAGAACGCGCCCTCCCGCGTGCCCCCAGCGGCGCACATCTGGTGATCTCCGTGATTGCTGTGTCCTATGTACACAGCTGATCACGTGATGTGGTAAAAGGGCAATCATAGCAGCCTTTTACCACATGATCAGCTGTGTCCAATCACACAGATCACTGGGTAAATGCAGTTGCTGGTCGTCGGCTTCACTTTCCTCACGCTGTCACAGTGTGAGGAAAGTCCTGCCGATAACCGGCAATTGTCTGAAAACAGATTGGCACTGATGATCAGTGCCACCCACATGTGCTCAGCAGTGCCACTCACGTGCCCAGCAGTGCTTCCCATCTGTGCTGCCCAGCAGTGGCGCCAGTCAGTGCCCATCAGTGCTGCCCATTAGTGTAGCATCATCAGTGCCGACTCATCAGTGACGCCTCATCAAAGCACATCAGTGAAGGAGAACAATTACCTGTTTGCAAAATTTTATAATAGAAACAAAGAAACACTTTTTTATTTAGATTGTTTGCTATTTTTTTGGTTATAGCGCAAAAAATAAAACACCCAAAGGGGATTAAATACCACCAAAAGAAAATCTGTGTGAAAAAAATGATAAAAATGTCATATGAGTACAGTGTACAGTGTTGCATGACCGCGCAATTGTCATTAAAACTGCGCCAGCGCTGAAAACTGTCCTGGGCAGGAAGGGGTATAAGTCCCCGTTAGGGAAGGGGTTAAAGGATAAGTTCACCTATCATAACATGTTACACCCATAATCAGGGTGTAGCATGTATTGAATGGACCGACCCCCCCAATCCCCCTGATCTCCGTTGGGACAGCAAGTGGGGGATTTTCTCCTCCCTGCTGACACAATTTAAGAAAAAAAAGACGTGGCCGTGCAGGGGTTCCGCCCGCGTCACTCAATCACAGTGTTCTGTGAATGGGACAACTACAAGTTCCTGCAGCCTTTGAGGAGGTCAGCTTGGAGTTTTCAATGAATGACCGCGGCGCAACGCAGGGCTGTGGTAGTTCATCGAGCCTTCCTGTCAGTAGTTTACTGACCAGTCAGTAGGCGGGTGGGGGGGAATAACGCTGAGGGGGCGGGGGGGGGGAATAACGCTGAGGGGGCGGGGGGGGGGGAATAACGCTGAGGGGGCGGGGGGGGGAATAACGCTGAGGGGGCGGGGGGGGGGAATAACGCTGAGGGGGCAGGGGGGGGGGAATAACGCTGAGGGGGCGGGGGGGGGGAATAACGCTGAGGGGGCGGGGGGGGGGAATAACGCTGAGGGGGCGGGGGGGGGGAATAACGCTGAGGGGGCAGGGGGGAGGGGGAATGACGCTGAAGGGGCGGGGGGGTTATGACGCTGAAGGGGCGGCGGGGGGTTATGACGCTGAAGGGGCGGAGGGGTTATGACACTGAAGGGGCGGGGGGGGTTATGACGCTGAAGGGGCGGGGGGGGTTATGACGCTGAAGGGGCGGGGGGGGTTATGACGCTGAAGGGGCGGGGGGGGGGGGTTATGACGCTAAAAGTGTGGGGGGGGGGGAGAGAGACGTTGAAGGGGCAGGGGGGGGGGAATGATGCTGAAAGAGCAGGGGGGAATAACGCTAAGGGGGTGGGGGTAAAGATAATGCTGAGGGGGCAGGTGGGGGGGGCCCTGAGGGGGCAGGTGAACGCTGAGGGGGCAGATGTGAGGGGGACGTTGGGGGGGGTGCTGGTGGGGGGGGGGGACACTGGGGGGGCAGGTGGGGGAGCCCTAGCTATGTCTGTCCCTATTAACCCCCCCCCCCCATCTCCAGACATGACCTCCTATCAGCCTTTCTATACAGACAATCCCCCCAACCTTCTCCACAAAGCCCCCCCACCTCCTCTATGCGCCCCCCGACCTCCTCCATCCACCTCACCGGCTCTCCTGCCCTCTGTCCTCCTCACCTGCTCAGCTCAGCTCCCCCCCCCCCGGAGGCCATCATCCCCGCCCCGGCCGTTCCTTTCCTGTTCCCCTCTCAGCAGCTCCTCTCCTCCGCCTCCCATAGACTTTACATAGCTAAAGATGGCCGCCGTTTTCTCTGTATGGAGCCGACTGGGAAGGGAGACAACAGGGCTGCTGAGCACCACCCAGAGCCACAGGGAGCACCGGCCATGGAGCCACAGGGAGCACCGGCCATGGAGCCACAGGGAGCACCGGCCATGGAGCCACGCGGCGAGGAGCAGGTAATCTGTACCATTTGTTTGGCAGATTGTGAAGATGGAGACGAAAATAATACCCTACCCTGCGCTCACCAATTCCACGCCTGCTGCATCCAACAATGGGTTCAAGAGAGTGCTACCTGTCCCATCTGCCGGGAGGACGTTCCTAACCCACCAGAGGACCAGGATTTCAACAATCTGAGAGAGCAACTAGATGACATTGGAATCGACTACGTGATCGATTATGAGAATGGCATTGTACACTATTATTTATAATATTATCAGCTGAGATGTATTTATTGTATTATATATTTTAAGAGTTTTTCTGTCTTGTAGAAGTTATAGTATTTAATGCTTTGACAAAAAAACAAAAAAAACAAAAAAAACAAAAACAAAAAAAAAAAACAAAAAAATATATAGTTATTGAATATTATTATTAGTATTATATATTTTAAAATATGTTCTTTATTGTAGTAGTCTAATAGTTTATGCTTAAAAATTACTTTTATTATTATATTTTTATTGTTATTATTATTATATATTTTAAGATATTTTCTGCTTATGGTAGTTAATGATTTAAAAAAAAAATCCCAAAAAATATTGTTATTGTATATTAATATTATTATGATGATATATTTTAAGATGTGTTCTGGCTTGAAGTTGTTATAATAGTTTATGCTTTAAAAACAAAAACAAAAAAAAAAAATATATATATATATATATATATATATATATAGTTATTGAATATTATAATTAGTATTATATATTTTAAAATATGTTCTTTATTGTAGTAGTCTACTAGTTTATGCTTAAAATTACTTTTATTGTTATTATATTTAATATTGTTATTATTATTATTATTATTATTATTATTAATATTACAAATTTTAAAATATTTTCTGCTCATAGTTAATGATTTACAAAAAATACAAAAAAAATTGTTATCGTATATTAATATTATTAGGATGATATATTTTAAGATGTGTGTTGGCTTGAAGTAGTTTTAATAGTTTATGCTTTAAAAAAAAAAAAAAAAAAATAAATATATATATATATATATATATATATATATATACATATATAATAACATTTTTGGGGACATATTTCATTTAAAAATTGTTTTATTGAGTTACTGTTTTATTGTTAACCAATGCCGTTTTCTTTGCAGGAATGCCATTTAGCTGCAGCACTGACCTGTTTATTCTGACAGCAACAGGAACTTGCTCTGAGAATATACATACGTCAGTGTGGGCAGCACTGTTGGATGAGATTTTTCATCCGCAGTTAAAAAAGAGCATATATGCCGAAGCATGGGGGCCTGGGGTGGCCAGTGGGTGGATGGCCCCTATGCTTCGGTATATATTTTAAAAAAAAATTGTTGGCAGAGATTCCTTCATCCACATCGACCGATGTGAATAGAGGAATCTGTTAGTTTTTTTTTTTCATTCAGCCCATGGGCTGAACAAAAAAAGAAGAACGTTTGATATGTGCCCACCATTAGAAGTGGGTGGATGTAGGGAGGTATTCTAATGGTGGGCATACCACACACTTTTTCTGGCAGAGATTTCTTCTTTTTTAATTCAGTACACAGGCTGCATAGAAGAAAAAAAGAACATGGCATATATACCCAACGACGTACTGGTACATCACCGGACTTTAAGTGGTTATATCAGGATCCTGGTATAATTGTTTTCAGCTGGCGATCGGTTTTCATGTAAAAGCAATCCTAGTGGCTAATTAGCTGAAGGATTGCTTTTAGAAGAGAAGATGCCTCCCCCCCCCCACGGTTTCTCAGGCTTTCCCGTCATTCCATCGGGGGAACCTGAGAATGCAGCCGGTGTTTCTGCCAGCTAACCATAGATTTGACTGGAGACCGGAATGGTGCCAATCATCTCCATAGTCTAAGAAATCGGAAGCTTACCAGCATTTCATCACTTCAGTTTTGCAGGATATAAACAGCGCCATTTGTAAATTGGGAAAGCATCTGATCACACCGATCTTGGTGAGATTAGATAATGTAAGAGCAGAAGAGATATCTAGAGTCTGAGAGACCCCAGATTTCTCAAAAATGAATGTATGACAATGTCCATCGCAGTTATAGGGGATATTTGCATTCCCTGAGATAGCAGTAAAAGTGATTAAAAAAAATGAAAGGGACAGTGTAAAAATAATGTAAAAAATAAAAAAAAACTTTAAACTCCATTAAAGATTTTTTTTTTCTCCACAAATTTTTGGAAAAAGACAAAAACATTTTTTTTTTTTTACACAAAGTTGTCACTTAAATGATATATTGCTCACACAAGCCATGGGTATATGTGGAATTACATATACAAAATACATTCTGCTACATCTCTTGAGTATGGGAGTACCACATGTGAGAGACTTTAGCAGTCCAGCCAAGTACAGGACCCCAAAATTCAACATGCTCCTTCAGGCGTTTAAAGGGCTTTATTTACTCATTACACTTCCTGACTACCTATCACAATTTAGGAGGCCCTGAAATGCCAGGATAGCACCAATCCCCCCCCCCAATGATCCCTTTTTGGAAAGTAGACATCCTAAGAAATTTGATAAGAAGCATGGTTAGTATTTTGCAGATCTCATTTGTTGCCACAAGTTTTTGGAAAATGAAAAAAGAAAGCAAAAACATTTCTTTTGTTTTTTTTATATTTCAAAACCTTGTGAGAAAAAATTAGATCGGCAAAATACTCACCATGCCTCTTTTTAAATTCCTTGGGGTGTCTACTTTCCAAAAAGGGTTTATTGGGGGGGGGTTGGTGCTATCCTGGCATTTCAGGACCTCTGAAACTGTGATAGGTAGTGAAGAAGTGAAATGAGGAAGTTACGCACCGTCAAGCTTTCAAAGTGGTCATTGGATTTCAGGCTCCTGTATGTGGCTAGGCTCCCAAAAAGTCTCTCACATGTGGTACCCCCACACTCGGAAGAAGTAGCAGAATGTATTTTGGGGTGTAATTCCACATGTACCCATGGCTTGTGTGAGCAATATATCATTTAAGTGACTAGTGACTGGTATTTTAGCAACTCAAGAAATGTGATGGGCAGTCAGAAAGTAAAAGCTGTGCGAATTCCATTCTCTATACCATAGTTTGAAGATCCTATAACTTTCACACAGAGCAATCAATATTCACTTACTGGGATTTGTTTTTACCAAAAACATGTAGCAGAAAAATAGCACAAAAAAATAAAAAGCGCACAGGTGATCAAATACCACTGAAAGAAAGCTCTATTTGTGTGAAAAAAAGGAAGGAAAATTTCGTTTGGGTACAGCTATTTTCTTTCTGTTGTAGTTAATAATTTGAAAAAAAAACCCCAAAAATTAAAAAACAAAAAAATTATACTGTTATGGTTTCTATTATTAATATTATAAACTTTCTTGCTTTGAATCTAGGAGCCAGCTAAAAAAACTTATGAGACATTTTTTTTAGCTTAGTGTGGGTTGCCAGCATCTGGGACTTCACGCAATGGGATTTGCCATCCGGCAATCATTGCAAAACAGCACCATGTTTTTAGGAACCATTGAAAATGGAACCTGAACCTACGTTTTGCGATCACAGTGATTCTACTGCAATCCCAAACACCCAGATGTGAATGGAGCCACCTTAATTCACATATGCAATTCTAGATTCATTTTGAAACTCACAGATTCGCATGAAAGGCTAGATATTTTGTGTTCCTATTGAGGTGGTCCACACAGATGTGATCCACACGCACTGTGTTTTGGGTGCCATTATGAAAAGGGTCCTGTGCACGTTTGTAGCTGTGCGTTCCAGACTCGCAAGTGATAGAGCAGACTGGCATATGGAGATAAGTGTTCACACATGATTGCTATTGACAGAAGTTTTCCCATTGATGTCCACAGGAGACGTTTTTCCATTGAAGTCCACGGGAGGCTTTTGTCCATTAAAGTCCATGGGATGCGATTTCCCATTAAAGTGCACGGGACACGATTTCCCGTTAAACTGCACGGGGTGTGATCTCCCATTGAAGTGCACGGGTCATTGATTTACCACTGAAGTCTATGAGGTGCAATTTCCCATCGAAGTCTACGGTGTGTGATTTCCCTCTGAAGTCTACGAGACGGGATTTCCCATTGAAGTCAATGCAAAGCAGTGTGTGAACCCAGGTTCCAGGAAGCTACTTCGAATCCTGGGCCTGGGATTTGTTGAGCCCTGTGCAAATGTAAATCTTATATCTCCAGGGCTTTTATTTCTCAGAGAATAGGTGCAGGAACTCAAATCCGGAGTGGGGAGGTGAAAGAGAAGTAGTGATGCGGTCTGCATCATCGAGCAGGTGCGGCCTAATTTTACAGCGGGCGTTAAAGAGACATTGTTGCACCAATGATCTCTGTATGCTATACTGTATGTATGCTGTCCCTGCCTACCACATAAAAATCTTCCCCAGTGAAAACTTTACAACTTTTATTCCCTAAAAAACCAACACCCATCACTCACCTATGCACCTCCTATCCACTGCTCACCTCTCCCCCATGTCCAAAGCTCTCCTCTGTACCACTGTTCAAAGCTCACGCCTGTCCACAGCTCACCCCTGTATCCCTCTCCAAAGCTCACCTCTATATCTCTGTCCAAAGCTCACCCCTGTATCCCTCTCCAAAGCTCACCTCTATATCTCTGTCCAAAGCTCACTCCTGTACCCCAGCCCACAGCTCACTTCTGTACCCTTCTCCAAAGCTTACTTCTGTACCCTACCCACAGCTCAACTCTGTACCCCTGTCTATGGCTCACCCATGTACAATGCCCGCAGCTCACCCTTGTACCCCTGTCCACCTCTCACCCCAGTACCCTGCTCGCAGCTCACATCTTTACCCCTGTCCACCGCTCACCCCTGTACCCTGCCCGCAGCTCACCCCAGGACCCTGCCCGCAGCTCACCCCAGGACCCCTGTCCACCTCCCACCCCAATACCCTTCCCGCAGCTCACCCCAATACCCTGGCTGCAGCTCACCTCTGTACCCCTGCCACAGCTCACCCGTGTACCCTGCCCACAGTTCACCTCTGTACCCCTTTCCATCACTCACCCCTCTACCCTGCTCGCAGCTCACATCTTTACCCCTGGCAACCACTCACCTTTGTACCCTGCCCGCAGCTCACTCCTGTACCCTGCCCGTAGATCACTCCTGTACCCTACTCGCAGCTCACCCCAGCACCTTGCCCAAAGTTCACACCCTGTACTCCTCTCCAAAGCTCATTTCTGAACCCACCAGCAACAGAAGAATTTACTTTTATGCTAAAATAAATATTAACGTTAAACTTTCACCAGTGCTCATCTCTGCCCTCCACTCTTTTCTCATCAATTCTTACTTCTGCACCCCTCACCTTATCTGCCCACACATTAAAAAGATCAGAGAGCCAGAATAGAATTGCCAGGCTTAGTAGCTGATAAGCTGGAGGGTGGTAGGGCGGGATGGCTTACTAGCTGATGAGCGGGAGGGAGGGCAGAAAGTGCCAGCGCCTCGTGTGTGGACACTGCACACTCCCCATTCAGAGGTGCAGAGATAAAGAGGCTAGTTAGAGCTGAAGCTGCAAGTGCTTAAGTGACTGGAATGAATGATGTGAGTGCTGTGCATTCTTTCTGCACTGTGTGCAAGGGCAGGGAGAGCTGTAGAGAGCCGCCCGCTGGGTTAGCTCAGCTGTGCTGTCACAGGGGAGCCGGGCAGTAGATAGTGGTGAGCACAGGGCTAGTGTTGGAAGTAGCGGAATGCCATTCCGCCATGTTCCAGATGCAAAAAAAAGCCCTGAATATCTCACTTTACTAGTTTCTTCCCCGGCCAGGAACACAAGGACCAGGAAATTACATTTTACATGCCACTTCTGGCTCATTAACAGAAAGGGAAGATCCATTTACTGATCTTCCTCCCATCTACCCAGCGGCACACAGCATGCTGGTTCTGGGTTCGCCCATGGGTGTAGAATCTGAAAATCCAGTGAAAGGAGGAGCTAAGATTGCTGGTGGGTGGATATCAGAAGAGAAGGTTTAGGGCCACCTTTTAGGAATAGTTCACCTTTCCACCAAATCTGTCAATGCACATGTTCACCTTTCAGAAAAAAATTTTTTTTACTCTTTTTCTATTTTACAAAAAAAAAAAAAAAAAAAAAAGATGGTGATTGGCCGGCTGTAAGTGGAGGAGGAGGCCGGATTTTTTTTTTTTTTTTAAGCATCTTGCAAAAAAGAGAAAGTAGCATGATTGGCTGGCTATAAGGGGAGGATGAGGAGGCAGGATTCTGTTTTGTGACACTAAATGATATCTTTATTTTTCAAAACAATCCGTACACATCTATCACTTAATGTCTGTATAATCTATTTTTCTGCCTCCATCTAACATCCTCTGTGAGCTCCAAAACATCTCCTTTTCCCCTCTCATTTCTGTTTTTGAAAATAACATGTGAGGTGGGACCGGCATTTTCCGAGATATGTGGAATCGATCTGGCAGAAGTGCTTGAGTGTAACTAGTTTTTTTTTTTTTTTTACACATTTTTTACTAAACTTTCTAAACTTTTTATTTTTCTATCACATAGGGACAAAAGATCCCTATGTGATGCATTTTTGGTGACAGGTTCTCTTTAATGAGACATTAGGGTCTAAAAAATCCCTGATATCTCACCTGCGCTTCAATGAAACTAATAGAGTGCAGACTGCACTCCACTAGTTTCTTCACCAGCCATACTGGCTGGGGAAAGTGACATTTTATATGTCGCTTCCGTGTCATTAACAGGAATGGGAGATCAGCAAGCATTCTGTAAGGACTTGGGTCTGAGACTGTGACTTCTGTGATGCCCGGCTGTGGCTCTTCTCGTTGTGCTATCCTATAGACAACCTTGCCTTGCAGCTTGTTTCTGGGGAACCTTGAACTCCTTTCTCTACCCACGGACTTCCTGATTTAAGCCATGTCCCTACACTTTCTATTAGCCAGATTATTGTGTTCTTCTCCAGCCCGTATGTTGCTCCTTTCACTACTGTTGTCTTCTGTAGCTTCACTAGCGCTCGTTACAGACCTTGGCTTGTACTGTATATCAACTTCACTTCTGTTCAGGGGCGGACTGACCATTTGGGAACTCGGGCAGTGCCGGAGGGCCCAGTGTCAGAAGGGGGCCCCATGAGATGCCACTGGTACCTTTCATAGGCTTTTTTGGGTGTGGTTTGAGTGTGGGCGAGTACACAGGGCCCCATGATCCCCTATTGCCCGGGGGCCCCATGAGTTGTCAGTCCGCCCCTGCTTCTGTTTGATCCCAAACTGAAACCATTCATTATCAACCTTTGGCTTAATGCTCCACTTCGCTTCCACTTAATCCCAACCGTAAACCACTTCTTACTGACCATTGGCTTGCTTACTGACTAGCTTTCTGCTTGATCCCTACCTGCTACATCTGCTACCAGACTCCGGCTTAATCACCTCCTGGTGGGGTGATTCTGAGGAGCACGAGCTTGCACTAGCATGCAGCAAATACTATCTCCACAATCACACCTATATTAAGATTAAGGGAAACCCTACTGGCAAATTTAAAAAACAACTTCAGAATTTAGTTATGAAAGCAAAAGATGTGGGAATCCTAGATGAGAAGGAAGCAAAATATCTTATTCCTTCCAAATGTAAAATCCCAGTGTTCTATTATCTGCCAAAAATCCATAAGAGTTTAAATTTAGATAAAAATTAAAATAGATTTATTTTTGCAGCCTATTGTAAAACAAATGCCTGCCTATTTGAAGGATGGACAGGATATCACTGAATTGATTGAGAATATAGAGGTCACACAGAATACCATACTAGTTACTATTGATGTAAATTCATTATATACTAGCATCAGACATGAAGAGGGTATTGGAGCAGTTAAATGGGCTCTAAAGAATACACTGAGATCCATAGGAGGCAGAGGAAATTCATCATTCATTACTAGAGATCGGCATGCTTAACAATTATTTCTGATATAAAGGAGATTTTTGTCCAGAAAAAAAGCGTGGCAATGGGCGCAAAATTTGCACCTAGCCTAGCAAATATGTTCATGGCGAGATGGGAACATGAAGAAAGTTTTGGGAAGGTATGGAAAGGGTTAAGAACATGGAAGAGATTTACAGATGATATCCTGGTGATATGGAGTCACTACAGGTTTTTTTTAAAACACAGAAAATAATCCACACGGATTCGGTTTTTCCCAGACTATAAATGCTGAATCAGTAAATTTTTAGATTTATGTATTTTTAAAGATAATGAGAGATTATATACATACTTTAACCACTTGCCCTCCTGAGGATTTACCCCCCTTCCCGACCAGGCCTCTTTTTGCTACTCGGCGCTACACTAATTCAACTTATAATTGCGCGGTCATGCAATGCTGAACCCAAACAAAATTTCGGTGGTATTTGATCACCTGTGCGCTTTTTATTTTTCACGCTATAAACAAAAAAAGACCAAAAATTTTGAAAAACGATATTTTTTACTTTCAGCTATAACAAATATATAGTAAACTCAAAGTTAGTTATAAATTTAGGCCAAAATATATTCTGCTACATGTTTTTGGTAAAAAAAATCCCAATAAGTGTATATTGATTGCTTTGTGTGAAAGGTATAGAGTCTAAAAACTATGATATATATACTGCAATTTACGCCATTTTTTTGCTATACAGCGCTGCACTAGTTTAATGGACAATTGCGCGGTCATGCAATACAGTACATAAATTAAATTTACATGCTTTTTCTCCCACAAATTGAGCTTTCTTTCGGTGGTGTCAGGGCTCCCAGGGTATGACCAGAGGTGTGTGACTGACGCAGGGAAACGCAGACTTCAGATATGTTATAAACAATGTAATTTATTAACACTAACAATACAAACATAAACGCAGTGCAATACTAAAACATAACACAGTGCAAACAAACCAAACCAACCACCCACAGATGACAGTACATACAATGCAAGCGTCGTCAGGCAGGCCGGGTCAATATCAATCGGGCAGGTAGGTACAGGGGGAGCAAGCGGAGAATGGTCGGGGTCACAGGCCAGGTTCAGCAGGTAGCGGGCAGCGTGGTACAGAGGGATGGTCAGGGTCACAAGCCAGGGATCAGAACAGGAGAAGTCAGCAGAGGTCAGAATCAAGCAGGGTCAGCAACAAGACAGGAACAGGAACGCAGGTTTACAAGATACAGGGCCCAGGAAAACACAACACCAAGGCAGAGTCTGCAGGTCTGAATGTCCCTTAAATACACCAGTATAATTAGTTCCAGGTGTTTGACTGGCTGCAAGGTTGAGTCTCTGATTGCTGGGAGCACCCGCTGGCCAGCACTGGTACTGCAGCTCATAAGGCAGGTGAGTCCCACTATTGCTGGCCAGTCCATTCCTGACAGGTGGTATTTGATCGCCTTTTTTTTTTTTTTTTGCGCTATAAAAAAAAAAATTCTGACAATTTTGAGAAAAAAAAACAATATTTTGGACTTTTTGCGTTATGGCGTATACAAATGGCGTGAAAGATACTGGGATTTTTTTTTTTATTATACTAATAATGGCAGAGATCTATGACTTATGGCGGTGATCAGTGATTTATGACAGTGATCAGCGACTTATGGCGGGACTGCGGCGGACATTTTGACACGGGGGGGGGAACTGACTTGGAGTCATTGACATCCCCAGTGACACCAATACAGTGAGCGCAAAAAAAAAAAAACACTGACACTGTACTAATGGCACTGGGGAGGAAGGAGTTAACTTTTTTATTCAATGAAAGGGTTAACTGTGTGAGGGGAGTGTTTTACTAGGGGGCGGAGGTGTGTACTGCACGGGAACACGCTGATACGGAGAGATAAACTCTTCTCTCCGGATCAGCATGTCAGGAGCTGACAGGGAACTGACAGAAAGCAGAGGTTCAGTGTAAACACTACAGCCGTGCTCTCTGTCAGTGATTGCCGCTAATCGCCGGGACAGGCAGGTACTGACACCCACGGCTGCAATCGGCGGTGCAGGTATGTCGGTGGCGCGCCTCGCACGCACCCCCTAACTGTTTTGCAAAACCACGTTTTAAAACGCAGTTTTGCGCAGCCGTGCCGCCCTGCCACCGTATTTCTACAGTGGCTGGTCGGCAAGAAGTTAAGGAGACAGATAAGAATGAATACATTCCTACCTCCAATTGTCACCATCCACAATGGATTCAGGGGATACCGAAGGGGCAGTTTAGTCGCATAAGAAGAAATTGTTCGAGGCTTACGGATTAGATTAATCAAACTGAACTGATTAAACAAACGTTTGTTCAAAAAGGGTATGATCCAGGTAGATTGGAAAAACTGAGATTTGAAATCAGTAAAGAATACATGAGGGACAGGAAGATAAAAACACTAAAAGAAAGGAGACCTAAAAAAGAAGATATTAAGCTGGAATTTGCTTTTATTTACAACTTCAGTTGCCAATATGGAGATGGAGGAGATTATGTGTAAGTATTGGCCTATATTAAAAAGGGATAACATTTTGGGCCCATTGTTACTGTCAGGGATCGTACCCTCGCCGACGCACATCTATTCGCTGGAGCCGGATCCCTGTCAGCCGTGGCGATACGCATGCGCGGGAGTGTGTGGTTATGCGCATGCACACCGGCGTGCACGTCATCGCAAAGCAGGCTATTTAAATCCCAAACACACTTTAGCCTATGCCTTCTGGTCTACAACGTCCTGTACTCCATAACCTGGTTCTGTTGCCTGTATCTGATCTGACCCTGACTAAGAAAGAACTCCGCCTGCACCGACCCGGCTTATCCATGACTATCCTCTTGCCTGCTCCCTTGTACCTGATCTACCCGATTGATCCTGATTTGGCTTGTCTGATGCTGCTGCACCTACGTTCCTGTATCCGTACCTGGCCTGTATCCTGGTTACCGCCATACCTACCTGCTGCTGAAACTATTTTCCTGTATCCGCACCTGGCCTGTATCCTGGTTACCGCCAGACCTGCTGCTGAACCTAGGTTCCTGCATCCGCACCTGGCCTGTATCCTGGTCGCCGCCATACCTACCTGCTGCTGCACCTACGTTCCTGCATCCGCACCTGGCCTGTATCCTGGTCGCCGCCATACCTACCTGCTGCTGCACCTACGTTCCTGCATCTGCACCTGGCCTGTATCCTGGTTGCCGCCATACCTACCTGCTGCTGCACTTACACTCCTGCACCCGCACCTGGCCTGCACCCGGATCTTCTGAGTCATCACCTGCCTACAGTCATCTCAAGACCCACCAGGCACTCGTGCCACTCCTGGCTCGGTGCCCTCTGTCCCCACTATCAGGAGCTCCGAGCGGGAGTAATAAGAGGACGCCCTCCTCTCCACGTCAGGCTCCCCAACCAGGTACGTGACAGTTACCAAATAAACCTGGGTTTATATATAGAAAGGCATCGAATCTACAGACCAAGCTGGTTAAAAATATCATTTCCCCTCCAAGGAAAAATCCAATTAAGATGTTTGATCTCAAAGGGTTTTTCCCATGTAAAAAGTGTCATATTTGTAAAACAACAGGGATGAAAACTAGGAAAATAGAGAGCTTTATGTCACAGGTTATGAAGAAAGAATTTAAGATTGATTAGTTCATAACATGCACTACCCCTTATGTGACCTATTTATTGGAAAGTTCATGTAAACTTCAACATGTAGGCAGAACGACTAGGCCACTGTATAAAAGACTCAGAGAACATGTCTAATATGAAGAAGGGGAAGAAGGACCATAATTTGTCCAGGCATTTTAGAGACGTCCACAAATGTGATCCAACACAATAACGATTTTGTGGAATAGATAAAGTGGAGGGACACTGGAGAGGAAGTAACAAAATTATAGAAATCTCTAAAAATGAAATGTTTTGAATTTTCCAACTGGACACTTTGAAACCTAAAGGTCTGAATGTTGATCTGGACCTTAATTGTTTTATTTCAGACACAGAAATAGTTTTATTATATATTATATTAAATAGGGATTTAAGTCTAAATTTTATAGTTGTCCACGTCCCATCTCCTATACCCAGCTCTGGGATATTAGCATACTGGTGGAGTGTAATGGTAATTACTATTTATATTCTAGATGGGCTTTTAGCTCATTACAGAGATATCGTTTGGATGACGAGTTCTATTAGTTTCTAGTCTATTTTAGTTATTTTAGAATAGATATTTAGGGGATTAGGAGTAGTTGCCTTTCTGCTGGATTATAGGTATTTTAGATTAACTATTGGTATTTTAATACATGGTAATTGGGTTTTATCATAACTGTGTCTAGGTGCCTTATTTGTATTTTTAAACTCATTAATGTTTAACCAAAATTGTATAGTTTTATATAGGGGTAAAATATTCCCATTTATTTGTCCACTAATAGATTTACGAGGTATAATATGCTATGGGGATTATTTATAGGATTCATTTGCATATAGTGTTATGGATATTGTATATTAATAACAATTAATTTATTCATATTTATTTATGAGATAGCCGGGGGATTTTTTTAAAAATTGTGTATTTATTATTATTTATCTAATATTTATTTGAATAGTGGATGGATAGTGCATATACAATTGATACCACTAGATGGCGTTGGGTATACTATTATGCATTGCTGCTATTGTTATTGTATGTAAGTATATATGTGCGGGTATAGAGTGTTATGCCAGTTATGCCCCCCTGATATATATATAGAGCATTATACATACTTGCATTTATATACTGGCCCATTTGAGTTGATGGTTTTCATTTATTTTATCAGTGGGCTAATGCCCTATTTCAAGATGGCGCAATCGGTCTGTGTTAAGGGGAGGAGTGAGAGTATATAAGTGGCCGCCGATCTGACGTACGCACCCTTTGTGAAGAAGTCGGAAGTGACGAAACGTGTCAAGGACGTGACGTCGGACATAGACGTAGACCGGAAGTTGCGGAGTGGCCATCTTGATTGAAGTTTATTCACTGATTGACGTTTTTTCTGAGGATTCATGTTCCCCACAATAGAGGATAATGTGTTTTACTATTGTTTTAATTGTAAGCATAACTTTAATAACCTAGACCCTTTTTCTAAGACTTACTACACTCTAAGGATCTTGTTCTTTGACCCATGTCATGATGCCATATGGAGATTGAACAGGGCAGGGATTATCAGATGAGGAGAGCCATTTATACTTGTGGAAGTGTTTAGTCCGGTAAGGTGCATGGTGTGTAAGGTGACGGGGAGTGGATTCACATTACACTAATGCTGTGAACAATAAGGGGAGCACTTTTTGGTATCCCAAAGGATATTGCACTATTATATGTTTTTTGTCGGAGGTAATACCGATGGGAGAAAAGGACGGCTTGGAGCACCAGTTTTTGTGTATTATTATGAGATTGAAAGTCATTTACAAGTTTTCATAGGGTAAGGGTGTTTAATACAGCCGCTTAGAAGTGGACACTGAGTGGTTTGACACTTTATTAGCACCGGGTGGTTATTATATTCCCTAATGTTTTGTGGGGTAATGCACTATGTAGAATTTTCTTTTTGAGGAACACATGGATATAAAGAAAGCCTTTATTATTATTATTATTATTATTATTATTATTATACAGTATTTATAAAGCGCCAATAGTTCGCTCAGCGCTGTACATTACTTTATGAAGGTAAATTAATTTTAGGAGCACAAATTCACATTGATTTGAGGATATCACAGACGTCAAGAGACTGTTTTCCTAAATACTATCTCCACCATCAGGAGCTCTGGTGAAGACCGGTTGGTACTTAGACCCTGCACCTCGGGTAAGCCTGCATCATCCATTAGGATGACCTGCCAATGTACTTATCCTGCTGGTCTGTGGGAACCTCTCTACTGCTACAGCTACTGGTCTTCGGGCCTGACCCCAGGCCAAGACCTATTCACTGATCTACATCCCCTCTACCCAGCAGCATCAATCATTCTGGTCCTGAGTTTCAGATGGGGACAAAAAGGCCGGAAAAAATATTGAGGGTGCATGGGGTTAACAGGCATTCTTGGGGGCATGTGGAAGAAATCCAGCAGAAGTGCTTGGGTAGAACTTTAATTTTTTACACAATTTTTTCTAAGTCTTTTTTTCCCCATCACAAAGGGGACATAAAGTCCCTCATGTGATGCATTTTTGGTGACTGACTCTTAATGTCTCAGCTGCTCTGCAATGAAACTAATAGAGTGCAGTTCTCGTACTGGCTGGGAAAAGGGACACCACCACCCAGAAGTAACTCTTATATGTCCCTTCTGAGTCATTAACGGGAAGGGGAGATCAGCAAATGGACATTCAAAGATCTCCCTAACATCTACATGGTGGCATCTGCCATGCTCGTCCCAGGATAACTGGGATCAGGCACGGAGCCTGGAAATCTGGTGGAGGAGGAACCAAGATTGCCAGTGGGGGACACCAGAAGAGGACGTTTGGGTCCACTCTGTGCAATACCATTACACAGAGAAGGAAAGAATGACATGTTTGTTATTTTACTTTAAAAAAAAAAAAAAAAAAACAGAATTTGCAACCGCTTTAACAGGAAAGGGAGAGCTCCCTCCCTTCTACCCGCTATGCTGGGGCTGGGTTTGCTAAGCGCAGTGCCTGGAAATACAGGTGTAATATGGTGGAAAAGGAACTTAGACTTTAGAGGGTCAGTTCACCTTTCCCTAACATTTGCCAATACATTTTAAGTGCCTTGCAAAGAAGAGAAAGGAGTGTGATTGGCCGGCTATAAGGGGAGGAGGCAGGATTTTTTTTTTTTTTTTAAGCATCTTGCAAAAAAAAAAACAGAAAGGCGCATGAGTGGTTGGCTATAAAGGGAGGAGGAGGCTGCAATTTTCTTTTTTTTAAGCATCTTGCAAAAAAGAGAAAGGACCGTGATTAGCTGGCTATAAGGGGAGGAGACCGGATTTTTTTTAAGCATCTTGCAAAAAAGAGATTGACTGGATAGCTATAAGGGAAGGAGGAGGCCTGATTTTTTTTTTCTAAAACAGGTCTGGTTCTAAAATGCAATTCAACAGACATGTTATGAACAAGCCTTTATTTAGAATTACTGCTCCGGATGGTGCTAATGTGAGACCCCTTCAATATAATGTAATGACCACCCAGCCCAGAGAATGATTATATGCAACTTTCTGAAAACAGAACTAAACTTCCATTGCCATAATCAGTGAGCAGGCAGGCTTTTTATTGCTAAAGAGACATGCAGTGTTTCTGCAGTAAAATATAGCTGCCCGCCTGCCCGCTGTCTTCTCTGGCTATGTAAACTGAGCTGCACATGCGTATGGTCACTGTGTGCTGGGATGATGACCTCCTGAGCATGTGCAGAAATGACTTCATCCTGCACCAGCCAACGAAGATGGCTGATAGCTAACACTGCCAGGGGAATCATATGCATGGTCGTGTGTGAAGATATGCGCATGTGTATAATACAACTCTCAAAAACAAGAACTGGACGTGCCCCAACTC
Organism: Staurois parvus; assembly: GCF_062004578.1. Taxonomy (NCBI): domain Eukaryota; kingdom Metazoa; phylum Chordata; class Amphibia; order Anura; family Ranidae; genus Staurois; species Staurois parvus. Next base: position 573,068 of record NW_028317885.1, on the reverse strand, counting down.
ATGCACATGTGTAAGCACATTAGCATGGTCAGCACACTCACGCACATGAGCTTGAGCGAGCATGGGTGTTTGGCACTCACTTGCCTGGTTGCGGTGATATTCAGATGGTAGGGTTAGAATTTGGCGTAAAAAACATGAAAGCATGAATCCATCCTGCCTTGTATCCTACGGTTCAGGCGGGTGGTGGTGGTATAATACACACACACATCAATTCAGGGAAGTCAAACCTCTTGCTCTATATGTTGAATTTATTCCAGGTAACAACTGCAGAACAATGGTTGAGCTTACCTGCACCTGGTGAAGAGAGGGGACACTTGAAACGGTTGTGCAACTGTTAAACCTGAAATGAATTAAACATATTGAGTGAGACATTTTGGAATGCAACGACTTTCCTGGATTGATAGGTCTCTGTGACAGTTTGGAGCCTGTCAGTTACCGGCTATATTTATATATACTGTATCTCTAATCTTACAAATGTATCAGGCTACATTGGATCCAATCAAGCTCTGTATATATATCTCCAAGGGCCAATTATACATGACAGAAGCAGAGCACACTGGAGAGTGCAGATAAAACCACTTTAATAAAGAAAACATTTACATTGTACCTGCATACAAGTGAGTTGATCAGTGCCTATCACCAGAATCTGCTCATCCAGAGGTATACCATATTCCAGTTAACTATGGAAACCATCCCCCAAATGTTTGGGATTTTTATAGGCAGAAATACTCAAACAGGTATAAAAGTAAACTTTTTTTGTAGATTCACAATAAATAAAACAATACTTATAAAATACAGTCATGGCAAAAATTACTAGCACCCCTACATTTCTGTCAGACAATGCACCACTTCGCCCCAGAAAATTGTTGCAATTATAAATGTTTAGGCATTCTCATATTTATTTCTTTTGTTTGTTTTGGTATGAGACATAAAAGTGGAGGAACAAAAAGCCAAATCTGACACATTCAATGCAAAATGCCAAAAATGGAATGGACAAAATTATTGGTACCTTCAACCCACCAGTTACAGTACATAGGGAAAACTTGAAATGTACAATTTGTCATGCAAGACCCCAAGCGTTTCAGAGTCATAATGCTCCTTCTTAAGTGATATTTCTGCATGAAAGATAGTGTGATCTATGGAACAGAAATTGCAATTTTTGAATACATACACTATCAATATACAGATATATGTAAGTATGCAATACTCACACTAGAGTGAATCAAAAGTTCAAACATCAGCCGTAGCATAAAAACAAACCACATGGCCACCACTTCCCCACTTGCGTCCCCTTATGGTTCCAGCTATCTGTGGCTCATCAAACAGTCAGTGGGGCCGTCTAAGTGATAGGTACATAAGGTAGGCTGCATTGATATCAGTCAATACAATCAAAAAAAGATGTAAAAAGGAAGTAACTGCCAAACACCCACCAACTTCTGTTTATGATAGATGTCTGCACAGATAAGGGCAAAAAGCATCCATCTAAGATGACAGTTAGTATTGGATGTTGGAACAGAAGACAGTTTTCTACAAGAGAAACAAAATGTATAAATATATATATATATCAAAACATTCATTTAGAAGTATATTAAAGTAGAGGCAAATATTTCAGTGGAGAAGCATTAAACAGAGGCTCCCAAGTCACCAAAACAAACATATCCACCAAGTCAATATACTCACCAAATTGTAATCGATCTTATTTATTTTGGTGATTTGGGTGCCTCTGTTTAATGCCCCCAGTGAAATATATGCCTCTACTTTAATATACTTTCAAAAGAAAATCTTTGATTGAGATATATATATATTATACATATTATATATACAGTATATATATATATATATATATATATATATATATATATATATATACATACATACATACACACACACACACACACACATACATACATACAGTGCTCAGTATATATATATATATATATATATATATATATATACACACATATATATATACACATACATACAGGTATATAACTTGTATATAATTCTCTTCTGTTCCACCATCCCAATACTATTTATCATCTTATATGGATGCTTTTGAAATTATCTGCAGACATCTATCATGAATAGCAATTGGTGGGGTGTTTTGCAGTTCCTTCCCTTTTCACATCTTTTTTGATTGTATTGACTGATACTAATGCAGCCTTCTTTACTTACCATATCACTTAGGCAGCCCCAGTGGCTGTTTTTAACTTTTCACTCACTATAGTGTGAACAGGGGCAGACTGACCATTTGGAAACTCAGGCACTGCTCGAGGACCCGTGGTCAGTAGGGGGCCCCATGAGATGCCCCTGGTACCTTTTTCATCGGCTTTTTTGAGTTTGGGCAAGGACACAGGGGCCCCATGATCCCCTATTGCCCGGGGCCCCATGAGTTGTCAGTTCGCCCCTGAGTGTGAGTATTGCATTCTTATATAGATATATTGATTTTGATGCATCGTATATATAATGATATTCTATACATTCTAAAATTGCAATTTCAGTTCCATAGATTACCCCACTCTCTATTCAGAAATACCCCGAAGAAGGAGCTTTATGACTCTGAAACACTCGGGATCTTGTATGACAAATTCTACATTTCAAGTTTTCAAAGTGGCACATAATTGTGAAGTGGAAGGAATGAGAAATGGTTTTCAACATTTTTTATAAATAAATATGTGAAAAGTGTGCCGTGCATTTGTATCCAGCCCCCCGGAGTCAATACTTTGTAGAACCCCTTTCACTGCAAATACAGCTGCAAGTCTTTTTGGGGATGTCTCTACCAGCTTTGCACATCTAGAGAGTGAAATTTTTGCCCATTCATCTGTGCAAAATAGCTCAAGATCTGTCAGACTGGATGGAGAGTGTCTGTGAACAGCAATTTTCAAGTCTTGCCACACATTCTCAATTGGATTTAGGTCTGGGCTTTGACTGGGCCATTCTAACACATGAATATGCTTTGATCTAAACCATTCCATTGTAGCTCTGGCTGTATGTTTAGGGTCGTAGTCCTGCTGGAAGGTAAACCTCCACCCCGGTCTCAAGTCTTCTGAAGACTTTAACAGGGTTTCTTTTAACCACTTCAAGTCCGGACACTTTCACCCCCTTCCAGGCCAATTCAGCTTTCAGCGCTATCACACTTTGAATGACAATTGTGCAGTTATGCAAGACTGTACCCATATGAATTTTTTAGCATTTGTTTTGAGACAGATAAAGCTTTATTTTGGTGCTATTTATTCACCATTGTGATTTTTATTTTTTTGCTATATAAATGAAAAAGTCCAAAAATTTAGAAAAAAAAGTGTTTTTCTTATAACATTTTGCAAATACATAATATTTCAACATAAATCTTGACCAACATTTATTCAGTTATCTTTTTAGTAAAAACAAATAACCCGAATTAGTTTATAATCAAAAATTATAATAAAAAAATATATATATGTATTTTGATTTTATTTTTTTATATTATAATTTATTTTTTTTTTTTTTACATACTGTCACCCTAGCAGTACAGTGTCACCATGGTGACAATATACTACTTGTGGGGGTGATGAAGATTTTTTTTTTTTCTTTTACACTGATTGCCTTTACACCCATAAAGGCTGTAAAAGCAATAATTTCTCCTTCTCTCTGGCTGCATTCTTGCAGCCATTGAGAAATACTGTGTGAGCTGTGATTGGTCACAGCTTGTCAAATGGTACAAGGGTGTTATGAATAGCCTTGTACCATGTGACCTCTGTGATCATTCACAGATGTCACACGTAGTAAGCAATGATGTCAGAAAAGACATCTTGCTTACTACTCTGCAAGTGATCACTGATTGGCTAATCAGTGATCACATGAATGGGACCTCACACGACGATCGGTGTTCCACTGTGTCCGGAGGACACTCCCAGGGAGCGCGCACACGCAGGGAGAGGGCCACCCGCCCATGCGCTGCCACCGTCCAGGCGTTTATATATAACAGCCAGATGGCAGGTGGTTAAGATTGCCCTGTATTTAGCTCCATCCATCTTCCCATCAACTCTGACCAGCTTCCCTGTTCTTGCTGAAGAAAAGCATACCCACAACATGATGCTGCCACCACCATGTTTTACGGTGGGGATGGTGTGTTCAGGGTGATGTGATTTGCAATGTTAGTTTTCTACCACACATATCGTTTTGCTTTTAATACAAAAAGTTCAATTTTGGTCTCATCTGACCAGAGCAATTTCTTCCACGTGTTTGCGGTGTTCCCCACATGTCTTCTCTCAAACTGCAAACTGGACTTCTTATGGCTTTCTTTCAACAATGGCTTTCTTCTTGCCACTCTTTCATAAAGGCCAGATTTGTGGAGTGCACAACTAATAGTTCTCCTGTGGACAGATTCTCACACCTGAGCTATGGATCACTGCAGCTCCTCCACAGTTACCATGAGCCCCTTGGCTGCTTCTCTGATTAATGCTCTCCTTCCCCTGCCTGTCAGTTTAGGTGGACGGCCATGTCTCGGTAGGTTTGCAGTTGTGCCACTCTTTCCATTTTCGAATGATGGATTGAACAGTGCTCCGTGAGATGTTCAAAGCTTGGGATGCTTTTTTATAACATAACCCTGCATTAAACCTCTCCACAATTTTATCCCTGACCTGCCTAGTGTGTTCCTTAGCCTTCATGATGCTGTTTGTTCACTAATGTTCTCTAACAAACCTCTGAGGGCTTCACAGAACAGCTGGATTTATACTGATATTAAATTATACATAGATGGACTGATTAGATGATTTCTGAAGGCAGTTGGTTCCATTAGATTTTACTTAAGGGTATCTGAATACAAATGCATGCCCCACTTTTTGAAAACCATTTCTCATTTTCCTTCCACTTCACAATTATGTGCCACTTTGTGTTGGTCTATCACATAAAATCCCAATAAAAATATATTTACGTTTTTGGTTGTAACATGACAAAATGTGGACAATTTCAAGGGGTATGAATACTTTTTCAAGGCACTGTATACACCATAGTTTGTGGTCTATAACTTTCCTACAGACTAAATAATAAACACTGATTTGAGTTATTTTCACCAAAGAAATGTAGCAGAATACATCTCGGCCTAAATTTAGGAAGAACAATTATTTATTTGCAAAATTTTATAACAGAAACAAAGAAAAATGTGTTTCTTTTTTCAAAAATGTTTTTTTTTTTAAATTTAGCAAAAAATAAAAAACTGAGTGGTGATTAACCCCTCGCCTACAGGGCACTTTCACCCCCTTCCTGCCCAGGCCAATTTTCAGCTGTTAGTGCTGTCGCACTTTCAACAACAATTGCACAGTCATGCAGCACTGTACCCATATGAATTTTTTATACGTTTATTTCACACAAATACAGCTTTCTTTTGGTGGTATTTAACTGCTTCCCGTTTGCCCTAAAGCAAAAATACTGCTATAGATCGGCACGGGTGCACAAAATCACATATATATATATATATATATATACATGCGAGTTTGCATTTATAGGTAGGGGGCGCGCGCTCCCTACCTGCGCCGTCATTCGCGGCCATCAATCACCGAGTTCCAGCCGGTGATTACTCGTGATTACTTGCCGTGCCCGGTGACTGCCGACCATCTCCAAAAACAGTTCTCCTCCCTGTCAGCTCCTGCACACTGCTTTGCATGGCTGTGCAGCGAAGCACAAACACACAGCCCCTAGTGAAACAGCACACAGCTAATCCTTTGATTGCCCCACATGTTAACCCCTTCCTGTCCAGTGCCATTAGTACAGTGTCAGTGGTTTTTACTAGGGATATCAGTGACACCAAGTCAGTTTCCCCAGTGTCTGAATGCCCATTGCAGTCCCGCAGTCCTGCTAAAAGTCACTGATTGCCGACATTACTAGTAAAAAAAAAAAATCCACTATATATACCGCCATTTGTAAACGCTATAACTTTTACGTAAACCAATTAATTTACACGTATTGGGATTTTTTTTTAGCAAAGACATGTCGCAGAATATATTTTGGCCTAAATTTATGACAAAATTCGATTTTTAAAATTCTTTTACTGGACATGTTTAATATCAAAAAGTCAAAAATATTGTTTTTTTTCTCAAAATTGTCGATCTTATTTTTTTTTTTATAGCACAAAAAATAAAAAACGCACAGGTGATCAAATACCACTGAAATAAAGCTCAATTCATGGGGAACAAAAGGACATAAATTCCATTCGGGTGCAGCGTTGTGTAACCGCGCAATTGTCAGTTAAAAAGTACCACAGCACCCGCAATGCCAAAAAATGGCATGGTCAGGAAGGGGCGGGGGGGGGGGGGTAAATTCTCAGGAGGGCAAGTGGTCTTTCCTGGACCGGCTGAGTGATGTAGGCTGACAGGGGGTTTTAGAAAACGGGTCACATGAGTGCTGAATGAACTGCACTACGGTGATTCCCAGGAGAAGTAGAGCCAACGAGCTTTGGCTTTACTCCTCCTTTAACGAACCCTTAAAAAGAAAAAACTATGGCACTCACCTCAGTGACAATGTAGACCAAATAGGGGAGAGCTTTGTTCACTTTGGCATTCTGTCTCTTTCCATTTTCTCCTTCACTGATTATACCTCAAGCGCGACACACAAATAGTTGCTCTTCATCTTCTGAAACGCAATCAAATAATTCATTACTTGGATACCTCAGTAAAACATGTCATCTGTACAACAGAAGACCCCATTTCTGTGTGGAAGAGGGATAAAAATTAAATTATATCTGCAGCCTGTTGGTTCCTTTCCCCCCTGCATTGGTGGTCAAAGTAGTGAAAGTTACCCCCCTGCATTGGGGATCACCTACCTGATTACAAAACTTTATTTACATAGTTACATAGTTAGTCTGGCTGAAATAAGACAAAAGTCCATCCAGTTAACCATTAATAAAAAAAAAAAAAAGTTAAAATCCTATACCCACAGTTGATCCAGAGGAAGGCAAAAAAAAAACCAGCAAAGCATGATCCAATTTTCTCCTGCAGGGAAAAAAAATCCTTCCTTATCCCCCGAAAGGCAATCGGATATTTCCTGGATCAACTTTATCTATAAATGTTAGTATCCAGTTATATTCTGTGTATCCAAGAAAGAATACAGGCCTTTTTTTTAAAGCAATCCACTAAGCTGGCCAGAACCAACTCTTGAGGGAGTCTATTCCACATTTTCACAGCTCTCACTGTGAAGAAATCTTGCCATGTCGAGATTACATTTCTTTTCCTCCAGACGTAAAGAGTGCCCCCTTGTCCTCTGTGATGACCTCAGGGTGAATAACTCTACACCGAGTTCACTACATGAACCACGGATGTATTTATACATGTTGATCATATCCCCCCTAAATCTCCTCTTCTCAAGAGAAAATAAATTCAGTTCTTATAATCTTTCCTCATAGCTGAGCTCCTCCATGCCTCGTATCAGTTTGGTTGCCCTTCTCTGTACTTTCTCCAGTTCCCCAATGTTCTTTTTGTGAATTGGTGCACAAAACTGAACTGCATATTCCAGATGAGGTCTTACTAATGATTTGTACAGGGGTAAAATGATATCTCTCTCTCTGGAGTCTATACCACTTTTAATACAAGAGAGGATTTTGCTCGCTTTAGAAACCGCAGCCATTATTAAGCTTGTGATCTACCAGAACCCCCAGATCCTTCTCCACCATTGATTCCCCCAGTTGTACCCCCCCCAGTATGTATGATGCATGCATATTCTCAACCCCCAAGTGCATCAGCTTACATTTATCAACATTAAACTTCATTTGCCACATAGTTGCCCAAATAAACAGTGCATTGAGCTCGGCTTGTAAATTGAAGACATCCTGTAAGGACGTTATTCCACTGCACAGCTTGGTGTCATCTGCAAAGACTGAAATGGGATTTTTAATTCCAGACCCTATATCACTTATAAATATATTAAAAAGTAAGGGTCCCAACACTGAACCTTGGGGTACACCACTGATGACCTCAGACCATTCAGAGTATGAATCATTAACAATTACTCAAACTTACATTAACAAAATGTAAACAATGTCTTGGTTACCATGGTAAGCAAATGTAAACAATGTCTTGGTTACCATGCTAACTAAATGTAAACAATGGCTTGCTTAAAGTGCATGTTATGGCAAAACTAGCTATTACTGATTTCTGATTGTTGTCTGTGTCTTCAATGGGGAGATTCAACATCTATCACCAAGACAAAATCAAACATTTATGAACAAATCGACTAAGGGGGCTGTTCAGCTGATAGTTTTCCACCGAGCTCCTTTAACAAAAGTCAATTGAACAATCAATTTTTGTCAAGCTGGAAGATGTGGACAGGGGCAGCATGAATCAACTGAAACTCAAGCCATGCATAGCAGCAAAAAAACACCAATTATCCTGATAGAGTAAGGAAGGCTAAAAAACTATATAAAAAACAACAAATTTTGGCTATACAAATACTTCAAATGAACGACTATCTACTTCATATTTGTCTAAACTCCCTTAAACATCATTTTCTGATTTCCGAGTGATGAGTGAAAAGCAGCTGACAAAAACAATTAGAAAACACCCACAAAAATAGGGATCCTCACATATGTACAATAAAGACTGCCGTCAAGAGACAACTTGCAGGGGTTTCCTCGGCCTGCTCACACAGGGAAAAAAACAAAAAAAATGATTAGGAGCTAGGTAAAATAAACTACTAAAAACCTTTTGTTTCCCTTCACACGGGTGAGCCAATCAGGTCCCCCTGTCAGTTTTTCAGCTGGAACTAAACCAGAAATTCTATACAAGTCTATGGGCACTAGGGTTGCACCTCATCCCCTTAAACCTGAAAACATACTAATTACACAGGTTCTGTGGCTGATTAAGGTGGTCATTAAACTCACCTAGTGCCTTATCTGTATTAACTCAGCCTCAGAACCTGGGTATATTAATATGTGTTCGGTTTTAAAGGGATGAGGTGGCAACCCTAATAGGCACATGAATGTAAATAGTCGTGTGTCCATTTACATTCGCTTACTTCTGAGTCCAACCATTTCTGGGGGGAAAAAATGGAAAAGTCTGAGCCTTTTTCCATTTTTTCCAACAGGACGGAACAGAGGACATCTAAAGTATATGGCTGATAACAGATCTAATATGGATCCTGAAAACTCAGTTTTTTTAATGGAGCTAAACACTGAACAAAAACGTAGCATCCATCCTGTTCTGCTCAATTCAGTGGGGGATCTATTTAAGGTGCCCGTGTGAAAGGGGCCTTGGGCTGTATGTATATTGTACGGTGATTTTTTTTTCTTAGGCTTCTCAAATGCCCTTATTACTCATTAAGCCTGGATTCACACCTACATGATTTACCGCACATGAATTTCCACTGAAATAGAAGATCAGCATAGAACTTCAGCTGCTATAACTCTGTATCGGCAAATCTTGCCAAAGGTATCCTCTCTGCTTATGCTTTTTTTTCCTCATCGCATGCTCAGATTGAATTGTCCAGGTTTGTAAAAGTTTTCCATTAGCGCAACAAATTAGGCATTGAACGCACTGTATTTTAGGAGCTGCACCTTAAAGTTGAGCTCAAGACCCATCAATTGGAGTAGTTTTCTATACATAAAGAAAAAAAATCATTACATTTACCAAGCTTAAGAACTAGAGTGTCAGGATAAAAAAAAATATCACCGAGAGCATCACTGACCTTCATAAAATATTTAAGTAAAACAGAATTTCATTCAGCTAAAGGGAAGTATGTGCAGTAACGTCTACTGATTACAAGACTGCTGTTTACACAGCCATCAGAGAAGAGGAACACATCAGACTGCAGAGAAGAGGGACATCCCAACACAGCCTGGGAAACGGTTTAAATGAGCAAAATAAGATGTCAGAAAAGTGTATGTAAGAAAACAAGAAAAATACATTTCTTCAGTATATATCGTCAATAAATACACACCTCCCCGTGGTTTATCCCTATTGTTTTCCATGTGCCCTGGTCACAGCAGATCGCTGGTGTGATGTACAGTGAGGAAATATACAGACATGCTGCATTTTCATACAGTGGAACAAATAGGAACTGCATGTCCCCACACAGCACTGCAGTGCAGAGATATGGATGAAGTGGGACTATGTGACACTTCACCAGGGGTGTTGACATTTTTGAAAAAACTACTTTTCCAGGGACTAAATCGGGGCCACAATCTACTTGTCCAGATAAAAAAAAAAAACAACTTAACCAAAACCATATTTAAATCTGAGGTGATTTTAGGAATCTCTGGGGATTTTAAAATCAAGAGGCTTTATGGCGACTTAAACGTGTAATATTTTTAACATTGTGCTGTATATCTCCTCCTCCCCTCCCTGCCTGTCTTCAGCACCACACCCAGGGACTAGCAAGGAGGAGAGACACCTTGCAGTGTGATGAACAACGATTGGCTGCTCATCAGGAAGGGGGGGGGGGGGGAATCAGGGCTTATACTTTATCCCTTTCGCTGCCAGAGCCGTTTTTGAGTTTTTTGCACATTTCAAAAATCATTTTAGGCCGGAAGATTACATAAAACCACCAAACATTATATATTTTCTGAAAGCAGAGACCCTAGAGAATACAATAGTGGTAGTTCCAATTTTTTATGTTGCATGATTTTACCGCAAAATTTTAGTACAAAAAACAAGTTAATTTTAGGGCACAAAAAAGCAATAAATTACCCTATTTTGTTTTGTAAAATATAAAAGATGATGTTGAAGTGAGTAAATAAATATCCAACTTGTCAAACCTTTTGTGTGCGCTCGTGAAATGGCGATGAACTTCAGTACCCTATATTTTCTATCGGTCAACACTTTTAAAGCTCCTTATAAGTCATCAATTTAGCGATACAAAGGAGGTCTGGTGCTAAAATTATTGCTCTCATTTTGGTTTTATTTTCAATCACATAGGGGACAAAGTGATGATTTTTGGTGACAGGTTCTGTTTGAGACATCCAAGACCCTGGATGTCTCCCCTCTGCCCCACTAAATGTAATGCATTACATTTTTTCTGGGGATTGCATTACAATCTCTCAGCAGGGACCCGGGTCAGCGCAAGAAGGGGAGGGGAGTGGACTCGTCTGCTATTCTCCCTCCCCTCTAGCAAACGGCGAGCCGGGCCAGCAGATGGGTAAGCGGAGCCCAGGAGACCTCACACGGGAAGGGGGAAGATTGAAGGTGCGCAGAGAGGCTGGCACTATGTGGAAGCAATCGGCCCTAATGATTCCACCTGATAGGTGAGCCGCGCAATTGTCATTCAAAGTGTGACAGTGTTGAAAGCTGAAAATTGGCCTGAGCAGGAAGGGGGTGAAAGTGTCCGGACTTGAAGTGGTTAAAGCTTTACTTCTACTCTAATGACATTCACAACTATTACACTGGCTCTGGATGCCATTACTCCCTATGCATCTGTGACTAAGCTGGGCCGGTCCTTTCTTGGCTGTATTGGCTAATCAGCCTCCAATCCTCATCACCATTAAGCTGTGAGCTTTTCATACAAACTGAACATTAATGACACTGACAACTATTGAACTGGCTTCGGATGCCATTATTCTCCATGTATCTGTGATTAAGAAGATCCCTTCTAGATTGTAAGCTTGAAAGAGCAGGGCCCTCGAACCCCTCATGTATTGTATTGTATTGGTATTGTTCTGTCACATGTTCTGTCCCCCTTTGTAATGTACAGCGCTGAGCAAACTACTGGCGCTTTATAAATACTGTATAATGATAATAAAATAATAATTAAGCTGGGCCGGTCCTTTCTTGGCTGTATTGGTTAACCAGCCTCCAATCCTTATCCCTACTAAGCTGTGTGCTTTTCAAAACCGCCTATATTGAAGTATCTTTATTGTGAAAAACAGGGATTTATTTCCATATTGGCACCGATCTGGACGTGTATAGACCTCTATTCATAATGGGGTTTCATTCGAGTTCCCTGTCATATATCTATGCCACTTAACCTCCCTAGTGGTCTGATTATGTCAGTATTTCTGTGCTCAAAGCGGTACATTTTTTTGCATGGAAATATGTTGTTTTTTTATTGTAGGCCTATAATTCCTAGGAATAATTCACTGAAATCTGTCCAAACAAGAGTCTAGTAAATCCCAGAGCAACGCTTCAGGATAATACCGAGTGTAGCTCAGGGTTACCGCTTTTGGTACTGAAAGTTAACTCCGAGCTACACTCGGGAATACCACCGAGGAGGTTAATGTGCTGTTAGTTTAATGAAGGCCTTGGTCTGTTTGGTGAGTCCATTTCCCAGAGCTCAGTTACCTGCCTATGTGGCTGAATACGTGTGTTCCCGATGTATGAGACTCTGGATGGAATTGACTCATCAACTTTGCTCATTTAAGACGGAGGGTAGTTGTTTAGCGATTAATTTGTTACTGTGTGTGGCCCGGGTCATTTTAAGGTGATAACGTTATCATATCTCATTTTAATGTGAATGGAGGATCTGTTGGCCTAATAGGTCTATTACCTTTTTGTGAATTTAATAAAGCTGTTGGTTTTATTTATACCGCTGTTGGTTCTCTTTTAAAACTTCTTTCTTTAGGGGGTCTTCTGGATCCCCCAATATCTTTTTCTATCTGTTGTATAATCAAAAAAGTGCGCTGTCCCTTTAAAGTTGTGTGAAACGTATGCAAATCACCAAACGTGAATAATAGTATAAATTGACAAACTGAACAAATAAAAATTCCTATTAACGAGCAGGGAGCACAGGGCCCACTAAAGGACGTTGGGCCCTCAGGCCATCCTCATGAAGATTGTTTCTGATTGTTTGGTCAGAGACATTAACACCAGTGGCCTGCTGGAGGTCATTTTGTAGGGCTCTGGCAGTGCTCATCCTGTTCCTCCTTGTACAAAGGAGCAGATACCAGTCCTGCTGATGGGTTAAGGACCTTCTACGGCCCTGTCCAGCTCTCCTAGAGTAACTGCCTGTCTCCTGGAATTTCCTCCATGCTCTTGAAACTGTGCTGGGAGACACAGCAAAACCGGCAATGGCACCTATTGATGTGCCATCCTGGAGGAGTTGGACTGCCTGTGCAACCTCTGTAAGGTCCAGGTATCGCCTCATGCTACCAGTAGTGACATTGACCCTAGCCAAATGCAAAACTAGTGACAAACAGTCAGAAAAGATGAGTAGGGTAAATGTCAGTGGCCTCCACCTGTAAAACCATTCCTGTTTTGGGGTTCGTCTCATTGTTGCCCATCTAGTGCACCCGTTGTTAATTTTATTAACACCAAAGCAGCTGAAACTGATTAACAACCTCCTTTGCTACTTAACTGACCAGATTAATTGACTTGATGTGCTATTTTATGATTAAAATGTGTTTCTTAAAAAAAATTTTGTGTGTGTGTAAGTAATGTATGTAGCTGACCTCATCTGGGATTGATTTTTCAGCAGCTAATTGTGTACAGCTGAATGGAGTCTTGTCTTCCTATACTAGGTGACTGCAGGATCGGTCCAGCAGGTTATGTATAAGAGCTGAGAGAGGCATGAAACTCGTCAACCTGGAGTCCCCCAATGTGATCTCTATGCTTTTGAGTTCTGTGTTACAAAGATGTACTGCAATAAAGGCGGTGTTTTTACCGGAATAAAGCCGTCCTGATCTTCTTTTGGATTCTAGAACTGTTTTTAATTTATAGCAAGAAAGAGGTACTTTTGCCTGAGAGTGCACTTCCCAAAAAAGGTTTGTTGTATTGCTTTGGGCAGCCGTGATTCCGTACACCAGTGTTCACATATAATTGCAGCATCCCTTTACCCCTGGTTCACATATATGTGGCCGTGCAGGCCGCGTTTTGTACAGGCACGATAGCCCATTCATTTGAATGGACTCCCGTGCCAAGCCGGGAAGAAGTCCCTACACTTCTTTGGAAAACACAGCCCGCACAGGAACCTCGGTTCCCAGTACGGTTGCATTTTCCAGTACAGGTGGCGTGCCATTAGAACTAATGGCACCTGCCTGCAGGTCCGCATTTCTCTGTGCGGGTTCGCAGTGGCACCACCCGCACAGATGTGAACCTAGGGTTAGACCATGGGCCCTCAACTTGTGGCACTCCAGCTGTTGTAAAACTACAACTCTCAAGAGGCATTTCAAGGCTGACAATTACAAGCATAACTTTGTGCTAGCCTTTTCATTGATGGAACAGTTACTGATGGATTTCTTGTCTTGTTTTCAGAAGCGAGCACTTAAATTGCAGCAGAAAAAACAGGAGGAAAATTTTAAGCAAGAACAGCAACGTGAGCGTGCGCCGGGGAGAGAAAAACAATTGACAGCCAAGCCGGCTAAAAGAACATGAAATGAAGGGCATGTCTGGCCCGATCATAAACTCTGCGTCCATTTAATTAAGGAAAATCGGTGCTGATACTGTTCAAGCTGAAAGCGGTTATCAAAAATTCTAGTCTGCATTTTTTATGATTTTAAACATCCAGTCCAGTTTTCTGCTTGCACTGACTGAGCACAAATTTCAAAAGCCTTTCAAGATAAGTGTGGGTGCAATCGTTGTGTATGATAAAGCACATGAAGAAAGTCTAAGCACACCGTGAAGAGAATGCAGTAGCTGGAGCATGAATTCTTTTCTTTGTGTATGAAAGCACAGACTACTTTTTGTCATTACTTAGTGAGCTTAGTATGAAATCTGAGATCATAAATCTGGTATATACTGTATAGGGCCCAATCCATAGAACCCTGGAATTCTGCTGCCATCTACTGGCTGACATCAGGAAGGCAGCTTACAGTATTTGTAATCATATGTCCATGGTATTCAAGATAGGCGCTAGTCCCGCTGTCATGTAAATGAGGCAAAGATCTGCTTGCACAGTATTAGACATTTTTTACATACCTTATAAAACTCCAGGACTGGAGTTGTCTGCATATTGCTTGCTGCTGAACTTATGCTGTATGATAATCCGTATTGGTCAGTGTGAGACCCATTGCACTATTTTTGCCTGTTACATGATTGTAGACTTATGAAACGTTTTAGAGTTGCAGAAACAAAGGAGAAAATTCAGATCAATTATACATCAGAACAACCCTTAGTTTTACCCTGAGATCAATGTTTGCAGGCTATAAAAATAAAAGTAATGCCCGTTTTTGTGGTCAACAGTCATGCACATGTGAAAGAATTAAAAAAAAAAAATAGTATGTGTGTCTGCTCTTCCTCAGCATGTCATAACTGTAAATTTTGGGAGTGGGAATAGACACCATACTACTCTCAAAGATTTCCAATAAGCAGCTGTCAGTTCTAAAAACCACCTAAAGGGCCACCAACTGGTCACCAATGTCCTACTCTAAGATATGTAGTGCCCCTCTAGTTGTCGCTTTCCTTTATGACTGTACAAGGGAGAGCTGCTGTTCATTAGTCCACAATCCACCCATCTCTGCGGCAGCCAGTTGGCAGCATAATAGAGCTCATCAGTGCTCCCTATATATGTTAAGCTCTTCTGGGTGAAATGCATCAAACTGAGGCTTGGTCTGGTTGAACGTTTGGTGATCTTGTCCAGAACAATACAGTCTGTTTAAATCCCATGTCATTGTAGTGTGGCCAGCTTCTTTGTTTACTTTAATGCAAAACGTTGAGCTTTTGAATCCTTCTAATATATAGAATGGATTTCCCATAACTTCCTGTCCTGATGGGAAATGAGGGGTACTCTCCCCAATAGGGACACAGGTGGCAATGCAGATCAATAGATCAGACAGAGGCTCTGATATAAATATATGTTTAGAAGATGGTACAGCTTCACTTTAGATGTTGCTTGACTTGGGTCTTAGGT
Source organism: Staurois parvus (assembly GCF_062004578.1). Classification (NCBI taxonomy): domain Eukaryota; kingdom Metazoa; phylum Chordata; class Amphibia; order Anura; family Ranidae; genus Staurois; species Staurois parvus. The sequence continues at coordinate 557,327 of NW_028317885.1, read as the reverse complement.
TTTATTCATCTTCTAACTATTCACAAGCAATTAAATAGTTGCTATCAGTAAACATAAAAGGTTTTATATTTGTTTTTTGAAATAATTAAGGTGTATATCTCTGTGACAGATTTGTACCTGTACATATCTTCTGGATGCATTCTTTCTTTTTTAGCCTGGGTGACACCAATCTTAGATTATTGTGGCCACCTTGTGAATTCTGAACTGAAAAACCGCTAAATGCACAGATAAATGACATAGACCTCAGCTGTTTTACCTGTCAAATGATTTTATTACTGTCCCTGCAGTCCTTACATTTACACAGCTCTTCCATACCACACAGTCCTGTCTTTTTTTTTTCGTCAGATGGACCAAAACATGATATCCCAGAGGTGTTCTATTGGATTTAGGTCAGGCGAGCGTGGGGGTCATTCAATGGCATCAATTACTTCATCCTCCAGGAACTGCCTGCAAACGCTCGCTAGATGAGACCGGGCATTGTCATGCACCAGGAGGAACCCAGGACCCACTGTACCAGCATAGGGTCTGATAATGGGTCCAAGGATTTCATCCCAATACCTAATGGCAGTCAGAGTGTCATTGTGTAGCCTGTAGAGGTCTGTGCGTCCCTCCATGGATATGCCTCCACAGACCATCATTGACCCACCAACAAAACGGTCATGCTGAATGATGTTACAGGCAGCATAACATTCTCCACGGCTTCTCCAGACCCTTTCACATCTATTACATGTGCTCAGGGTGAACCTGCTCTCATCTGTGAAAAGCACAGGGTGTCAGTGGTGGACCTGCCAATTCTGGTGTTCAATGGCAAATGCCAATCGAGCTCTATGGTGCCGGGCAGTGAGCACAGGGCCCACTAGAGGACGTTGGGCCCTCAGGCCACCCTCATGAAGTCTATTTCTGATTGTTTGGTTAGAGACATTCACACCAGTGGCCTGCTGGAGGTCATTTTGTAGGGCTCTGGCAGTGCACATCCTGTTCCTCCTTGCACAAAGGAGCAGACACCGGTCCTGCTGATGGGTTAAGGACCTTCTACGGCCCTGTCCAGCTCTCCTAGAGTAACTGCCTGTCTCCTGGAATCTCCTCCATGTTCTTGAGACTGTGCTGGGAGACACAGCAAACCTTCTGACAATGGCATGTATTGCTGTGCCACCCTGGAGGAGTTGGACTGCCTATGCAAACTCTGTAGGGTCCAGGTATCGCCTCATGCTACCAGTAGTAACACTGACCCTATCTAAAAGCAATACTAGTGACAAACAGTCAGAAAAAAGGAGTAGGGAAAAAAATGTCAGTGGCCTCCACCTGTAAAACCATTCCTGTTTTGGGGGTCGCTTCATTGTTGCCTATCTAGTGCACCCGTCGTTAATTTCATTAACACCAAAACAGCTGAAACTGATTAACAACCCCCTCTGCTACTTAACTGACCAGATCAATATCCCAGGAGTTTCAATGACGTGATGCTATACTCTCATTAATAAGCATTCCTTTATTTTTTTGAGCAGTGTATATAGCTGCGTAAATTGACGGCGCTATATAAGTACCTGTAATAAATATTAAATAAATTACGCCAGTACGCTTCTCTCCGAAGGCAGGTTTGGGACATTTTTTATGCCCCTAAACCCTGTTCTAAAATATTATAAATGCCACAATGTGTGTGAACACATTGGAAAATACTGACCTGTGTTTAGAGGCATAAAAAAAAAAAGAAAATAGCATCTAAAAGTGGCATTTTTTCTACCCGCGTGCATGTAGTTTTAGGCTACCTTGACATGGCCCTAGAAATATTACTGATCTTATTACACATGTTTTTTTTTTCTAGAACAAACCATCCTGCATAATGATCAGTGAATACTTGTGCAAAACTGTCCAGGTTTTTTTTTTTTTCGTTAACACAAGCATCTGGCAAAGGTGAATACAGCCCTATTCCTCACCAAACTGTTCTTGGATGGTTGGTTGTTCTTGGAGGATATTTTTGTACCTTTTTTTATACGTGGCTGTGTTTCTTAAGCAAAATTGTAAGTGAGCCCACTCCCTTGGCTGAGAAGCAACCCCACACATGAATGGTCTCAGGATGCTTTACTGTTGGCATGACACAGGACTGATGGGGGCCCCCACCTTTTCTTCTCCAGACAAGGTTTTTTCCGAATGCCCCAAACAATCGTAAAGGGGATGCATCAGAGAAAATGACTTTACCCCAGTCCTCAGCAGTCCAATCCCTGTACGTTTTGAAGAATATCAGTCTGCATATCAATATCAAGACGCATTTATTGGGATTTTTTTTTAAGCAAAGACATGTAGCAGAGTACATTGTGGCCAAAATGTATGAAGAAATTTGATTTTTTTTTTTTTATATTCTTTTATTGGACATGTTTTATAGCAGAAAGTAAAAAAAAGTTTTGCTTTTTTTTTTAATTTTCAGTCTTTTTTAATTTATATTGCAAAAAATAAAAAAACCCCAGTGGTTATCAAATACCACCAAAATAAAGCTCTATTTGTGTGAAAAAAATATATTGCATGACAGCGCAATCACCAATTAATTAACGCAGTGCCGAACTGCAAAAAAAAAATGGTCTGGTCATGAAGGGGGTAAAATCTTCTGGCGCTCAAGTGGTCAAAAAATATGGGCTGCATTTAGATCAGTAAAAATAAGTGACAGTTTTTGCTATCTGTGTGCAAGAGCCCTAAGGCTTAGTTTACACAAGCAGTTGGGGGGGTAGTAAAAAATAGGAAGCTGAGGAGCGCCCCCTTCAATTTATTGGGTCCTGTTTACCATGGTACTACCTGCTGAACACAACCTGTGGCCGTGGTAACTTGCACCTGCCCGGTCTGGGGACAGTAAAACTGAATTGGCCCATGAAAGCCAAGGCATAAGGCTACATTCACACGGGCGACTAGCCCTGGTGCAATATACAGAGGCAGGATGTGGCTGTGTCCAGCAGCAATCATTGCAGGTAATTACTGGCTGTGGGGACAACCATTGCTAATTGCAGCTGCTGGTGACCTGTCATTTACCCCCCGGTCACATCAAAGCAGATTTTGAAATTATGCAACTTACAGTGAAGCTGATTTCAGCTGCGATTTGCAAGACATCTGGCGCAGATATCTATGCAAATCGCAACAAAAGTAGTGCATGGACTAGATAAAGAATAAAGAGGTGGTGCACACACCTAGTGCATTATCCAAGGTTTATTGAAAGGTATGAAAGGTAAAAACATACCCACAGACCAAGCATGTATCTAAAGAGCATTTGCATAATGACGATGGCCACAATGGCAAGCAAGGTGATCCAACTGTCAGTGCGGTCAAATGGTTGACGCGTTTCGGGGACGAGACCCTTTCCTCAGAGCTACTGAGCAGCCTCTGGTGCAGATGTGTATGGATGATGGGAGCCTTGCTGGTGATGGGCATCACTTTAGAAATCAGTGCGGCTCCGACCAATTCGGAACTGCACACATATATCCGCTCTAATAGCAGACAATAGGGTGCAACTTGGCATACGATTTGCAAGTCGCCTGGCATCCAAATCACAGCCAAATCGAACCCAATGTGATCGGAGTGTAAGGCTACTTTCACACTAATGCATAGCAAAAATGCATATGCATTTATTGGTGTGTTTTTACTGCGTTTGCAGTGCATTTTTTACAGAACATATGACTCAAAAACAGCAACAAAAATGCAACGAGGGTACATTTTTGATGCATTTTTGCCACGTTTGCCATTTATTTCAATGGAGAGGTGCATTATTGGTGAATTTTTTCCTGCACCAAACCTACACCACAAATGCAGCGGACCTGCAACAGATCAGTCTGAAGACTTCCATAGGATTAAGTTTACACGTATTTCTTCCACTTTTTTAAGGCAAAAGTGGAAGAAAAACGGATCAGTGTGAAAGAAGCCTTTACCCCAGGTTCACACCTAAGCATTTTCTGCAGCGTTTTGCATTTTGCAGAAATGCAGTACAGTCCATTTAACATGATTTCCTATTGGACATGTTCACATCTGTGCGTTTTCAGGGACTTTTTTTTAACGCAAAAAGTTGTGCTTTTAGTTTTATAGACTTCAATGGAAACGCTGCAGAAAAGCATGCGCTGCGTTTTTGATGCGTTTTTGATACATTTTGCATTTTAAATCTGCCTAGCAACAATAATTTTTTATTTTTTTTAAAAACAAGCAAAACGCATCAAAAACGTGGTAAAAACGCAACGCAAAAGACAATGCAAAAATGGCTCAAACACAACCTGCATAGGTGTGAAGCTAGCCTAAGTGTACAGGGCTTTGTGGCTGCAGCCAGCTGCTCACAGGTGGCAGAAACCGCTGCAGAAATCGGTGGATGTTGGCCTCTGTCATTTGTACCGCTGTTTTAGGAGTCTTAGGAGCTTCCTTTTCCACCAGCTGCGCCCCCTACTGTATGATATGGGAACTACAGGCCAGTGATAAGATGACACAAGGCTGGATTCCAGGCATTGATGTGTGGCCATCTGTGCTTTGCCACTCAATATGATCGTCAGGAAATGAGGACACAGGATAAAGGTTTCCTAATTGATGCAATACACATTGTGCAATAAAGGAAGTTAATCCCTATTAAAGTTCAGTGTTACACTCGAAATACGAGTTATAGGCCTGCACTGGGTCACATTCATTGTCCTAGGTCTGCCTTGGCTGCCTGTACTCCTCAGGATCCAGTTCAAAGTACTGATACGATCACCTAAACCTGTTGGTTGCCATTTTAAGAATCTTTTGTATCAAATGTTTAATACAAAAAAACACATAAAACAGTGAAACAGTGTCCTAAACTAACCATCCACCATGCAATCTGATTGTAGGCTTTCCTTTAGATCTACCATCAATTCTAGAGCAAGGACCTGATTAATTGATACTAATTAAATGGATTGTTTAGCTTTGTCCTCCTATCAGGCCTGGTTCACACCTATGCAGTTTCCCTTTGATCTGTTTCTGCAGTGCTTTTTGCGATGCGTTTTGCATTTTTGTACATGTGTTTGTTTTTTTTCGATTGTTTTATTGCCATCTGCACAAATATATACAGCATAACAGGTCTGTATAAAAACAATTTCTGGTACAAAACCTTTGAAGAAATATACAGAAAAGAACAAAAGTGAGTCCGTAAATATTATCCAGTTCTTCCAAGACATTGCACAATGTAACACAACCAAATGGCTAATCAAATGTTGTCTGCAAAGCCATACAGTAAATATAATAAGACGGATACCACAAGCACATAGAGCAGTTTCACATGTATTATTCTGTGTGCAGCAGTAAGATGTTGCTTCTTAGTAATAGAGATAGTTAAGAAAAATTGTCAGGAAAAGAAAAGGAACACAGAAAGATTGGAATCAGATTTGAAACCAAACTTTGTGGTGTGAACTCCCACACTTCCTCAACCTTTCAACATACTAGGAACACCACAGTATCATGTACCAGTGCATCCAATAATCAAAGACAACAATGGATCATACTCTATACAGTAATTATACCCCTCCAGGACTGTTGTCTACTGTATCCGATGATTCTATCCATCTACACTAAATTCAAAGACATTTTTTAGGCCATCCTCTTGCTTCATATGTCATTTCATATAGTGGGACATTATAATTCACTCTTTTTTCCCAGGCTGCCAAACCGAGGACATCCGTTTGTGTCCAATGTAACACGATCAATTTACACACATAAAAAAATAATCATCTCAAGAAGGTTTGCGTGGCATTATCTATAATATCGTCTTCAATTACCCCCAGGAGGAAAATAAGTGGGCTACAAATATTTGGTAAATCAAACACATCTGCTATAAATTGGGTGACGTGAGCACATTGGTCAGACCATAGCACACTCCCAGACCATATGCAGGAATGTTCCCTCAGCCCTGGTTCACACTAATGCAGTGCGGAATTCGCAGCATTTTCTGTGCAAATTCCGCACCGCATCAGAATCGCACCCCGTTCATGCGAACTGCTGCTGGTGTGTAGGTTACGTTAACAACACCCCAAAAGCGGTCCAAAAAACGCGGTGCAATGTGCAGAATTGGATCACATAGGTGTGAATACCCATCCAATTCTAGTGAGGACCCAAAAAAATGGTCCTGTACCTTTTTGGTGCGGGTGTGGTGCGATTGGAGCCATGCATAATGTATGGCTCCAATCGCACCACACACAAATCGCATGTGATTTGCACAGGAATGCGGTGCGGTACCTGTACGAATCACATGCGATATACCGCACCACATATATGTGAACCCAGGCTAAGTCACTGAACATTTATAACATGTTGCAGAGTCCCTCCTACCCATCTTAAATAATCTTAGTGGCATAGCCAATCAAAGTGCTCTGTTATGGGGCTCTCAGGGTTGGTCGTGGGTAATAGTCGGCATCTCCAGATCTTCATACTGTAGAGGGGCAGATGGAAGGTCCTGACGGTGCAGTCACATATGACCGAAGCACTTCTGACCATCTTTGAGCTGTCAGATCTGGGACAAGAGCATACCATCTTTCCCTAGTTCTATGGCATTGTCTACGATCTATCAGAATCAGTGCGGAGTAATAGCTAGAGACCAATTTATTATGCTCCGGTCTCAGAAAGAGTGTCTGCAGTCGCACGTGCGTTTTTGATGCGTTTTACGGTTTTTATTTTTCTTTCTAACTTTTTGCTGGGCAGATTAAAATGCATTAAGAACGCAACAAAAACACACTACATGCTTTTCTGCAGTGTCTCCATTGAAGTCTATAAAACCAAAAATGGACCAAAAGTGGACTTCCAGCTGACAAAAAAAAAAAAAAAGAAGAGTCAGCAGCTACAAAAACTGCAGCTGCTGACTTTTAAAATACAGTAACTTACCTGTCCCTTGGTCCAGCGGTGTCCTCACCACCGCTGGTCTCACCGGCCGCCTTCTCTCTCCCTGGCGCATCTTCAGTGTGGGCACCCGGCTGTGGCTTGAGGCTTCACAGCCAGGTGCCCACTGTGCATGTGTGAGAAGCGCTGCACTTTGTGAATGGTCCCGTAGTCTTCTGGCACCTGTCACGTGTCCCAGAAGAATATGGGGAGGGAGGACAACTTCCACTTCCCACTTCCGATTGCCTAGGCGATCACAGCGGTAGTGGGAGCGGGTACCTGACAAATTTGGGTACCCTCTCCCCCATGGTGCCAATCCTTAATGGGGAGCGGGGGGGGGGGGGACGACAAAGCAAAAAAGCGTAACTTCCCCTTTTGGGTGAAACTCCGCTTTAAATAGATGGCTGTGCATTTCTGCAAAATGCAGTAGAAAATGCATAGGTGTGAACTTAGACTTACATAGTTGTGGTCACTCAGGAGATTGCACAATTAGATTGTTTAGTGTATGGCCAACTTTAGGGTGTGGTGTGCAAACAATAAAAATTGTCATGTGCAAAGGAAAAATTCTGTCTGGGAAAATGTAGTCCATTTACCAACTACAGATTAAGGCTCCGTTCACACTAATGTGTTCTTTAGCGCTTTTTGCAGAAACGCATTATAATCCATTTAACATGGTTTCCTATGGAACATGTTCACATTTATGCTTTTTTTCTGCTGCATTTCGGAAAGTGTCACGGACTTTTTCAAAGCAAAAAGCAGCATTTTTGCTACAATAGACTTCAATGGAGAAGCTGCTGAAGTGCACAGTAGTGCATTTTTGCCGCATTTTCCATGTTTATTCTGCCCAGCAACAACAAAAATTAACTTTACCAAAAAGCTGAACAAAATGCAAAATGCGTCAAACACGCGTTGAGAAAAACGCAAAGCAAGCTGAAAAAAGCACTGGAGAAAGCATCAAATGCCAATATATATGTGAACCAAGCCTAAGCAAACAGACTGTGACTGCTGTCAGAAGCTGGCCATACACTATTTAATTTTTTTTTTTTCCTTTTTTTTTTTTTTAATCCAAACAACTTTTATTGTCAATATAATAGAGAAAATGGAACAGTACTTAGAGAATCTAGAATGACATTACTGCAACAGTAGGATTACAAACAAAAAGAACAATGTGGATATGCAGATCCCGTAATAAACAGAATAACAGAAATGGTAATCAAACAAAACAGAGACCACAATGATCCAAAACTGCAGAATTGAGCAATAATGATTCGTTGGGAGATTCATCATCAGACACTGAAAACAATTCTGCGACTGAGCTCAGTGATGTGCAAACTTGGTGTTCTATTTCAAACTTCAGTGTTTTTAGTTTGACTACATTATTGAATTAAATGTATTATTATTATTATATTATTTTTTATAATTATTTATTATATTATAATTTATGATTTCGGGTTTCAAACTTTATCATACCCGGGATGTTTACTAGACTTTTGTTTGGACAGATTTCAGTGAGTTGTTCCTAAGAATTACAGGCCTACAATAAAAAACCAAAATATTTCCATGCAAACAATGTACCGCTTTGACATTCAAAAATATTGATTAGTTTGACCGCCAGGGAGGTTAATGAGTGATCAGCTTATTCCATCTCTATCATTTGAGATCCACTTTATCTGGTAAGAGGCCATTCTCTTTCCCTTTGAGGAGCAGTTTTCCAGCACTGGAGCACTTTTGTGAAGTGGAGGTTTATCAACACTGAGCACTTTCTTCACTACGTGGATTCCATATAGATCACATGAACCTTTTGAGTTGCTTTTAAATGCTACAAATGTTACATTTTATATTTTTTCAGTTTGTCAATTTATACTATTATTTATAATTGGTGATTTGCATACGTTTCACATAACTTTAAAGGGACAGCACACTTTTTTGATTATACAACAGAGAGAAAAAGATATTGGGGGATCCAGAAGACCCCCTAAAGAAAGAGGTTTTGAAAGAGAACCAACAGCTTTATTAAATTCACAAAAATATAATAGACCTATTAGGCCAACAGATCCTCCATTCACATTAAAATGAGGTATGATAACGTTATCACCTTAAAATGACCCGGGCCACACACAGTAACAAATTAATCGCTAAACAACTACCCTCCGTCTTAAAGGAGTCAATTCTATCCAGAGTCTCATATATCGGGAACACACGTATTCAGCCACATAGGCAGGGAACTGAGCTCTGGAAAATGGACTCACCAAACAAAAAAGTCTGAAAGTGAAAGGCTTCTTTGCCCTCAAGTTAGAGAGGTGATTTTATACTTCAATATTTTTACTGAAAGATTGGTATACAACAGTATACATAGAAATAGAGACAATATGCACCAACACGGTGAGATGAAGTATATAAACATATACTTAGAACATAACAGCACATGAGAAATATAGAAAAGATATCCCTAGTCAACCACATTGTATACAAAGGACACCATCACCACCAGATGGGAAATTTTACATCTATCAATGAACATAGGCACCAAAGTGCCATAGAGATTTACCAAAAGTATCAAAGACCAATTCAGAGAAAGAAAAGAAATAAGGATTAAGACAAGAAAAGTCAGAAAAAGGCGCTTGGGAACCAGAGACCAACGAAGTAGCGTTTAATCGGGATCTTTGATAAAGAATGAGCTACATCTCGCCAAGTATCCAAGTCTAATGAGCTATTCAAATCCCGTTCCCATTGAGTCATATAAAATAATTTAGTGAGTGGATCAACAAGGAAAGCATAGACAATGGATAAACGACCCCTCATCATCCCAGTTGCTCCACAGGAGACCTCCAACGGACTGAGTGTGCAAGGTTCTGTAATTAATTTGAGTTTAATACCGATAAATGAGATAAGTTGATAATAATGAAATAATTCCCCAGGAGGCAAATGATATTTTGTCAAGAAACAGTGGAGAGAACGGGGGCGAAGCCCATCCAGGTACGCAGCAACCCCTTATTTATCCACCATTGAAACACCGACGGTGATAAGCCAGGTATAAACTCGGGATTGCAAAAAAATGGAGCTAGTGGGGTATGTGGGGAGAATAAATGTTTGCGAGCTCACCATCTATCCCACACCGTTAATGAATAGGATAACATAGGACACAGAACAGGAGGACGCAAGCGACTGGGAAGCCACATAAGAGCCCAAACAGCGTAAGGATAGCAAGATAAGGCCTCAATGCCAACCCACTGGGGGACATAACTCCTGGCCGTAGTACACGATAATTGTGCTATCTGAGCCGCCTGAAAATAGGCAAAAAGATTAGGAAGTCCCAAACCGCCATGCTTCTTTAGAGAGATGACTTTAATATGGAGTTATTGAAGAAAGAAAAGACTTGGATTTTTAAAATAAAAACTTTGGCACCCCTCGGGTTAAATAATGAAATGAGTTTAAAGGTCTTTCTAGAGCCATGATGGTCACTATTCCCTTTAATTGAAATTTTTCCCCCCTTTTAATGTTCTTTGAATTACCACTGTCTGTGCCATTGATAACTGGGTTCTGTTCTATGAATAACTATAGAAAAAGTGGGCCCCGTTTAATATATTGAATTAACATGCAATTATAGTACCACCGTGGATGTTTAAAATTGCTTTATATTGATTTTAACCTATTACTTTTAAAAGTAATGGTTTGTCTGAGACATAGAGGTGCAGTCCTTTAAACTGGGACCACCCCTGGCCATTTTGAGTGGCTGAACGGGATGTCTTTCTCATTAAAAGGCCGGGAGCACGTATGTCCCGACGTCCTGACAAAGCCCACGGTCACGTGGGCGAAACGCGTTGACGTAGGCAGCGTCAGCTAGTCCCTGGGCCACACCTACACAGGTGGTCATGTGTGGATCCGCCTCACACTGATTCAAGCATGGCAGTAATGTATACGCCACCCCTGCTACACTACCTAAGACTACAGCTTTGAGCCTTTACAACCAGAGGGTCATCTATTGTAACCCGGCGGGGTTTTCGGAGGCTGTCACGGTCTGCTCACTTGGATGACATTAAAACCATCATCTTATCTGCCAACCATGTGAAGATCGTTACATTGTCACTAGATGCCCATATCGTTTAGAGTGGTGAGAGCCTGCGGGCACGTTTTATGTGGCAGCTGCCGTTTCAATGCAACTAGCTCTACACCTCTTGTATGGTTTAACCACTTCCCATCCGGCTCATGTATATAAATGGGCAGACAGAAGCAGTGCAGGGGCGGGTTGCCGTTCATAAACGGCGCCCGCCACTTTCAGCCTGGGTGCGCTCCCTGGGACACAGTGGAAAACCGATTGCTGTACGGGACCTCTGTGTGCGGTTCCGATCATGTGATCGCTGATTGGCCAATCAGTGATCAAATGAATAGTAGTAAGCAAGATGTCATTATAACATCATTGCTTACTACGTGTGAAATCTGTGAATGATCACAGAGAGCACATGGTACAAGGCTATTCACAAAAGCCTTATATCATGTGACAAGCTGTGACCAATCACAGCTCACACAGTATTTCTCAATGGCAGAAGGAGAAATGATTGCTTTTACAGCCTTTATGGGTGTAAAAGCAATCAGTGTAAAAAAAAAAAAAAAAAAAAAAAAAAATCTTCATCACCCCCCACAAGTAGTGACAGTGACATGGTGACACTGTACTGCTAGGGTGACGGTATGTTAACAAAAAAAAACAAATGATAATATAAAAAAATTAACTAAAAATTTAAAAAAACATTTTGAAAAATAATAATTCTTGGTTATAAACTAATTTGGATTATTTTTTCAAAATTTTTGAACTTTTTCATTTATATAGCAAAAAAAATAAAAATCCCAGTGGTGAATAAATACCACCAAAATAAAGTTTTATCTGTCTCGAAAAAATGCTAAAAAATGTATATGGGTACAGTGTTGCATGACCGCCTGCTGGTGTTGGTGCCACTGGGAGCAATGGCGCCCCATCGTTCGTGCCACTGGGAGCAACGGCGCCCCATTGTTCATGCCACTGGGAGCAACGGCGCCCCATCGGTCGTGCCTCCGGGAGCAACGGTGCCCCATCGTTCCTGTCACTGGGAGCAACGGCGCCCCATCGTTCCTGTCACTGGGAAGGAGGAAACCAAAATTGTAGAAAATGTGGAGGACCAATCTAGGCGAGTGCATGAACACACAGCCCCTCCACACATCAATTGGTGCCGGCCCAATCCGTGATTGTAGCACTGGAGGAACATGAAAGTAAGTTGGCAGCACTTCAACGATTTTGCAGATAAAGCATTTATTGGTATGCAATACAAACATGACAGCGCCCTGAATGGACAGAGAACAGTAAATGTGTTTTGATACAGACATTACTGACTAAGTGATGACTAAGCACATGCCTGTGTGAAACGCGTTTACTGCTCTCTGTGTATTGTGGGAGCCGTCATGTTTGTATTGCATTTTTCTTGAAGATTCCAATAAAAGTTTTATCTGCAACATCATTGACGTGCGCCCAACCTACTTTCCTGTTCTTCGAGTCCTTGGAAGGAATTGTGCCCCATCGTTGGTGTCATTGGGAGAGTTTAGGGTTAACTTCTTCATGTTCTATAGTTTGAATGCCATGCCATAGATATATTAATTATCTTTGTAAAAGAGCATATTCCACGCTCTACTTTTTTTCAAATTTTTCCAGGAAAAAAAAAAACTTTTTGCCAGGCCTTCCCATCTCTAGATGTGGCAACAATTCACTGCAATATTTATATTCTTCACCTTACTAGCTTACTAATTGCATCATGATCAGAAGCTGTAAATTGCAAAACACTAAAACAGATTCCCTCCTCCACTTAATGACTGGAGGGACCTGTCATTGCAAAAATGATAACTACATTCACCATAAAGAACTGGCAACTGGATGCTGGGTCATGTAGTCCCAAAGAGGGTCATCTTGTGATGTGCTCAGTTTTAACTTCCTGGTCAGAGAGTTGGGGAAGCACTGCTAAACATCTGCAGCCAGTAACAGTGATAACCTCAGTGCAATAAGTGTTTCCTCATATTAGTAAATTAAATGATTTACCGAGGAGTGTTTTATTTGTGGATTTTGATATATTAAAAAGGAAAAAAAAATGGAGACTTTATTACCACTTTAAAAACCAGACAAGACGCAGAGACTGGCCAAAAGATTGGAATTTCTATGGTCCTAAGACCTGATGCAAGCATATCAGCAAATGGAGACCATGCAGGTTTAGCTGTACCTATACAATGTGCTGAACCAACTTCCCAAATCTCTACTACTAGGAGAGAGTGACCCAAGTCTGTCTATGCACACCCATCAAAATGTTACATTTATAAAAAACCACTGACAACCAAAAAGTGAACATTTCTTGTATCAGTGTGCTGGATGGCATAATGTATGTCTACAAGTGGCATGAAATGGGCAGACTTTAGCCTTCCAGAGACCACAGTGAACTGGTTTCTGAAATTAGCTGGCTGTATCATACAGTACATACACTTTATGGCTAAACTCTGCCAAATGATTGAGTCCAGGTGCACAAAGGCAGGTCCATGATGACACCGTTTATGGAGTTTGGTTTGAAATAACTCACGTGGCCAACACAGAATCCTGAATTCAACCCTACTGGCAGGATCACCGCTGGGCTGAACGGAAAAAACAAACAAACTTGTAGTGTGTACCAGGCACAACTTTCAGTTGCTGGCTTCAAAACAAAAAAGTATACATCGTCTGTGTGTTTACTATAGTAAGCAGTCACAGTCTGAGAAGAAAAGCCTGTCCCCTGACAGCAAATTGCAGAGAAGAACCCTTGCTCTTTCTGTGGAAGCAGCGGTTGTTCTGCACAGGACAGACCTATAGCTTTGGGATCAGCGACACTCATGCACCTTGCAGATTGGAGAGTTCTGTCTCTGACTCAGCAGTGGGTGTATCAGGTCTCTGAAAGGCAACCGTTGCCTCCACACAGCGAGAAAGGGTCCTTCTCAGCAGCATTGCAGATAGTGGACAAAATGTTCTTTGTTTTGTTTTTGTTGCAATACTTTTGTTTTGATGCATCTTAAATGTATTTAGCGGATTTAAACTGAAAAATGTGTTGACTTTTACATTTTCAAAAGCAGAACAGATATTGCAATCCCCTGTAATTGTCTCAGAACAGCAACTTAAAGTGATTCTAAACCCATTTCATTTTCTTTAAAATAATAAACATGTCATACATACCTGCACTGCGCTCCCCTCAGGTCCCCCGATAGTGGTCCTGGCTCCTCCCCCTTTGCCAAGTGTCCTCATAGCAAGCCACTGGCTATGGGAGCACTCGTGCAGGTTCACTGCCGAGCCAGCTCTGAGTGTCCATTGACTCACGAAGCACAGCCAGGCCCAGCTTCCTCCTCACTGGCTGCGATTGGCAGAAGCCAATGGCTCCCGCTGCTGTCTCTGAGCCAAAGAGGAGGGAGAGAACAGAGAGATGGAATATTGATTTTTGCCAAAATGTCATCTATCCTTCTAGTGTATGATCTGAAATTACTAAGAATAAAAAGGTGCTCTGGATAGGCAGTGGATTGCTGCTGACACTGTATGCTGTGTTTTGGTTATAGAACTAAACTGCCCGAGTGATGCCTGCTGTAGTACTCCAGTGATAAAACATGAAAAGGAACCATGGCTTACCTTGCTCCTATGATCACCAGGTATTCCAGTAACCTGAGAAATGGCTTTTTCTTCTGCCCCATGGTCCCAACTTCCTACTGAATCATCTCACACACTGCTCAGCTCGCTGGACCATCACTGATAAGGAGAAACCAGCAGGAACTTTAAACCAAGAGAAAAATACACAAAAAGAAACAACAAAATATATAAATACATTTCACACATACCAGCCTTTATATAATATTAACCTCAAACATATGGCTGAAATATTTATACAGGTCTTATATGACAGAGGATTTGTATTTCTATCCCTCCAGTCCTGAGATCTACACAGCTCTGCCACAGAGCACAGTCCTGTTTGGCAGGGCAGGAACCCCATTTTTCTCTGCTGCAGTTAACACTTACAGGTCTTGCCGTTCCCCCAGCCTATGACTGTTATTGATAATAAATCACATTTCAGCTACTGCTTGCATTTAAAAAAACATAATTTAGAGATATATTAAAGGGAGCTCCACCCAAAAGGGGCAGCTCTGCTTGTCTGCCTCCTACCCCCTCCACTGACACATTTCGCACTTTTTTGGGGGGAGGGGGGAGCGGATCCCTGGTTCTGGCAAGCCCTCCTCCTTCCCCCCCTCACAGACTTCTAGGACACTTTACAGGTCCCAGAAGACTGCCGGACCATTCGGGAGGCGCAGTACAATGCGTCCATGCGCAGTGGGCACCAGGCTGTGAAGCCACAAGGTGTCACAGCAGGGTGCCCACTGTTGAGATGCTGGCGCCAGAGGGGGAGACAAGCGGGAGAAGGGACAGCATGGGCGAGAACATCACTGATCCTGCTACGGCAGAGTTCAATATTTTAAAAGGGGTATAAAGTAGAACTATAGGCAACATTTTTTTTTCATTTTGGATAGAGGAAGGGAGGGTTATAACACCCGTCAGTTTTATTTTTTGCCATCTGTGTCACATTGGGGAGATTTACCTTCACTTCCTGTCCCATAGCCAAAACAGGAAGTGAAGAAGATCCCTGCAAATTAAGGGAATCCTTTGGGGTCCCCCATTGGAAGATTTTCCCTCTATTACTTTTCTTGGGACAACATAAAATTTGGGATTTTCTTTGACTTTTACCTTCGATGATAATGGCAAACAGGACAAACAGAGAGGGGGAATCTCCCAGGGACACAGACAGCAATAAGAACCTGACAGGTGTTCCAATCCCTCTCCACTCTACCCAAAAAAAAAAAAAGTTTATCCTTAGTTATACCTTAAGGCTTTCTAATCACAAGAATGAAAATACTCCATAATACTCGCTGCCGGTATTCTCACCTTCCAAAGCCTTTTAGTTCACGGATAAGTTCACCTTTTGAAATAAAAATTGCACATTTTATATGCAGGTAATAAAATGTGAATTATTTTTTGCTGCAGATGCCTGGAAAGCATTGCACCAGCGATAGGCAGATCACCGATGCCATGCAGGTCTCCTGCAGATCTGTCAGTACATCTGCTCACCCATACAGGATGTACAAGCAAGCAGATATACTGACAGAAAGACTGAATGAACTACCCCAGTGCTCCACAGTGCCGTGGTAGTTCATTGAGAACTACAAGCTGACAGCCGCTAAGTCTGTCGGGACTAGTAGTTTCTCATTCACAGAGGAGTGACGCTGCCGGGCAAATGGAGCCCCGCACGGCCACATTTTTTAAAAATTTGACAGCTATCGGGGAGAAGATCCCTCACTAGCTGACAAAGCTGGGGATCTGCAGGGAGCGGGGGCCAGTGCTGTCATAACATGTTACACTCTGAATATGGGGGTAACATGTTACAAAAGGGGAATTAACCTTTAACCACTTGCCCTCCAGAGGATTTACCCCCCTTCCTGAGCAGGCCATTGTTTTGCATTACGGCTGGTCAATGGTACAATGGTATTTGATTGCCTATGCGTTTTTTATTTATTGCACAATAAAAAAAAAAAAAAGACTGACAATTTTGAGAAAAAAAACATTATTTTTTGACTTTTTGCTATTAGACATGTCCAGTAAAAAAATTTTAAAAATCACATTTCATCATAAATTTAAGCCAAAATGTGTTCTGCTCCATGTCTTTGCTATAAAAAATCCCAATATGTGTAAATTAATTGGCTGACGTGAAATTTATAGTGTTTACAAATGGCGGTATATATACTGGGTTTTTTTTTTTTACTAGTAAGGACGGCGATCGGCAACTTATAGCAGGACTGTGGTGGCCATTCTGACACTGGGAGGGAACTGACCTGTTGTCACTGACATCCCTAAGGACACCAATATAGTGATCAGTGCTAATAAAAACCACTGACACTGCACTAATGGCAGCTGGGAGGAAGGGGTTAACATGTGGGGCGATCAAAGGGTTAACCTGTGTGCTGTGTTACTATGGGGCTGTGTGTTAGTACTATGCACAGCCATGCAAAGCAGTGTGCAGGAGCTGACAGGGAGGAGAACTGTTTTGTTTACAAACCATTCTCCCCCCCCCACCCCCCCATCGCAGATGTTTGGCCATAACCAGGTGTGGTGACTGATAGCCGCGGCCGCTAATGATGGCGCGGGTAGGGCACACATGCGCCCACTACCTGGCAATGTAAAATCAGGTATATACAAGTGATTTTGTGCACCCGTGCCGCCTTGTAGCAGTACTTCTATATAGGGTGGACGGGAAGCGGTTAATACATTACTGATGTTTACCTTCCTGGTGACACCTCTGGCACGTGTGCATTCTAATGAATATTCTCAGTATCCTGATATGCTGCGATGTGAAGACACCTTTGCTCTAATGACATGATCACAGATCTCCAGTATAGGTTCTCACTCTCACAAGCCTTCCTCTGTTTACTTCCCTGAAACACCATGTGACAAGGAACATCACAGGGGCTGTGTCATCACTTAGGCTACTTTCACGCTGACCTGCGGCAAAAACACATATGCATATTTCACACGTTTATACCGCGGTTGCTGTGCGTTTTGTGGTGTGTGTTAAATGTGTTGCATTGCAAAGCATATTGGTGAATAGCTGGTTGTTAAGGACGTCATCAGGTACTGGCTTCTTAACCACTTGACAACCAGCCTATAGCTGAATGAAGGCTACAGCGCGGTTGTCCAGTTCTGGGAGGGCGTCATACGACATCCTCCTAGAATGCGCCCTCCCGCGTGCCCCCAGCGGCGCGCATCTGGTGATCTCCGTGATTGCTGTGTCCTATATACACAGCTGATCACGTGATGTGGTAAAAGGGCAATCATAGCAGCCTTTTACCACATGATCAGCTGTGTCCAATCACACAGATCACTGGGTAAATGCAGTTGATGGTCGTCGGCTTCACTCTCCTCACGCTGTCACAGTGTGAGGAAAGTCCTGCCTATAACCGGCAATTGTCTGAAAACAGATCGGCACTGATGATCAGTGCCACCCACATGTGCCCAGCAGTGCCACTCACATGCCCAGCAGTGCTTCCCATCTGTGCTGCCCAGCAGT
Organism: Staurois parvus; assembly: GCF_062004578.1. Taxonomy (NCBI): domain Eukaryota; kingdom Metazoa; phylum Chordata; class Amphibia; order Anura; family Ranidae; genus Staurois; species Staurois parvus. The sequence continues at coordinate 539,355 of NW_028317885.1, read as the reverse complement.
GGCGCCAGTCAGTGCCCAGCTGTGCTGCCCATTAGTGTAGCATCATCAGTGCCGACTCATCAGTGACGCCTCATCAAAGCACATCAGTGAAGGAGAACAATTACCTGTTTGCAAAATTTTATAATAGAAACAAAGAAACACTTTTTTATTTAGACTGTTTGCTAGTTTTTTGTTTATAGCGCAAAAAATAAAACACCCAGAGGGGATTAAATACCACCAAAAGAATATCTGTGTGAAAAAAAATGATAAAAATGTCATATGGGTACAGTGTTGCACGACCGCGCAATTGTCATTAAAACTGCGCCAGCGCTGAAAACTGTCGTGGGCAGGAAGGGGTATAAGTCCCCGGTAGGGAAGGGGTTAAAGGATAAGTTCACCTATCATAACATGTTACACCCATAATCAGGGTGTAGCATGTATTGAATGGACCGACCCCCGCAACCCCCCTGATCTCCGTTGGGACAGCAAGTGGGGGATTTTCTCCTCCCTGCTGACACAATTTAAGAAAAAAAAGACGTGGCCGTGCAGGGGTTCCGCCCACGTCACTCAATCACAGTGTTCTGTGAATGGGACAACTACAAGTTCCTGCAGCCTTTGTGGAGGTCAGCTTGGAGTTTCAATGAATGACCGCGGCGCAACGCAGGGCTGTGGTAGTTCATCGAGCCTTCCTGTCAGTAGTATACTGACCGGTCAGTGGGCGGTGGGGGGGGGGGGGAATAATGCTGAGGGGGTGGGGGGAATAACGCTGAGGGTCGGGAATAACGCTGAGGGGGCGGGGGGGGGGGAATAACGCTGAGGGGGCGGGGGGGGGGGGAAATAACGCTGAGGGGGCGGGGGGGAATAACGCTGAGGGGGCGGGGGGGGAATAACGCTGAGGGGGCAGGGGGGGAATAACGCTGAGGGGCAGGGGGGAGGGGGAATGACGCAGAAGGGGCGGGTGGGAATGACGCTGAAGGGGCGGCGGGGGGTTATGACGCTGAAGGGGCGGGGGGGCTATGACGCTGAAGGGGCGGGGTTATGACGCTGAAGGGGCGGGGGGGGTTATGACGCTGAAGGGGCGGGGGGGGGGTTTATGACGCTGATGGGCGGGGGGGGTTATGACGCTGAAGGGGCAGGGGTTATGACGCTGAAGGGGCAGGGGGGGATGGCGCTGAAAGGGCAGGCGGGGAATGACGCTGAAAGTGAGGGGGGGGGGGGAATGACGCTGAAAGTGTGGGGGGGGGGGGGAGGAGACGTTGAAGGGGCAGAGGGGGGAATGATGCTGAAAGAGCAGGGGGGGAATAACGCTGCGGGGGTGGGGGTAAAGATAATGCTGAGGGGGCAGGTGGGGGGGACGCTGTGGGGCAGGTGGGGGGGGGGGGCCCTGAGGGGGCAAGTGAACGCTGAGGGGGCAGATGTGAGGGGGACGTTGGGGGGGGGGTGCTGATGTGGGGGGGGGGGGAACACTGGGGGGCAGGTGGGGGAGCCCTAGGCTATGTCTGTCCCTATTAACCCCCCCCCCCCCATCTCCAGACATGACCTCCTATCAGCCTTTCTATACAGACAACCCCCCCAACCTTCTCCACAAAGCTCCCCCACCTCCTCTATGCGCCCCCCGGCCTCCTCCATCCACCTCCCCGACTCTCCTGCCCTCTGTCCTCCTCACCTGCTCAGCTCAGCTCCCAAGGAGGCCATCATCCCCGCCCCGGGCCGTTCCTTTCCTGTTCCCCTCTCAGCAGCTCCTCTCCTCCGCCGCTTGTACACTATTATTTATAATATTATCAGCTTAGATGTATTTATTGTATTATATATTTTAAAAGTTTTTCTGTCTTGTAGAAGTTATAGTATTTAATGCTTTGACAAAAAAACAAAAAAAACAAAAAAATAAAAAAACAAAAAATAACCAAAAAAATATATAGTTATTGAATATTATTATTAGTATTATATATTTTAAAATATGTTCTTTATTGTAGTAGTCTAATAGTTTATGCTTAAAAATTATTTGTATTATTATATTTTTATTGTTATTATTATTATTATTATTATTATTAATATTACAAATTTTAAAATATTTTCTGTTCATAGTTAATGATTTACAAAAAATACAAAAAAAATTGTTATTGTATATTAATATTATTATGATGATATATTTTAAGATGTGTGTTGGCTTGAAGTAGTTTTAATAGTTTATGCTTTAAAAAAAAAAAAAATATATATATATATATATATATATAATAACATTTTTGGGGACATATTTCATTTAAAAATTGTTTTATTGAGTTACTGTTTTATTGTTAACCAATGTCGTTTTCTTTGCAGGAATGCCATTTAGCTGCAGCACTGACCCGTTTATTCTGACAGCAACAGGAACTTGCTCTGAGAATATACATACGTCAGTGTGGGCAGCGCTGTTGGATGAGATTTTTCATCCGCAGTTAAAAAAGAGCATATATGCCGAAGCATGGGGGCCTGGGGTGGCCAGTGGGTGGATGGCCCCTATGCTTCGGTATATATTTTAAAAAAAAATTGTTGGCAGAGATTCCTTCATCCACATCGACCGATGTGAATAGAGGAATCTGTTAGTTTTTTTTTTTCGTTCAGCCCATGGGCTAAAGAAAAAAAGAAGAACGTTTCATATGTGCCCACCATTAGAAGTGGGTGGATGTAGGGAGGTATTCTAATGGTGGGCATACCACACACGTTTTCTGGCAGAGATTTCTTCTTTTTTAATTCAGTACACAGGCTGCAAAGAAGAAAAAAAGAACATAGCATATATACCCAACGACGTACTGGTACATCACCGGACTTTGAGTGGTTATATCAGGATCTTGGTATAATTTTTTTCAGCTGGCGATCGGTTTTCATGTAAAAGCAATCCTAGTGGCTAATTAGCTGCAGGATTGCTTTTACAAGAGAAGATGCCTATCCCACCCCCCCCCACGGTTTCTCAGGCTTTCCCATCATTCCATCGGGGGAACCTGAGAATGCAGCCGGAGATTCTGCCAGCTAACCATAGATTTGACTGGAGACCGGAATGGTGCCAATCATCTCCATAGTCTAAGAAATCGGAAGCTTACCAGCATTTCATCACTTCAGTTTTGCAGGATATAAACCATTTGTAAATTGGGAAAGCATCTGATCACACCGATCTTGGTGAGATTAGATAATGTAAGAGCAGAAGAGATATCTAGAGTCAGACCCCAGATTTCTCAAAAATGAATGTATGACAATGTCCATCGCAGTTATAGGGGATATTTGCATTCCCTGAGATAGCAGTAAAAGTGATTAAAAAAAATGAAAGGGACAGTGTAAAAATAATGTAAAAATTAAAAAAAAACTTTAAACTCCATTAAAGATTTTTTTTTTCTCCACAAATTTTTGGAAAAAGACAAAAACATTTTTTTTTTTTACACAAAGTTGTCACTTAAATGATATATTGCTCACACAAGCCATGGGTATATGTGGAATTACATATACAAAATACATTCTGCTACATCTCTTGAGTATGGGGGTACCACATGTGAGAGACTTTAGCAGTCCAGCCAAGTACAGGACCCCAAAATCCAATATGCTCCTTCAGGCGTTTAAAGGGCTTTATTTACTCATTACACTTCCTGACTACCTATCACAATTTAGGAGGCCCTGAAATGCCAGGATAGCACCAATTCCCCCCCCAATGATCCCTTTTTGGAAAGTAGATACCCTAAGAAATTTGATAAGAAGCATGGTTAGTATTTTGCAGATCTCATTTGTTGCCACAAGTTTTTGGAAAATGAAGAAAGAAAGCAAAAACATTTTTTTTGTTTTTTTTATATTTCAAAACCTTGAGAGAAAAAATTATATCGGCAAAATACTCACCATGCCTCTTTTTAAATTCCTTGGGGTGTATACTTTCCAAAAAGGGTTTATTGGGGGGGGGGGGTGCTATCCTGGCATTTCAGAACCTCTGAAACTGTGATAGGTAGTGAGGAAGTGAAATGAGGAAGTTACGCACCGTCAAGCTTTCAAAGTGGTCATTGGATTTCAGGCTCCTGTATGTGGCTAGGCTCCCAAAAAGTCTCTCACATGTGGTACCCCCACACTCGGAAGAAGTAGCAGAATGTATTTTGGGGTGTAATTCCACATGTACCCATGGCTTGTGTGAGCAATATATCATTTAAATGACTAGTGACTGGTATTTTAGCAACTCAAGAAATGTGATGGGCAGTCAGAAAGTAAAAGCTGTGTGAATTCCATTCTCTATACCATAGTTTGAAGATCCTATAACTTTCACACAGAGCAATCAATATTCACTTACTGGGATTTTTTTTACCAAAAACATGTAGCAGAAAAATAGCACAAAAAAATAAAAAGCGCACAGGTGATCAAATGCCACTGAAAGAAAGCACTATTTGTGTGAAAAAAAGGAAGGAAATTTTGTTTGGGTACAGCTATTTTCTTTCTGTTGTAGTTAATAATTTGAAAAAAAACCCCAAAAATTAAAAAACAAAAACAATTATACCGTTATGGTTTCTATTATTAATATTATAAACTTTCTTGCTTTGAATCTAGGAGCCAGCTAAAAAAACTTAAGAGACATTTTTTTTAGCTTAGTGTGGGTTGCCAGCATCTGGGACTTCACGCAATGGGATCTGCCATGCGGCAATCATTGCAAAACAGCACCATGTTTTTAGGAACCATTGAAAATGGAACCTGAACCTATGTTTTGCGATCACAGTGATTCTACTGCAATCCCAAACACCCAGATGTGAATGGAGCCACCTTAATTCACACATGCAATTCTAGATTCATTTTGAAACTCACAGATTCGCATGAAAGGCTAGATATTTTGTGTTCCTATTGAGGTGGTCCACACAGATGTGATCCACACGCACTGTGTTTTGGGTGCCATTATGAAAAGGGTCCTGTGCAAGTTTGTAGCTGTGCGTTCCAGACTCGCAAGTGATAGAGCAGACTGGCATATGGAGATAAGTGTTCACACATGATTGCTATTGACAGAAGTTTTCCCATTGATGTCCATGGGAGGCGTTTTTCCATAGAGGTCCACAGGAGACGTTTTTCCATTGAAGTCCACGGGAGGCTTTTTTCCATTAAAGTCCACGGGATGCGATTTCCCATTAAAGTGCACGGGACACGATTTCCCATTAAACTGCACGGGGTGTAATCTCCTATTGAAGTGCACGGGTCATTGATTTACCACTGAAGTCTATGAGGTGCAATTTCCCATCGAAGTCTACGGGGTGTGATTTCCCTCTGAAGTCTACGAGACGGGATTTCCCATTGAAGTCAGTGCAAAGCAGTGTGTGAACCCAGGTTTCAGGAAGCAATTTCGAATCCTGGGCCTGGGATTTGTTGAGCCCTGTGCAAATGTAAATCTTATATCTCCAGGGCTTTTTTTTCTCAGAGAATAGGTGCAGGAACTCAAATCCGGAGTGGGGGGGTGAAAGAAGTAGTGATGTGGTCTGCATCATCGAGCAGATGCGGCCTAATTTTACAGCGGGCGTTAAAGAGACATTGTTGCACCAATGATCTCTGTATGCTATACTGTATGTATGCTGTCCCTGCCTACCACATAAAAATCTTCCCCAGTGAAAACTTTACAACTTTTATTCCCTAAAAAACCAACACCCATCACTCACCTATGCACCTCCTATCCACTGCTCACCTCTCCCCCATGTCCAAAGCTCTCCTCTGTACCACTGTTCAAAGCTCACGCCTGTCCACAGCTCACCCCTGTATCCCTCTCCAAAGCTCACCTCTATATCTCTGTCCAAAGCTCACTCCTGTACCCCAGCCCACAGCTCACTTCTGTACCCTTCTCCAAAGCTTACTTCTGTACCCTACCCACAGCTCAACTCTGTACCCCTGTCTATGGCTCACCCATATACCCTGCCCGCAGCTCACCCTTGTACCCCTGTCCACCTCTCACCCCAGTACCCTGCTCGCAGCTCACATCTTTACCCCTGACCACCACTCACCCCTGTACCCTGCCCGCAGCTCACCCCAGGACCCTGCCCACAGCTCACCCCAGTACCCCTGTCCACCTCCCACCCCAATACCCTTCCCGCAGCTCACCCCAATACCCTGGCTGCAGCTCACCTCTGTACTCCTCTCCAAAGCTCACCTCTGTACCCCTGCCACAGCTCACCCGTGTACCCTGCCCACAGTTCACCTCTGTACCCCTTTCCATCACTCACCCCTCTACCCTGCTCGCAACTCACATCTTTACCCCTGGCAACCGCTTACCTTTGTACCCTACCCGCAGCTCACTCCTGTACCCTGCCCGCAGCTCACTCCTGTACCCTGCCCGTAGATCACCCCTGTACCCTACTCGCAGCTCACCCCAGCACCTTGCCCAAAGTTCACACCCTGTACTCCTCTCCAAAGCTCATTTCTGAACCCACCAGCAAAAGAAGAATTTACTTTTATGCTAAAATAAATATTAACGTTAAACTTTCACCAGTGCTCATCTCTGCCCTCCACTCTTTTCTCATCAATTCTTACTTCTGGACCCCTCACCTTATCTGCCCACACATTACAAAGATGAGAGAGCCAGAATAGAATTGCCAGGATTAGTAGCTGATAAGCTGGAGGGTGGTAGGGCGGGATGGCTTACTAGCTGATGAGCGGGAGGGAGGGCAGAAAGTGCCAGCGCCTCGTGTGTGGACACTGCACACTCCCCATTCAGAGGTGCAGAGATAAAGAGGCTAGTTAGAGCTGAAGCTGCAAGTGCTTAAGTCACTGGAATGAATGATGTGAGTGCCGTGCATTCTTTCTGCTCTGTGTGCAAGGGCAGGGAGAGCTGTAGAGAGCCGCCCGCTGGGTTAGCTCAGCTGTGCTGTCACAGGGGAGCCGGGCAGTAGATAGTGGTGAGCACAGGGCTAGTGTTGGAAGTAGCGGAATGCCATTCCTCCATGTTCCAGCTGCAAAAAAAAGCCCTGAAAATCTCACTTTACTAGTTTCTTCCCCGGCCAGGAACACAAGGACCAGGAAATTACATTTTACATGCCACTTCTGGCTCATTAACAGAAAGGGAAGATCCATTTACTGATCTTCCTCCCATCTACCCAGCGGCACACAGCATGCTGGTTCTCGGTTCGCCCATGGGTGTAGAATCTGGAAATCCAGTGAAAGGAGGAGCTAAGATTGCTGGTGGGTGGATATCAGAAGAGAAGGTTTAGGGCCACCTTTTAGGAATAGTTCACCTTTCCACCAAATCTGTCAATGCACATGTTCACCTTTCAGAAAAAAATTTTTTTTACTCTTTTTCTATTTAACATACAAAAAAAAAAAAAAAAAAAAAAAAAAGGATGGTGATTGGCCGGCTGTAAGGGGTGGAGGAGGCCGGATTTTTTTTTTTTTTTAAGCATCTTGCAAAAAAGAGAAAGTAGCATGATTGGCCGGCTATAAGGGGAGGATGAGGAGGCAGGATTCTGTTTTGTGACACTATATGATATCTTTATTTTTCAAAACAATCCGTACACATCTATTACTTCATGTCTGTATAATCTATTTTTCTGCCTCCATCTAACATCCTCTGTGAGCTCCAAAACAACTCCTTTTCCCTCTCACTTCTGTTTTTGAAAATAACATGTGAGGTGAGACCGGCATTTTCCGAGATATGTGGAATCGATCTGGCAGAAGTGCTTGAGTGTAACTAGTTTTTTTTTTTTTACACATTTTTTACTAAACTTTCTAAACTTTTTATTTTTCTATCACATAGGGACAAAAGATCCCTATGTGATGCATTTTTGGTGACAGGTTCTCTTTAATGAGACATTAGGGTCTATAAAATCCCTGATATCTCACCTGCGCTTCAATGAAACTAATAGAGTGCAGGCTGCACTCCACTAGTTTCTTCACCAGCCATACTGGCTGGGGAAAGTGACATTTTATATGTCGCTTCAGTGTCATTAACAGGAATGGGAGATCAGCAAGCATTCTGTAAGGACTTGGGTCTGAGACTGTGACTTCTGTGATGCCCGGCTGTGGCTCTTCTCGCTGTGCTATCCTATGGACAACCTTGCCTTGCAGCTTGTTTCTGGGGAACCTTGAACTCCTTTCTCTACCCACGGACTTCCTGATTTAAGCCATGTCCCTACACTTTCTATTAGCCAGATTATTGTGCTCTTCTCCAGCCCGTATGTTGCTCCTTTCACTACTGTTGTCTTCTGTAGCTTCACTAACGCTCGTTACTGACCTTGGCTTGTATATCAACTTCACTTCTGTTCAGGGGCGGACTGACCATTTGGGAACTCAGGCAGTGCCGGAGGGCCCGGTGTCAGAAGGGGGCCCCATGAGATGCCACTGGTACCTTTCATAGGCTTTTTTGGGTGTGGTTTGAGTGTGGGCGAGTACACAGGGCCCCATGATCCCCTATTGCCCGGGGGCCCCATGAGTTGTCAGTCTGCCCCTGCTTCTGTTTGATCCCAAACTGAAACCATTCATTATCAACCTTTGGCTTAATGCTCGACTTCGCTTCCACTTAATCCCAACCGTAAACCACTTCTTACTGACCATTGGCTTGCTTACTGACTAGCTTTCTGCTTGATCCCTACCTGCTACATCTGCTACCACACTCCGGCTTAATCACCTCCTGGTGGGGTGATTCTGAGGAGCACGAGCTTGCACTAGCATGCAGCAAATACTATCTCCACAATCACACCTATATTAAGATTAAGGGAAACCCTACTGGCAAATTTAAAAAACAAATAGATTAAAATAGATTTATTTTTGCAGCCTATTGTAAAACAAATGCCTGCCTATTAGAAGGATGGGCAGGATATCACTGAATTGATTGAGAATATAGAGGTCACACAGAATACCATACTAGTTACTATTGATGTAAATTCATTATATACTAGCATCAGACATGAAGAGGGTATTGGAGCAGTTAAATGGGCTCTAAAGAATACACTGAGATCCATAGGAGGCAGAGGAAATTCATCATTCAATTACTAGAGATCGGCATGCTTAACAATGATTTCTGGTATGAAGGAGATTTTTGTCCAGAAAAAAAGTGTGGCAATGGGCGCAAAATTTGCACCTAGCCTAGCAAATATGTTCATGGCGAGATGGGAACATGAAGAAAGTTTTGGGAAGGTATGGAAAGGGTTAAGAACATGGAAGAGATTTACAGATGATATCCTGGTGATATGGAGTCACTACAGGTTTTTTTTAAAACACAGAAAATAATCCACGGTTTTTCCCAGACTATAAATGTTGAATCAGTAAATTTTCTAGATTTATGTATTTTTAAAGATAATGAGAGATTATATACAAAAACATACTTTAACCACTTGCCCTCCTGAGGATTTACCCCCCTTCCCGACCAGGCCTCTTTTTGCTACTCGGCGCTACACTAATTCAACTTATAATTGCGCGGTCATGCAATGCTGCACCCAAACGAAATTTCGGTGGTATTTGATCACCTGTGCGCTTTTTATTTTTCACGCTATAAACAAAAAAAGACCAAAAATTTTGAAAAACTATATTTTTTACTTTCAGCTATAAAAAATATATAGTAAACTCAAAGTTAGTTATAAATTTAGGACAAAATGTATTCTGCTACATGTTTTTGGTAAAAAAAATCCCAATAAGTGTACATTGATTGCTTTGTGTGAAAGTTATAGCGTCTACAAACTATATTATAGATACTGCAATTTACGCCATTTTTTTGCTATTCAGCACTGCGCTAGTTTAACGGACAATTGCGCGGTCATGCAATACAGTACATAAATTAAATTTACATGCTTTATTTCCCACAAATTGAGCTTTCTTTCGGTGGTATTTGATCACCTTTTTTTTTTGCGCTATAAAAAAAAAAATTCTGACAATTTTGAGAAAAAAAAACAATATTTTGGACTTTTTGCGTTATGGCGTATACAAATGGCGGGAAAGATACTGGGATTTTTTTTTTTTATTATACTAATAATGGCGGAGATCTATGACTTATGGCGGTGATCAGTGATTTATGACAGTGATCAGCGACTTATGGCAGGACTGCGGCGGACATTATGACACGGGGGGGGGGAACTGACTTGGGGTCATTGACATCCCCAGTGACACCAATACAGTGAGTGCAAAAAAAAAAAAAAAACACTGACACTGTACTAATGGCACTGGGGAGGAAGGAGTTAACTTTTTTATTCAATGAAAGGGTTAACTGTGTGAGGGGAGTGTTTTACTAGGGGACGGGGTGTGTACTGCACAGGAACACGCTGATACGGAGAGATAAACTCTTCTCTCCGGATCAGCATGTCAGGAGCTGACAGGAAACTGACAGAAAGCAGAGGTTCAGTGTAAACACTACAGCCGTGCTCTCTGTCAGTGATTGCCGCTAATCGCCGGTACAGGCAGGTACTGACACCCGCGGCTGCAATCGGCGGTGCAGGTATGTCGGTGGCGCGCCTCGCACGCACCCCCTACCTGTTTTGCAAATCCACGTTTTAAAACGTGGTTTTGCGCAGCCGTGCCGCCCTGCCACCGTATTTCTAGAGTCGCTGGTCGGCAAGAAGTTAAGGAGACAGATAAGAATGAATACATTCCTACCTCCAATTGTCACCATCCACAATGGATTCAGGGGATACCGAAGGGGCAGTTTAGTCGCATAAGAAGAAATTGTTCGAGGCTTACGGATTAGATTGATCAAACTGAACTGATTAAACAAAGGTTTGTTCAAAAAGGGTATGATCCAGGTAGATTGGAAAAACTGAGATTTGAAATCAGTAAAGAATACATGAGGGACAGGAAGATAAAAACACTAAAAGAAATGAGACCTAAAAAAGAAGATATTAAGCTGGAATTTGCTTTTATTTCCAACTTCAGTTGCCAATATGGAGATGGAGGAGATTATGTGTAAGTATTGGCCTATATTAAAAAGGGATAACATTTTGGGCCCATTGTTACTGTCAGGGATCGTACCCTCGCCGACGCACATCTATTCGCTGGAGCCGGATCCCTGTCAGCCGTGGCGATACGCATTCGCGGGAGTGTGTGGTTATGCGCATGCACACCGGCGTGCACGTCATCGCAAAGCAGGCTATTTAAATCCCAAACACACTTTAGCCTATGCCTTCTGGTCTACAACGTCCTGTACTCCATAACCTGATTCTGTTGCCTGTATCTGATCTGACCCTGACTAAGAAAGAACTCCGCCTGCACCGACCCGGCTTATCCATGACTATTCGCTTGCCTGCTCCCTTGTACCTGATCTACCCGATTGATCCTGACTTGGCTTGTCTGATGCTGCTGCACCTACGTTCCTGTATCCATACCTGGCCTGCTTCCTGGTTACCGCCATACCTACCTGCTGCTGAAACTACGTTCCTGTATCGTACCTGGCCTGTATCCTGGTTACCGCCAGACCTGCTGCTGAACCTAGGTTCCAGCATCCGCACCTGGCCTGTATCCTGGTCGCCGCCATACCTACCTGCTGCTGCACCTACGTTCCTGCATCCGCACCTGGCCTGTATCCTGGTCGCCGCCATACCTACCTGCTGCTGCACCTACGTTCCTGCATCTGCACCTGGCCTGTATCCTGGTTGCAACCATACCTACCTGCTGCTGCACTTATGCTCCTGCACCCGCACCTGGCCTGCACCCGGATCTTCTGAGTCATCACCTGCCTACAGTCATCTCAAGACCCACCAGGCAGTCGTGCCACTCCTGGCTCGGTGCCCTCTGACCCCACTATCAGGGGCTCCGAGCGGGAGTAGAAAGAGGACGCCCTCCTCTCCACGTCAGGCTCCCCAACCAGGTACGTGACAGTTACCAAATAAACCTGGGTTTATATATAGAAAGGCATCGAATCTACAGACCAAGCTGGTTAAAAATATCATTTCCCCTCCAAGGAAAAATCCAATTAAGATGTTTGATCTCAAAGGGTTTTTCCCATGTAAAAAGTGTCATATTTGTAAAACAACAGGGATGAAAACTAGGAAAATAGAGAGCTTTACGTCACAGGTTATGAAGAAAGAATTTAAGATTGATTAGTTCATTACATGCACTACCCCTTATGTGACCTATTTATTGGAAAGTTCATGTAAACTTCAATATGTAGGCAGAACGACTAGGCCACTGTATAAAAGACTCAGAGAACATCTCCAATATGAAGAAGGGGAAGAAGGACCATAATTTGTCCAGGCATTTTAGAGACGTCCACAAATGTGATCCAACACAATAACGATTTTGTGGAATAGATAAAGTGGAGGGACACTGGAGAGGAAGTAACACAATTACAGAAATCTCTAAAAATGAAATGTTTTGAATTTTCCAACTGGACACTTTGAAACCTAAAGGTCTGAATGTTGATCTGGACCTTAATTGTTTTATTTCAGACACAGAAATAGTTTTATTATATATTAAATAGGGATTTAAGTCTAAATTTTATAGTTGTCCACGTCCCATCTCCTATACCCAGCTCTGGGATATTAGCATACTGGTGGAGTGTAATGGTAATTACTATTTATATTCTAGCTGGGCTTTTAGCTCATTACAGAGATATCATTTGGATGACGAGTTCTATTAGTTTCTAGTCTATTTGTTATTTTAGAATATTTAGGGGATTAGGAGTAGTTGCCTTTCTGCTGGATTATAGGTATTTTAGATTAACTATTGGTATTTTAATACATGGTAATTGGGTTTTATCATAACTGTGTCTAGGTGCCTTATTTGTATTTTTAAACTCATTAATGTTTAACCAAAATTGTATAGTTTTATATAGGGGTAAAATATTCCCATTTATTTGTCCACTAATAGATTTACGAGGTATAATATGCTATGGGGATTATTTATAGGATTCATTTGCATATAGTGTTATGGATATTGTATATTAATAACAATTAATTTATTCATATTTATTTATGAGATAGCCGGGGGATTTTTTTAAAAATTGTGAATTTATTATTATTTATTTATCTAATATTTATTTGAATAGTGGATGGATAGTGCATATACAATTGATACCACTAGATGGCGTTGGGTATACTATTATGCATTGCTGCTATTGTTATTGTATGTAAGTATATATGTGCGGGTATAGCGTGTTATGCCAGTTATGCCCCCCTGATATGTATATAGAGCATTATACATACTTGCATTTATATACTGGCCCATTTGAGTTGATGGTTTTCATTTATTTTATCAGTGGGCTAATGCCCTATTTCAAGATGGCGCAATCGGTCTGTGTTAAGGGGAGGAGTGAGAGTATATAAGTGGCCGCCGATCTGACGTACACACCCTTTGCGAAGAAGTCGGAAGTGACGAAACGCGTCAAGGACGTGACGTCGGACATAGACCGGAAGTTGCGGAGTGGCCATCTTGATTGAAGTTTATTCACTGATTGACGTTTTTTCTGAGGATTCATGTTCCCCGCAATGGAGGATAATGTGTTTTACTATTGTTTTAATTGTAAGCATAACTTTAATAAACTAGACCCTTTTTCTAAGACTTACTACACTCTAAGGATCTTGTTCTTTGACCCATGTCATGATGCCATATGGAGATTGAACAGGGCAGGGATTATCAGATGAGGAGAACCATTTATACTTGTGGAAGTGTTTAGTCCGGTAAGGTGCATGGTGTGTAAGGTGACGGGGAGTGGATTCACATTACACTAATGCTGTGAAAAATAAGGGGAGCACTTTTTGGTTTCCCAAAGGATATTGCACAATTATATGTTTTTTGTCTGAGGAAATACCGATGGGAGAAAAGGACGGCTCGGAGCACCAGTTTTTGTGGATTATTATGAGATTAAAAGTCATTTACAAGTTTTCATAGGGTAAGGATGTTTAATACAGCCGCTTAGAAGTGGACACTGAGTGGCTTGACACTTTATTAGCACCGGGTGGTTATTATATTCCCTAATGTTTTGTGGGGTAATGCACTATGTAGAATTTTCTTTTTGAGGAACACATGGATATAAAGAATGCCTTTATGAAGGTGAATTAATTTTAGGAGCACAAATTCACATTGATTTAAGGATATCACGGACGTCAAGAGACTGTTTTCCTAAATACTATCTCCACCATCAGGAGCTCTGGTGAAGACCGGTTGGTACTTAGACCCTGCACCTCGGGTAAGCCTGCATCATCCATTAGGATGACCTGCCAGTGTACTTATCCTGCTGGTCTGTGGGAACCTCTCTACTGCTATACCTACTGGTCTTCGGGCCTGACCCCAGGCCAAGACCTATTCACTGATCTACCTCCCCTCTACCCAGCAGCATCAATCATTCTGGTCATGAGTTTCAGATGGGGACAAAAAGTCCGGAAAAAATAATGAGGGTGCATGGGGTTAAAAGGCATTCTTGGGGGCATGTGGAAGAAATCCAGCAGAAGTGCTTGGGTAGAACTTTAATTTTTTACACAATTTTTTCTAAGTCTTTTTTTCCCCATCACATAGGGGACATAAAGTCCCTCATGTGATGCATTTTTGGTGACTGACTCTTGATGTCTCACCTGCTCTGCAATGAAACTAATAGAGTGCAGTTCTCGTACTGGCTGGGAAAAGGGACACCGCCACCCAGAAGTAATTCTTATATGTCCCTTCTGAGTCATTAACGGGAAGGGGAGATCAACAAATGGACATTCACAGATCTCCCTAACATCTAGAGAAAGTTTGGGTCCACCATAATTTAATAAATAATCATAAAAAATAATAATATAATAATAATAGATTTAATTCAATAATATAATCAAACCAAAAACACTGAAATTTGAAATACAGAGGCAAATTCGCACATCGCTGAGCCAAGTCGCAAAATCGTTTTCAGTGTCTGATGACGAATTTCCCCACGAATCATTATCACTCAATTCTGCAAGTGGTTCTGATTTACTATCGCTGTTCTAAAACCGCTTTTGACGTAAAGGGACGCTTCTTGGACGCCATGGACTTTTCTAAGTTTCCAGGCAGAAAGAACAGTCAAAATGCAGGCAGGGCGCAGGACAAAGCAGTAGGGACAAAATATATGTGAAATGCATTGAAACAGCAATGACAGCAAAAATGACATTTTTAAAAAATTTCAAATTTCCCGCCCGTACGTCCCGATGTCACAGGGACCGGAACACGGAACACGGATGCCGGCATCGGCCGGAGGAGATGGCCGGGGACGCTGCAGGGGACACATCGCGGGAGCGAAGGACAAGGTAAGTGCTGCAGGGACCCCCTTAGCAACTCCGCATGATAAGCCCGAGAGTAGCTCGGGGTAACCGCTCTTGGTAGTGAAATTTTACCCCGAGCTACACTCGGGAAAACCGCTAAGGAGGTTAAGCATCTTGCAAAAAAGAGAAAGGAGCGTGATTAGCTGGCTATCAGGGGAGCAGACCAGATTTTTTTTTTTTTTTAAGAGTCTTGCAAAAAAGAGATTAACTGGATAGCTATAAGGGAAGGAGGAGGCCTGATTTTTTTTTTCTAAAACAGGTCTGGTTCTAAAATGCAACTCAACAGACATGTTATGAACAAGCCTTTATTTAGAATTACTGCTCTGGATGGTGCTAATGTGAGACCCCTTCAATATAATGTAATGACCACCCAGCCCAGAGAATGAGTATATGCAACTTTCTGAAAACAGAACTAAACTTCCATTGCCATAATCAGTGAGCAGGCAGGCTTTTTATTGCTAAAGAGACATGCAGTGTTTCTGCAGTAAAATACAGCTGCCCGCCTGCCCGCTGTCTTCTCTGGCTATGTAAACTGAGCTGCACATGCGTATGGTCACTGTGTGCTGGGATGATGACCTCCTGAGCATGTGCAGAAATGACTTCATCCTGCACCAGCCAACGAAGATGGCTGATAGCTAACACTGCCAGGGGAATCATATGCACGGTCGTGTGTGAAGATATGCGCATGTGTATAATACAACTCTCAAAAACAAGAACTATACGTGCCCTAACTCATGCACATGCGTAAGCACATTAACATGGTCAGCACACTCACGCACATGAGCTTGAGCGAGCATGGGTGTTTGGCACCCACTTGCCTGGTTGCGGTGACATTCAGATGGTAGGGTTAGAATTTGGCGTAAAAAACATGAAAGCATGAATCCATCCTGCCTTGTATCCTACGGTTCAGGTGGCTGGTGGTGGTATAATACACACACATCAATTCAGGGAAGTCAAACCTCTTGCTCTATATGTTGAATTTATTCCAGGTAACAACTGCACAACAATGGTTGAGCTTACCTGCACCTGGTGAAGAGAGGGGACACTTGAAACGGTCGTGCAACTGTTAAACCTGAAATGAATTAAACATATTGAGTGAGACATTTTGGAATGCAACGACTTTCCTGGATTGATAGGTCTCTGTGACAGTTTGGAGCCTGTCAGTTACCGGCTATATTTATATATACTGTATCTCTAATCTTACAAATGTATCGGGCTACATTGGATCCAGTCAAGCTCTGTATATATATCTCCAAAGGCCAATTATACATGACAGAAGCAGAGCACACTGGAGAGTGCAGATAAAACCACTTTAATAAAGAAAACATTTACATTTTACCTGCATATAAGTGAGTTGATCAGTGCCTATCACCAGAATCTGCTCATCCTGAGGTATACCATATTCCAGTTAACTATGGAAACTTTCCCCCAATTGTTTGGGATTTTTACAGGCAGAAATACTCAAATATGAATAAAAGTAAAACAATTTTTTGTAGTTTCACAATAAATAAAACAATACTTATAAAATACAGTCATGGCAAAAATTACTAGCACCCCTACATTTCTGTCAGACAATGCACCAGTTCGCCCCAGAAAATTGTTGCAATTATAAATGTTTAGGCATTCTCATATTTATTTCTTTTGTTTGTATTGGTATGAGACAAAAGTGCAGGAACAAAAAGCCAAATCTGACACATTAAATGCAAAATGCCAAAAATGGACTGGACAAAATTATTGGTACCTTCAACCCACCAGTTACAGTACATAGGAAAACTTGAAATGTACAATTTGTCATGCAAGACCCCAAGCGTTTCAGAGTCATAATGCTCCTTCTTAAGTGATATTTCTGCATGAAAGATAGTGTGATCTATGGAACAGAAATTGCAATTGCTCTTTATGATAGATGTCTGCACAGATAAGGGCAAAAAGCATCCATCTAAGATGATAATTAGTATTGGATGTTGGAACAGAAGACAATTTTCTACAAGAGAAACAAAATGTATAAATATATATATGTATCAAAACATTCCTTTAGAAGTATATTAAAGTAGAGGCAAATATTTCAGTGGGGGGGCATTAAACAGAGGCTCCCAAGTCACCAAAACAAACATATCCACCAAGTCAATATACTCACCAAATTGTAATCGATCTTATTTATTTTGGTGATTTGGGTGCCTCTAGTTATTGCCCCCACTGAAATATATGCCTCTACTTCAATATACTTTCAAAAGAAAATCTTTGATTGAGATATATATAACACTAACACTAACACACACACACACACACACACACACACACACACACACACACACACACACACACACACACACACACACACACACACACACACACACACACACACACACACACACACACACACACACACACACCTCAGTATATGTATGTATATATATATTGTGGGATTAGCTCAGGTGGGGGATCTCCTTCCCTGGGACAAAGGTAGACCGCACAGCAGGCTTTTGTCAAAATCTGACTGGTTGTCAGCTTTATTTAAAAGGTTTGCAGAAAAATAAACAAAACATGAAAATAAATCCTTGCCATCCAGGCACTAACTAAACAAAAGGCTTTTCCTCTCTCAGAGGTGAAGGGCTTCTCCCTGTCACCAAAATAAAACAAAAGCAAACCTTTTCTTGTAGGTATAGTCCATACACACAGCTCTCTCAGAACACCTCTCTGAGTCCCAGGCCACGAGCAACTCCTTGCTCCAGCCCTGCCTTATTTATACCACCTGTTGGTGGGTATCAGTGGAGCCCAAACTCTGGTCCGGATCCACCTGCTTAACTGTGGCCCCGAAAACCCGGAGTCGACTCCACCTAAACGGTCAGGTATGAGCATATGCGAGGTGACACATAGCGTCCCTCTATCACCTCGCCGTTCATCCTGTCACATATCCCCCCCCTCTGCTCAAGCCCCTGCGGCTGAGCAACTGTCCCAACCAGACAATGGACCCGGGAGAGGGCATCTACATTACTTTGCAGTTTCCCCGCTCTGTGTTCCACTGTGAATTTGAACACTTGTAGCGCGAGAAACCACCTTGTCACTCGACTGTTTTTCTCCTTATTATCACACATCCATTTGAGCGGGGCATGATCAGTAACCAACTTGAACGGTCTTCCTAACAGGTAATATTTCAGGGCCTCCAAGGCCCATTTGATGGCCAAGCATTCCTTCTCCACAATGGCATAGTTTCTCTCATGTTTGTTGAGCTTTCTACTTAGGAAGACCACAGGGTGCTCCTCCCCATCTCTGATTTGGGACAGTACCGCACCTAGTCCCACGTCAGAGGCATCAGTTTGTACCACAAACTCTGTTGTGAAATCTGGAGTCACAAGCACAGGTTGAGCACAGAGAGCTTGTTTCAGCCTTTGAAATGCGGTCTCCGCCTCAGGGTTCCACTTAATCATGACTGACCCCCTACCTTTTGTCAGATCTGTCAGTGGGGCTGCAATGGTGGCAAAATTGGGGATAAACCGCCTGTAGTATCCCGTGATTCCAAGAAATGCCCGGACTTGTTTTTTATTTACAGGTTGGGGCCACTTTTGAATTGCCTCAATTTTATTGATCTGAGGCCTAATGAGACCTCGACCAATGATGTAGCCAAGATATTTGGCCTCCTCTAAGCCAATGGCACACTTTCTGGGGTTGGCGGTAAGACCTGCTTCCCGCAGCGAATCTACGACCGCTTGCAAGAGGGACAAATGAGATTCCCAGTCGGGACTGTGGACGACGACATCGTCCAAATAGGCAGCTGCATATTGGCGATGTGGTCTCAACGTCTTGTCCATCATCCTTTGGAATGATGCAGGAGCCCCATGCAAACCAAACGGCATCCGCTTATACTGAAAGGACCCCTCGGGGGTGGAGAATGCTGTCTTTTCTTTTGCAGCTTCCGTTAAAGGAATCTGCCAATAGCCTTTGGTCAGATCTAAGGTGGTTATGTACCGAGCCGTTCCCAACCTGTCAATGAGCTCATCCACCCGAGGCATCGGGTACGCATCAAACTTAAGACACACTGTTCAGTTTCCTGAAATCATTACAGAAACGAATTGTTCCATCTGGTTTTGGGACCAACACTATGGGACTCGACCACTCACTGTGAGATTCCTCAATCACTCCCAACTCTAACATGTCCTTTATTTCCTTTGCCACCGCTTCCCGCCTGGCCTCGGGAATTCTATAGGGCTTGACATTTACGCGGACCCCGGGCTGGGTAACTATGTCATGCTGTATGACAGTCGTCAGTCCAGGTAGGTGGGAGAAGAAATCTCCATTTTTCCTCACAAACTCCTTAACATCATCTTGTTGGGCTACTGACAAGGTTTCCGTTATAGGTACCTGAGGGGCCACGGGAACCACGTCCTTTTGGGGTCTTGGTACTGCCAACAAACTTTCCCTGTCTTTCCAAGGTTTTAAGAGATTCACATGATAGATTTGTTCGGGTTTCCTTTTTCCTGGCTGGTAAACTTTATAATTTACTTCCCCCACTTTCTCCCTAATTTCAAAGGGACCTTGCCACTTTGCGAGGAATTTACTTTCCACGGTGGGGACTAGCACCAGCACTCTATCCCCAGGGTTGAAGGTACGGATCCTGGCACCCCGGTTATAAACCCTTCTCTGGACCTCCTGGGCTTGCTCCATGTATTCCCGAACAAGTGGCATGACAGCTGCGATTCTATCCTGCATCTGTGAGATATGCTCGATGACACTTCTATAGGGCGTGGGCTCTCCCTCCCAGGTTTCTTTTGCGACATCTAGCAATCCCCTGGGATGTGTACCATACAGTAATTCAAAAGGTGAATATCCTGTAGATGCCTGAGGTACTTCTCGTATAGCAAACATGAGATATGGTAGCAAAAAATCCCAATTTCTCCCATCTTTGTCCACCACCTTTTTTAACATATTCTTAAGGGTCTTGTTAAACCTTTCCACAAGCCCATCGGTTTGGGGGTGGTAGACCGAAGTACTGAGATAGGGAGATTTTGAACAATTTGCATAACTCTTTCATAACTCTAGACATAAATGGCGTGCCCTGATCCGTTAATATCTCCTTTGGAATACCTACACGACTAAACACCCGGACAAGCTCTTTGGCGATATTTTTAGCTGAGGTATTACGCAAGGGGATGGCTTCAGGATACTGGGTGGCATAGTCAAGTATAACCAGTATGTGCTGATGGCCCTGGGCAGACTTTACTACTGGACCCACTAGGTCCATGCCCACTCTTTCAAACGGTACTTCAATTATGGGTAGAGGTACTAGCGGACTGCGAAAATGGGGTGAGGGCGCAGAAAATTGACATTCCGGACATGACTCACAATGCGCTTTGACGTCTCCATGTAAGCCTGGCCTGGGTTATTCTCTCCTTTGTTTTCTCTACACCCAGGTGTCCACCCATTATATGCCCATGGGCTAAATCCAGTACCATCCGGCGAAAGGGTTTGGGGACCACTAACTGTTCTACCACCTCCTCCCCTTGCTTTACCACTTGATACAGCAAGTTATTGTTAAGAGCCATGTAGGGAAAAGACACCGCTACATCATTTTCCACTGGTTCCCCATCAATCATTTTAATGTTTTCACGGGCTCTATTAAGTGTGGAATCTTTCAGTTGTTCCGTACAAAAATCCTCTTTTCTGACCTCTAGGTCAGGCACCACATTCTGTCCACTCTCACTAGAGCCAGCGATCATCTCTTGTTCTATATCCTCAGTGTCTGGGGTTGTATCCAACTCCTCCTGCTCCCCAGCCATTACAGAGAAAGGAAAAAGGTCTAAACCTTCCTTGGACACACCAACAGTTTCCCCTTCCACCTTGCCGTCAAAGGGGTCAGGAGTGAGTTCAGGATTTTTCAGTGTTTCCCCAGCAGGGGGAGCTCGGTCCTCCTGACTCCCCTCCTTATCCCATAACTTCCAGAAATAGGGAAAATCTCTCCCCACTATGGCTTCATGAAGCAGAGAGGGCACCACCCCCACAGAATGGGTCACAGGGCCCAGGGAGTACCAATCTCCACCAGAGCAGTCTGGTAATTACGTGTATCACCATGAATACAAATAACTCCAATAGTGCTAGGGTGTAAGCTTGCAGGGTTTACCAAATCACTCTTAGCTAAGGTCACCACACTACCCGAGTCTAGCAGAGCAGTTACTGGCTTTCCATCAATGGCAATCACACACATTTGCTTTTCCATGCGTTTCTGACATGCTGCAGTACATACCACCTGTGCAAAAAGAGACATGCGTTTTCCTAGATAAGCATTTTCACATTGCATAGGTTCATCATTTAACGGACAGTTTGCAGCAATATGACCTAATGCATGACAACGATAACATATTATATGTTCAGTGCTTAGACCTCTAAACGGCTTTGGGGACCTTCCTGACCTATTTGGCCAGTCTCTAGGTCCTAAGCCTACAGTCTCATTATCTGACACAATAGTCTTATCATTTTTTCCTGAGCCTTTGGCCCATGGAACAGTCTTACCGGATCTTCCGGATAGTTTTCCACCCCTAGTGACATTGGGGTACGGCCCAGGTGAATGAAAAAAGTCCTCAGCGGCTGCATATCTCTCCACCAGGTCCACTAGCTCGTTTGCAGATTTAGGGTCTCCACGGCCGACCCACTTCCTCAAAGTGGCAGGGAGTGCACGCAAATATTGGTCCATGACCAAACGCTCCACAATCTGAGGGCCTGACAATACCTCTGGCTGGAGCCACTTTTTGGAGAGATGTATCAAATCAAACATCTGAGATCTGGGTGGTTTGTCAGCCCTGTAATGCCATTGATGCACCCGCTGAACCCGGACTGCAATGGTGACGCCCAGGCGTGCAAGGACCTCAGCCTTCAGTTTCTCATAGTCCTGGGCATCCCCTGGTTCCAGGTCATAATAGCCTTTTTGGGATTCACCTGTCAAAAATGGTGCAAGCAGTCCTGCCCATTGCTCCTTTTTCCATCCTTCCCGAACAGCAACCCTTTCAAAAGTTGTGAGGTAGGCCTCCACATCATCCGCAGGTGTCATCTTCTGCAAAACATAGCTGGCCCGCGCCATTTTCTGCTCTACTGGCAGTGGATCTGCCGATTCCTTCTTTAATTCTAATAGGTGTTGGGCCACCTGCTTAAGGAGCTCTCGGTCTGCTTCCTGGGCCTCCGCAAACTGGCGATTTGTCTCCCGTTGTGCTGCATTGGCCTGCAGCAAGGCTCTTATTATTTCCTCCATCTTCCCACTTGCTCAGGAAGTTGCCCGCATCCTCCACCATATGTGGGGTTAGCTCAGGTGGGGGATCTCCTTCCCTGGGACAAAGGTAGACCGCACAGCAGGCTTTTGTCAAAATCTGACTGGTTGTCAGCTTTATTTAAAAGGTTTGCAGAAAAATAAACAAAACATGAAAATAAATCCTTGCCATCCAGGCACTAACTAAACAAAAGGCTTTTCCTCTCTCAGAGGTGAAGGGCTTCTCCCTGTCACCAAAATAAAACAAAAGCAAACCTTTTCTTGTAGGTATAGTCCATACACACAGCTCTCTCAGAACACCTCTCTGAGTCCCAGGCCACGAGCAACTCCTTGCTCCAGCCCTGCCTTATTTATACCACCTGTTGGTGGGTATCAGTGGAGCCCAAACTCTGGTCCGGATCCACCTGCTTAACTGTGGCCCCGAAAACCCGGAGTGGACTCCACCTAAACGGTCAGGTATGAGCATATGCGAGGTGACACATAGCGTCCCTCTATCACCTCGCCGTTCATCCTGTCACAATATATACACACACACACACACACACATACATACAGGTATATAACTTGTATATAATTCTCTTCTGTTCCACCATCCCAATACTATTTATCATCTTATATGGATGCTTTTGCAATTATCTGTGTAGACATCTATCATAAATAGCAATTGGTGGGGAGTGTTTTGCAGTTACTTCCCTTTTCACACTTTTTTTATTGTATTGACTGATACTAATGCAGCCTTCTTTACTTACCATATCACTTAGGCAGCCCCAGTGACTGTTTTTAACTTTTCACTCACTATAGTGTGAGCAGGAGCGGACTGACCATTTGGAAACTTGGGCACTGCCCGAGGGCCAAGGGTCAGTAGGGGGCCCCATGAGATGCCCCTGGTACCTTTTTCATAGGCATTTTTGAGTTTGGGCAAGGACACAGGGGCCCCATGATCCCCTATTGCCCGGGGCCCCATGAGTTGTCAGTTCGCCCCTGAGTGTGAGTATTGCATTCTTATATAGATATATTGATTTTGATGCATCGTATATATAATGATATTCTATACATTCTAAAATTGCAATTTCAGTTCCATAGATTACCCCACTCTCTATTCAGAAATACCCCGAAGAAAGAGCTTTATGACTTTGAAACACTCGGGATCTTGTATGACAAATTCTACATTTCAAGTTTTCAAAGTGGCACATAATTGTGAAGTGGAAGGAAAATGAGAAATGGTTTTCAAAATTTTTTATAAATAAATATGTGAAAAGTGTGGCGTGCATTTGTATCCAGCCCCCCGGAGTCAATACTTTGTAGAACCCCTTTAACTGCAACTACAGCTGCAAGTCTTTTTGGGGATGTCTCTACCAGCTTTGCACATCTAGAGAGTGAAATTTTTGCCCATTCTTCTGTGCAAAATAGCTCAAGATCTGTCAGACTGGATGGAGAGTGTCTGTGAACAGCAATTTTCAAGTCTTGCCACACATTCTCAATTGGATTTAGGTCTGGACTTTGACTGGGCCATTCTAACACATGAATATGCTTTGATCTAAACCATTCCATTGTAGCTCTGGCTGTATTTTTAGGGTCGTAGTCCTGCTGGAAGATAAACCTCCACCCCAGTCTCAAGTCTTCTGAACACTTTAACAGGTTTTCTTTTAACCACTTCAAGTCCGGATACTTTCACCCCCTTCCAGGCCAATTTTCAGCTTTCAGCGCTATCACACTTTGAATGACAATTGTGCAGTCATGCAAGACTGTACCCATATGAATTTTTTAGCATTTTTTTGAGACTGATAAAGCTTTATTTTGGTGGTATTTATTCACCATTGGGATTTTTATTTTTTTGCTATATAAATGAAAAAGTCCAAATATTTTGAAAAAAAGTGTTTTTCTTTTAACATTTTGCAAATACATAATATTTCATCATAAATCTTGGCCAACACTTATTCAGTTATCTTTTTAGTAAAAAAAATAACCCAAATTAGTGAATAACCAAAAATTATAATTTAAAAAAAAATTATATTTTAATATTATTTATTTATTTATTTTACATACTGTCACCCTAGCAGTACAGTGTCACCATGGTGACAATATACTACTTGTGGGGGTGATGAAGATTTTTTTTTTTTTACACTGATTGCCTTTACACCCATAAAAGCTGTAAAAGCAATAATTTCTCCTTCTCTCTGGCTGCATTCTTGCAGCCATTGACAAATACTGTGTGAGCTGTGATTGGTCACAGCTTGTCAAATGGTACAAGTGTGTTGTGAATAGCCTTCTACCATGTGACCTCTGTGATCATTCACAGATGTCACACGTAGTAAGCAATGATGTCAGAAGTGACATCTTGCTTACTACTCTGCATGTGATCACTGATTGGCTAATCAGTGATCACATGATCGGGACCTCACACGACGATCGGTGTTCCACTGGGTCCGAAGGACACTCCCAGGGAGCGAGCACACCCAGGGAGAGGGCCACTCGCCCATGCGCTGCCACCGTCCAGCCCTTTATATACAACGGCCGGACGGCAGGTGGTTAAGATTGCCCTGTATTTGGCTCCATCCATCTTCCCATCAACTCTGACCAGCTTCCCTGTTCTTGCTGAAGAAAAGCATACCCACAACATGATGCTGCTACCACCAGGTTTCACGGTGGGGATGGTGTGTTCAGGGTGATGTGATTTGCAATGTTAGTTTTCTACCACACATAGCGTTTTGCTTTTAGGACAAAACGTTCAATTTTGGTCTCATCTGACCAGAGCAATTTCTTCCACGTGTTTGCGGTGTTCCCCACATGTCTTCTCTCAAACTGCAAACTGGACTTCTTATGGCTTTCTTTCAACAATGGCTTTCTTCTTGCCACTCTTTCATAAAGGCCAGATTTGTGGAGTGCACAACTAATAGTTCTCCTGTGGACAGATTCTCACACCTGAGCTATGGATCTCTGCAGCTCCTCCACAGTTACCATGAGCCCCTTGGCTGCTTCTCTGATTAATGCTGTCCTTCCCCTGCCTGTCAGTTTAGGTGGACGGCCATGTCTCGATAGGTTTGCAGCTGTGCCACTCTTTCCATTTTCGAATGATGGATTGAACAGTGCTCCGTGAGATGTTCAAAGCTTGGGATGCTTTTTTATAACATAACCCTGCATTAAAACTCTCCACAATTTTATCCCTGACCTGTCTCGTGTGTTCCATAGCCTTCATGATGCTGTTTGTTCACTAATGTTCTCTAACAAACCTTTGAGGGCTTCAAAGAACAGCTGTATTTATACTGATATTAAATTATACATAGATGGAATGATTAGATGATTTCTGAAGGCAGTTGGTTCCACTAGATTTTACTTGGGGTATCTGAATACAAATGCACGCCCCGCTTTTTGAAAACCATTTCTCATTTTCCTTCCACTTCACAATTATGTGCCACTTTGTGTTGGTCTATCACATAAAATCCCAATAAAATATATTTACGTTTTTGGTTGTAACATGACAAAATGTAGACAATTTCAAGGGGTATGAATACTTTTTCAAGGCACTGTATATACCATAGTTTGTGGTCTATAACTTTCCTACAGACTAAATAATAAACACTGATTTGAGATATTTTCACCAAAGAAATGTAGCAGAATACATGTTGGCCAAATTTAGGAAGAACAATTATTTGTTTGCAAAATTGTATAACAGAAACGAAGAAAAATGTGTTTCTTTTTTCAAAAATGTTTTTTTTTTTTAATTTAGCAAAAAATAAAAAACTGAGTGGTGATTGGTGGTATTTAACTGCTTCCCGTTTGCCCTATAGCAGAAATACTGTTATAGGTCGGCACGGGTGCACAAAATCACATATATATATATATATATATATATATACACATACATATACACATGCGAGTTTGCATTTATAGGTAGGGGGCACGCGCTCCTTACCTGCGCCATCATTCGCGGCTGCGGCCATCAATCACCAAGTTCCAGCCGGTGATTACTCGTGATTACTTGCCGTGCACGGTGATTGCCAACCATCTCCAAAAACAGTTCTCCTCCCTGTCAGCTCCTGCACACTGCTTTGCATGGCTGTGCAGCGAAGCACAAACACACAGCCCCTAGTGAAACAGCACACAGCTAATCCTTTGATTGCCCCACATGTTAACCCCTTCCTGTCCAGTGCCATTAGTACAGTGTCAGTGGTTTTTGCTAGGGATATCAGTGACACCAAGTCAGTTTACCCAGTGTCTGAATGCCCACTGCAGTCCCGCAGTCCTGCTAAAAGTCACTGATCACCGACATTACTAGTAAAAAAAAAAGCCACTATATATACCGCCATTTGTAAACGCTATAATGTTTACATAAATCAATTAATTTACACGTATTGGGATTTTTTTTAGCAAAGACATGTCGCAGAATACATTTTGGCCTAAATTTATGACGAAATTAGATTTTTAAAATTCTTTTACTGGACATGTTTAATAGCAAAAAGTCAAAAATATTGTTTTTTTTATCAAAATGGTCGATCTTATTTTTTTTTTTATAGCGCAAAAAATAAAAAACACACAGGTGATCAAATACCACTGAAATAAAGCTCAATTCGTGGGGAACAAAAGGACATAAATGGGTGCAGCGTTGTGTGACCGCACAATTGTCAGTTAAAGTAACGCAGCGCCACAATGCCAACAAATGGCATGGTCAGGAAGGGGGGGGTAAATCCTCAGGAGGGCAAGTGGTTAAAGTCAAGATCTTTCCTGGACGGGCTGAGTAATGTCAGCTGACGAGGTTTTAGAAAACGGGTCACAGGAGTGCTGGACGAACTGCACTACTGTGATTCCCAGAAGTAGAGCCAAACGAGCTTTGGCTTTACTCCTCCTTTAACGAACCCTTAAAAAGAAAAAACTATGGCACTCACCTCAGTGACAATGTAGACCAAATAGGGGAGAGCTTTGTTCACTTTGGCGTTCTGTCTCTTTCCATTTTCTCCTTCACTGATTGTACCTCAAGTGCGACTCACAAATCCTTGCTCTTCATCTTCTGAAACGCAATCAAATAATTCATTACTTGGATAACTCAGTAAAACATGTCATCTGTACAACAGAAGACCCCATTTCTGTGTGGAAGAGGGATAAAAATTAAATTATATCTGCAGCCTATTGGTCCTTTCCCCCCTGCATTGGTGGTCAAAGTAGTGAAAGTTACCCCCCTGCATTGGGGATCACCTACCTGATTACAAGACTTTATTTACATAGTTACATAGTTAGTCTGGCTGAAAAAAAACAAAAGTACATCCAGTTAACCATTAATAATAAAAAAAAAAGTTAAAATCCTATACCCACAGCAAAGCATGATCCAATTTTCTCCTGCAGGGAAAAAAATCCTTGCTGATCCCCCGAAAAGAAAATCGGATATTCCCTGGATCAACTTTATCTATAAATGTTAGTATCCGGTTATATTCTGTGTATCTAAGAAAGAATCCAGGACTTTTTTTTAAAGCAATCCACTGAGCTGGCCAGAACCAACTCTTGAGGGAGTCTATTCCACATTTTCACAGCTCTCACTGTGAAGAAATCTTGCCATGTCTGGAGATTAAATTTCTTTTCCTCCTGATGTAAAGAGTGCCCCCTTGTCCTCTTTTCCTCCTGATGTAAAGAGTGCCCCCTTGTCCTCTGTGATGACCTCAGGGTGAATAACTCTACACCGAGTTCACTATATGAACCACTGATGTATTTATACATGTTGATCATATCCCCCTTTAATCTCCTCTTCTCAAGAGAAAATAAAATCAGTTCTTATAATCTTTCCTCATAGCTGAGCTCCTCCATGCCTCGTATCAGTTTGGTTGCCCTTCTCTGTACTTTCTCCAGTTCCCCAATGTTCTTTTTGTGAATTGGTACCCAAAACTGAACTGCATATTCCAGATGAGGTCTTACTAATGATTTGTACCGGGGTAAAATGATATCTCTCTCTCTGGGGTCTATACCACTTTTAATACAAGAGAGGATTTTGCTTGCTTTAGAAACCGCAGCCATTACTCAGCTTGTGATCTACCAGAACCCCCAGATCCTTCTCCACCATTGATTCCCTGAGTTGTACCCCCCCAGTATGTATGATGCATGCATATTCTCAACCCCCAAGTGCATCAGCTTACATTTATCAACATTAAACCTCATTTGCCACATAGTTACCCAAATAAACAGTGCATTGAGGTCGGCTTGTAAATTGAAGACATCCTGTATGGACGTTATTCCACTGCACAGCTTGGTGTCATCTGCAAAGACTGAAATGGGATTTTTAATCCCAGAACCTATATCATTTATAAATATATTAAAAAGTAAGGGTCTCAGCACTGAACCTCGGGGTACACCACTGATGACCTCAGACCATTCAGAGTATGAATCATTAACAATTACTCAAAATTACATTAACAAAATGTAAACAATGTCTTGGTTACCATGGTAAGCAAATGTAAACAATGTCTTGGTTACCATGCTAACTAAATGTAAACAATGGCTTGCTTAAAGTGCATGTTATGGCAAAACTAGCTATTATTGATTTCTTATTGTTGTCTGTGTCTTCAATGGGGAGATTCAACATCTATCACCAAGACAAAATCAAACATTTATGAACAAATCTTCACTGCCAGCTATTGTATCCTGACAGCCAGATCCAGCAACTGTCAGAATACCTGATCAGCGGCTACATCCAACTGACTGAAGGGGCTGTTCAGCTGATAGTTTTCCACAAAGCTCCTTTAACAAAAGTCAATTGAACAATCAATTTTTGTCAAGCTGGAAGATGTGGACAGGGGCAGCATGAATCAGCTGAAACTCAAACCATACATAGCAGCAAAAAACACCAATTATCCTGATAGAGTAAGGAAGGCTAAAAAACTATATAAAAAACAACTTTTGGCTATACAAATACTTCAAATGGACGACTGTCTATTTCATAATTGTCTAAACTCCCTGCACCATCATTTTCTGATTTCCGAGTGATGAGTGAAAAGCAGCTGACAAAGACAATTAGAAAACACCAACAAAAATAGGGATCCTCACATATGTACAATAAAGACTGCCGTCAAGAGACAACTTGCAGGGGTTTCCTCGGCCTGCTCACACAGGGAAAAAAACAAAACAAAAAAAAGAATATTAGCAGCTAGTTAAAATAAACTACTAAATAAAAAACCTTTTGTTTCCCTTCACACGGGTGAGCCAATCAGGTCCCCCTGTCAGTTTTTCAGCTGGAACTAAACCAGAAATTCTATACAAGTCTATGGGCACTAGGGTTGCACCTCATCCCCTTAAACCTGAACACATTAATTACACAGGTTCTGTGGCTGATTAAGGTGGTCATTAAACTCACCTAGTGCCTTATCTGTATTAACTCAGCCTCAGAACCTGGGTATATTAATATGTGTTCGGTTATAAAGGGATGAGGTGGCAACCCTAATGGGCACATGAATGTAAATGATCGGGTGTCCGTTTACATTCGCTTACTTCTGAGTCCAACCATTTCTGGGGGGAAAAAATGGAAAAGTCTGAGCCTTTTTCCATTTTTTCCAACAGGACGGAACAGAGGACATCTAAAGTATAAGGCTGATAACAGATCTAATATGGATCCTGAAAACTCAGTTTTTTTAATGGAGCTAAACACTGAACAAAAATGTAGCATCCATCCTGTTCTGCTCAATGCAGTGGGGGGTCTATTTAAGGTGCCCGTGTGAAAGGGGCCTTGGGCTGTACATATATTGTACGGTAATTTTTTTTTAGGCTTCCCAAATGCCCTTCATACTCATTGAGCCTGGAATCACACCTACATGATTTACCACACATGAATTTCCACTGAAATAGAAGCTCAGCAAAGAACTTCAGCTGCTATAACTCTGTATCGGCAAATCTTGACAAAGGTATCCTCTCTGCTTATGCTTTTTTTTCCTCATCGCATGCTCAGATTGAATTGTCCAGGTTTGTAAAAGTTTTCCATTAGCGCAACAAATTAGGCATTGAACGCACTGTATTTTAGGAGCTGTACCTTAAAGTTGAGCTCAAGACCCATCAATTGGAGTAGTTTTCTATACATAAAGAAAAAAAATCATTACATTTACCAAGCTTAAGAACTAGAGTGTCAGGATAAAAAAAAATATCACCGAGAGCATCACTGACCTTCATAAAATATTTAAGTAAAACAGAATTTCATTCAGCTAAAGGGAAGTATGTGCAGTAATGTCTACTGATTACAAGACTGCTGTTTACACAGCCATCAGAGAAGAGGAACACATCAGACTGCAGAGAAGAGGGACATCCCAACACAGCCTGGGAAACGGTTTAAATGAGCAAAATAATATGTCAGAAAAGTGTATGTAAGAAAACAAGAAAAATAAATTTCTTCAGTATATATCGTCAATACATACACACCTCCCCGTGGTTTATCCCTGTTTTCCATGTGCCCTGGTCACAGCAGATCGCTGGTGTGATGTACAGTGAGGAAATATACAGACATGCTGCATTTTCATACAGTGGAACAAATAGGAACTGCATGTCCCCACACAGCACTGCAGTGCAGAGATATGGATGAAGTGGGACTATGTGACACTTCACCAGGGGTGTTGACATTTTTGAAAAAACTACATTTCCAGGGACTAAATCGGGGCCCCAATCTACTTGTCCCTCATGACAATCTACTTGTCCAGATAAAAAAAAAAAAAAAACTTAACCAAAACCATATTTAAATCTGAGGTGATTTTAGGAATCTCTGGGGATTTTAAAATCAAGAGGCTTTATGGCGACTTAAACGTGTAATATTTTTAACATTGTGCTGTATATCTCCTCCTCCCCTCCCTGCCTGTCTTCAGCACCACACCCGGGGACTAGCAAGGAGGAGAGACACCTTGCAGTGTGATGGACAACGATTGGCTGCTCATCAGGAAGGGGGGGGGGGAATCAGGGCTTATACTTTATCCCTTTCGCTGCCAGAGCCGTTTTTGAGTTTTTTGCACATTTCAAAAATCATTTTAGGCCTGAAGATTACATAAAACCACCAAACATTATATATTTTCTGAAAGCAGAGACCCTAGAGAATACAATAGTGGTAGTTCCAATTTTTTATGTTGCATGATTTTACCGCAAAATTTTAGTACAAAAAACAAGTTAATTTTAGGGCACAAAAATGCAATAAATTACCCTATTTTGTTTTGTAAAATATAAAAGATGATGTTGCAGCGAGTAAATAAATATCCAACTTGTCAAACCTTTTGTGTGCGCTCATGAAATGGCGATGAACTTCAGTACCCTATATTTTCTATAGGTCAACACTTTTAAAGCTCCTTATAAGTCATCAATTTAGCGATACAAAGGAGGTCTGGTGCTAAAATTATTGCTCTCATTTTGGTTTTATTTTCAATCACATAGGGGACAAAGTGATGATTTTTGGTGACAGGTTCTCTTTGAGACATCCAAGACCCTGGATGTCTCCCCTCTGCCCCACTGAATGTAATGCAGTGCACATTGCACCACATTACATTTTTTCTTGGGATTGCATTACAATCTCTCAGCAGGGACCCGGGTCAGCGCAAGAAGGGGAGGGGAGTGGACTCGTCTGCTATTCTCCCTCCCCTCTAGCAAACGGCAAGCCGGGCCAGCAGATGGGTAAGCGAAACCCAGGAGACCTCACACGGGAAGGGGGAAGATTGAAGGTGCGCAGAGAGGCTGGCACTATGTGGAAGCAATCGGCCCTAATGATTCCACCTGATAGGTGAGCCGCGCAATTGTCATTCAAAGTGTGACAGTGTTGAAAGCTGAAAATTGGCCTGGGCAGGAAGGGGGTGAAAGTGTCCGGACTTGAAGTGGTTAAAGCTTTACTTCTACTCTAATGACATTCACAACTATTACACTGGCTCTGGATGCCATTACTCCCTATGCATCTGTGACTAAGCTGGGACGGTCTTATTTGGCTGTATTGGCTAATCAGCCTCCAATCCTCATCACCATTAAGCTGTGAGCTTTTCATACAAACTGAACATTAATGACACTGACAACTATTGAACTGGCTTCGGATGCCATTATTCTCCATGTATCTGTGATTAAGAAGATCCCTTCTAGATTGTAAGCTTGAAAGAGCAGGGCCCTCGAACCCCTCATGTATTGTATTGTATTGTATTGTTCTGTCACATGTTCTGTCCCCCTTTGTAATGTACAGCGCTGAGCAAACTACTGGCGCTTTATAAATACTGTATAATGATAATAAAATAATAATTAAGCTGGGCCAGTCCTTTCTTGGCTGTATTGGTTAATCAGCCTCCAATCCTTATCCCTATTAAGCTGTGTGCTTTTCAAAACCGCCTATATTGAAGTATCTTTATTGTGAATAACAGGGATTTATTTCCATATTGGCACCGATCTGGACGTGTATAGCCCTCTATTCATAATGGGGTTTCATTTGAGTTCCCTGTCATATATATATGCCACTTAACCTCCCTAGTGGTCTGATTATGTCAGTATTTCTGTGCTCAAAGCGGTACATTTTTTTGCATGTAAATATGTTGTTTTTTTATTGTAGGCCTGTAATTCCTAGGAATAATTCACTGAAATCTGTCCAAACAAGAGTCTAGTAAATCCCAGAGCAACGCTTTAGGGTAATCCCAAGTGTAGCTCAGGGTTACCGCTTTTGGTACTGAAAGTTAACCCCGAGCTACACTCGGGAATACCACCGAGGAGGTTAATGTGCTGTTAGTTTTATGAAGGCCTTGGTCTGTTTGGTGAGTCCATTTCCCAGAGCTCAGTTCCCTGCCTATGTGGCTGAATACGTGTGTTCCCGATATATGAGACTCTGGATAAATGACTCATCAACTTTGCTCATTTAAGATGGAAGGTAGTTGTTTAGCGATTAATTTGTTACTGTGTGTGGCCCGGGTCATTTTAAGGTGATAACGTTATCATACCTCATTTTAATGTGAATGGAGGATCTGTTGGCCTAATAGGTCTATTACCTTTTTGTGAATTTAATAAAGCTGTTGGTTTTATTTATACCGCTGTTGGTTCTCTTTCAAAACTTCTTTCTTTAGGGGGTCTTCTGGATCCCCCAATATCTTTTTCTATCTGTTGTATAATCCAAAAAGTGCGCTGTCCCTTTAAAGTTGTGTGAAACGTATGCAAATCACCAAACGTGAATAATAGTATAAATTGACAAACTAAACAAATATAAAATTCCTATTAACGAGCAGGGAGCACAGGGCCCACTAAAGGACGTTGGGCCCTCAGGCCATCCTCATGAAGATTGTTTCTGATTGTTTGGTCAGAGACATTAACACCAGTGGCCTGCTGGAGGTCATTTTGTAGGGCTCTGGCAGTGCTCATCCTGTTCCTCCTTGTACAAAGGAGCAGATGCCGGTCCTGCTGATGGGTTAAGGACCTTCTACGGCCCTGTCCAGCTCTCCTAGAGTAACTGCTTGTCTCCTGGAATCTCCTCCATGTTCTTGAGACTGTGCTGGGAGACACAGCAAACCTTCTGACAATGGCACGTATTGATGTGCCATCCTGGAGGAGTTGGACTGCCTGTGCAAACTCTGTAGGGTCCAGGTATCGCCTCATGCTACCAGTAGTAACACTGACCCTATCTAAAAGCAATACTAGTGACAAACAGTCAGAAAAAAGGAGTAGGGAAAAAAATGTCAGTGGCCTCCACCTGTAAAACCATTACTGTTTTGGGGGTCGCTTCATTGTTGCCCATCTAGTGCACCCGTTGTTAATTTCATTAACACCAAAACAGCTGAAACTGATTAACAACCCCCTCTGCTACTTAACTGACCAGATTAATATCCCAGGAGTTTCATTGACGTGATGCTATACTCTCATTAAAAAGCATTCCTTTATTTTTTTCAGCAGTGTATATAGCTGCGTAAATTGACGGCGCTATACAAGTACCTGTAATAAATATTAAATAAATTACGCCAGTACGCTTCTCTCTGAAGGCAGGTTTGGGACATTTTTTATGCCCCTAAACCCTGTTCTAAAATATTATAAATGCCACAATGTGAGTGAACACATTAGAAAATACTGACCTGTGTTTAGAGGCATAAAAAAAAAGAAAAATGCACCTAAAAGTGGCATTTTTTCTACCCCCGTGCATGTAGTTTTAGGCTACCTTGACATGGCCCTAGAAATATTACTGATCTTATTACGCATGTTTTTTTTTTTCTAGAACAAACCATCCTGCATAATGATCAGAGAATACTTGTGCAAAACTGTCCAGGTTTTTTTTTTTTTCGTTAACACAAGCATCTGGCAAAGGTGTATACAGCCCTATTCCTCACCAAACTGTTCTTGGATGGTTGGTTGTTCTTGGAGGATATTTTTGTACCTTTTTTTATACGTGGCTGTGTTTCTTAAGCAAAATTGTAAGTGAGCCCACTCCCTTGGCTGAGAAGCAACCCCACACACGAGTGGTCTCAGGATGCTTTACTGTTGGCATGACACAGGACTGATGGGGGCCCCCACCTTTTCTTCTCCAGACAAGGTTTTTTCCGAATGCCCCAAACAATCGTAAAGGGGATTCATCAGAGAAAATGACTTTACCCCAGTCCTCAGCAGTCCAATCCCTGTACGTTTTGAAGAATATCAGTCTGCATATCAATATCAAGACACATTTATTGGGATTTTTTTTTAATCAAAGACATGTAGCAGAGTACATTGTGGCCAAAATGTATGAAGAAATTTGATTTTTTTTTTTTTTATTCTTTTATTGGACATGTTTTATAGCAGAAAGTAAAAAAAAAGTTTTGCTTTTTTTTTTTTTAATTTTCAGTCTTTTTTAATTTATATTGCAAAAAATAAAAAAAAACCCAGTGGTTATCAAATACCACCAAAAGAAAGCTCTATTTGTGTGAAAAAAATATATTGCATGACAGCGCAATCGCCAATTAATTAACACAGTGCCGAACTGCAAAAAAAAAATGGTCTGGTCATGAAGGGGGTAAAATCTTCTGGCGCTCAAGTGGTCAAAAACTATGGGCTGCATTTAGATCAGTAAAAATAAGTGGCATTTTTTGCTGTGTGCAAGAGCCCTAAGGCTTAGTTTACACAAGCAGTTGGGGGGGGTAGTAAAAAATAGGCAGCTGAGGAGCGCCCCCTTCAATTTATTGGGTCCTGTTTACCATGGTACTACCTGCTGAACACAACCTGTGGCCGTGGTAACTTGCACCTGCCCGGTCTGGGGACAGTAAAACTGAATTGGCCCATGAAAGCCAAGGCATAAGGCTACATTCACACGGGCGACTAGCCCTGGTGCAATATACAGAGGCAGGATGTGGCTGAGTCCAGCAGCAATCATTGCAGGTAATTACTGGCTGTGTGGACAAGCATTGCTAATTGCAGCTGCTGGTGCCCTGTCATTAACCCCCCCGGTCACATCAAAGCAGATTTTGAAATTATGCAACTTACAGTGAAGCTGATTTCAGCTGCGATTTGCAAGACATCTGGCGCAGATGTCTATGCAAATGGCAACAAAAGTAGTGCATGGACTAGATAAAGAATAAAGAGGTGACGCACACACCTAGTGCATTATCCAAGGTTTATTGAAAGGTAAGAAAGGTAAAAACATACTCACAGACCAAGCATGTATCTAAAGAGCATTTGCATAATGACGATGGCCACAACGGCAAGCAAGGTGATCCAACTGTCAGTGCGGTCAAATGGTTGACGCGTTTCGGGGACGAGACCCTTTCCTCAGAGCTACTGAGCAGCCTCTGGTGCAGATGTGTATGGATGATGGGAGCCTTGCTGGTGATGGGCATCACTTTAGAAATCAGTGCGGCTCCGACCAATTCGGAACTGCACACATATATCCGCTCTAATAGCAGACAATAGGGTGCAACTTGGCATACGATTTGCAAGTCGCCTGGCATCCAAATCGCACCCAATGTGATCGGAGTGTAAGGCTACTTTCACACTAATGCATAGCAAAAATGCATATGCATTTTTTGGTGTGTTTTTACTGCGTTTGCAGTGCATTTTTTACAGAACATATGACTCAAAAACAGCAACAAAAATGCAACGAGGGTACATTTTTGATGCATTTTTGCCACGTTTGCCATTTATTTCAATGGAGAGGTGCATTATTGGTGAATTTTTTCCTGCACCAAACCTACACCACAAATGCAGCGGACCTGCAACAGATCAGTGTGAAGACTTCCATAGGATTATAAGTTTACACGTATTTCTTCCACTTTTTTAAGGCAAAAGTGGAAAAAAAACGGATCAGTGTGAAAGAAGCCTTTACCCCAGGTTCACACCTAAGCATTTTCTGCAGCGTTTTGCATTTTGCAGAAATGCAGTACAGTCCATTTAACATGATTTCCTATTGGACATGTTCACATCTGTGCGTTTTCAGGGACTTTTTTTTAACGCAAAAAGTTGTGCTTTTAGTTTTATAGACTTCAATGGAAACGCTGCAGAAAAGCATGCGGTGCGTTTTTGATGCATTTTTGATACATTTTGCATTTTAAATCTGCCTAGCAACAATAATTTTTTATTTTTTTTAAAAACAAGCAAAACGCATCAAAAACGTGGCAAAAACGCAACGCAAAAGACAATGCAAAAATGGCTCAAACACAACCTGCATAGGTGTGAAGCTAGCCTAAGTGTACAGGGCTTTGTGGCTGCAGCCAGCTGCTCACAGGTGGCAGAAACCGCTGCAGAAATCGGTGGATGTTGGCCTCTGTCATTTGTACCGCTGTTTTAGGAGTCTTAGGAGCTTCCTTTTCCACCAGCTGCGCCCCCTACTGTATGATATGGGAACTACAGGCCAGTGATAAGATGACACAAGGCTGGATTCCAGGCATTGATGTGTGGCCATCTGTGCTTTGCCACTCAATATGATCGTCAGGAAATGAGGACACAGGATAAAGGTTTCCTAATTGATGCAATACACATTGTGCAATAAAGGAAGTTAATCCCTATTAAAGTTCGGTGTTACACTCGAAATACGAGTTATAGGCCTGCACTGGGTCACATTCATTGTCCTAGGTCTGCCTTGGCTGCCTGTACTCCTCAGGATCCAGTCCAAAGTACTGATACGATCACCTAAACCTGCTGGTTGCCATTTTAAGAATCTTTTGTATCAAATGTTTAATACAAAAAACACATAAAACAGTGAAACAGAGTCCTAAACTAACCATCCACCATGCAATCTGATTGTAGGCTTTCCTTTAGATCTACCATCAATTCTAGAGCAAGGACCTGATTAATTGATACTAATTAAATGGATTGTTTAGCTTTGTCCTCCTATCAGGCCTGGTTCACACCTATGCAGTTTCCCTTTGATCTGTTTCTGCAGTGCTTTTTGCGATGCGTTTTGCATTTTTGTACATGTGTTTGTTTTTTTTCTATTGTTTTATTGGCATTCTGCACAAATATTTACAGCATAACAGGTCTGTATAAAAACAATTTCTGGTACAAAACCTTTGAAGAAACATACAGAAAAGAACAAAAGTGAGTCCGTAAATATTATCCAGTTCTTCCAAGACATTGCACAATGTAACACAACCAAATGGCTAATCAAATGTTGTCTGCAAAGCCATACAGTAAATATAATAAGACGGATACCAAAAGTACATAGAGCAGTTTCACATGTATTATTCTGTGTGCAGCAGTAAGATGTTGCTTCTTAGTAATAGAGATAGTTAAGAAAAATTGTCAGGAAAAGAAAAGGAACACAGAAAGATTGGAATCAGATTTGAAACCAAACTTTGTGGTGTGAACTCCCACACTTCCTCAACCTTTCAACATACTGGGAACACCACAGTGTCATGTACCAGTGCATCCAATAATCAAAGACAACAATGGATCATACTCTATACAGTAATTATACCCCTCCAGGACTGTTGTCTACTGTATCCGATGATTCTATCCATCTACACTAAATTCAAAGACATTTTTTAGGCCATCCTCTTGCTTCATATGTCATTTCATATAGTGGGACATTATAATTCACTCTTTTTTCCCAGGCTGCCAAACCGAGGACATCCGTTTGTGTCCAATGTAACACGATCAATTTACACACATAAAAAAATAATCATCTCAAGAAGGTTTGCGTGGCATTATCTATAATATCGTCCTCAATTACCACCAGGAGGAAAATAAGTGGGCTACAAATATTTGGTAAATCAAACACATCTGCTATAAACTGGGTGACGTGAGCACATTGGTCAGACCATAGCACACTCCCAGACCATATGCAGGAATGTTCCCTCAGCCCTGGTTCACACTGATGCAGTGCGGAATTCGCAGCATTTTCTGTGCGAATTTCGCACCGCATCAGAATCGCACCCCGTTCATGCGAACTGCTGCTGGTGTGTAGGTTACGTTAACAACACCCCAAAAGCGGTCCAAAAAACGCGGTGCAATGTGCAGAATTGGATCACATAGGTGTGAATACCCATCTGATTCTAGTGAGGACCCAAAAAAATGGTCCTGTACCTTTTTGGTGCGGGTGTGGTGCGATTGGAGCCATGCATAATGTATGCCTCCAATCGCACCACACACAAATCGCATGTGATTTGCACAGGAATGCGGTGCGGTACCTGTACGAATCACATGCGATATTCCGCACCACATATATGTGAACCCAGGCTAAGTCACTGAACATTTATAACATGTTGCAGAGTCCCTCCTACCCACCTTAAATAATCTTAGTGGCATAACCAATCAAAGTGCTCTGTTATGGGGCTCTCAGGGTTGGTCGTGGGTAATGGTCGGCATCTCCAGATCTTCATGCTGTAGAGGGGCAGATGGAAGGTCCTGACGGTGCAGTCACATATGACCGAAGCACTTCTGACCATCTTTGAGCTGTCAGATCTGGGACAAGAGCATACCATCTTTCCCTAGTTCTATGGCATTGTCTACGATCTATCAGAATCAGTGCGGAGTAATAGCTAGAGACCAATTTATTATGCTCCGGTCTCAGAAGGAGTGTCTGCAGTCGCACGTGCATTTTTGATGCGCTTTACGTTTTTAATTTTTCTTTCTAACTTTTTGCTGGGCAGATTAAAATGCATCAAAAACGCAACAAAAACACACTACATGCTTTTCTGCAGTGTCTCCATTGAAGTCTATAAAACCAAAAATGCATTTTGCATTGAAAAAAGTCCCTGACCCTCTCCAAAAATCACACCGGGTGAAAACGTGAGATGTGAACCTGTCCCCTAGGAAATCATGTTAAAGTGGAGGTCCAGCTGACAAAAAAAGAAAAGTCAGCAGCTACAAAAACTGTGGCTGCTGACTTTTAAAATACAGTAACTTACCTGTCCCTCGGTCCAGCGGTGTCCTCACCACCGCTGGTCTCACTGGCCGCCTTCTCTCCCTGGCGCATCTTCAGTGTGGGCACCCGGCTGTGGCTTGTGGCTTCACAGCCGAGTGCCCACTGTGCATGTGTGAGTAACGCTGCACTTTGTGAATGGTCCCGTAGCCTTCTGGGACCTGTCACGTGTCCTAGAAGAATATGGGGAGGGAGGACAACTTCCACTTCCCACTTCTGATTGCCTAGGCGATCACGGCAGTAGTGGGAGCGGGTACCTGACAAATTTGGGTACCCTCTCCCCCATGGTGCCAATCCTTAATGCGGCGCGGGGGGGGTAGGGGGTGGAACGACAAAGCATAAAAGCGTAACTTCCCCTTTTGGGTGAAACTCCGCTTTAAATAGATGGCTGTGTATTTCTGCAAAATGCAGTAGAAAATGCATAGGTGTGAACTTAGACTTACATAGTTTTGGTCACTCAGGAGATTGTACAATTAGATTGTTTAGTGTATGGCCAACTTTAGGGTGTGGTGTGCAAACAATACAAATTGTCATGTGCAAAGGAAAAATTCTGTCTGGGAAAATGTAGTCCATTTACCAACTGCAGATTAAGGCTCCGTTCACACTAATGTGTTCTTTAGCGCTTTTTGCAGAAACGCATTATAATCCATTTAACATGGTTTCCTATGGAACATGTTCACATCTATGCTTTTTTGAGCTGCTGCATTTCGGAAAGTGTCACGGACTTTTTCAAAGCAAAAAGCAGCATTTTTGCTACAATAGACTTCAATGGAGAAGCTGCTGAAGTGCACAGTAGTGCATTTTTGCCGCATTTTGCTTGCTTATTCTGCCCAGCAACAACAAAAATTTACTTTAACAAAAAGCTGAACAAAATGCAAAATGCGTCAAACACGCGCTGAGAAAAACGCAAAGCAAGCTGCAAAAAGCACTGGAGAAAGCATCAAATGCCAATATATATGTGAACCAAGCCTAAGCAAACAGACTGTGACTGCTGTCAGAAGCTGGCCATACACTATTTGATTTGTTTTTTTCCTTTTTTTTTTTTTTAATCCAAACGTTTATTGTCAATATAATAGAGAAAATGGAACAGTACTTAGAGAATTCAGAATGACATTACTGCAACAGTAGGATTACACATAAAAAGAACAATGTGGATATGCAGATCCCGTAATAAACAGAATAACAGAAATGGTAGTCAAACAAAACAGAGACCACAATGATCCAAAACTGTCTTGACAATATCTTGCTTTTTCCTTTTTACGTCTTATTCCTTCCTGACCAGATGTAAACAGAAATGGGGGAAAGGAACAAAGCCCAAAACATGTCTTCAAACAATTAAAAAAAACCCACATCAACAACCTCTGGTTCACCCGAGACGTCTCATCAAAAAGAATGGGAGATGCACATGAACTCCCCCAGGGGGAGGAGTGGAGCCACACACCTGGTATAAAATGTCACACCTGCAGAAGTCGGTCCAATATCAATTGAGGAGGGGGCCAGCCCATGTCACTATTAGATTTTTAAACGAATGTTCATATGAACAGTCATTCCAAATTTTTCAGTACATTTGATGGTTTGATGGTTGTCGTTCGAAAATTGAATTTGATTTTAACATTTGATTTTGAAACAAATGTTATTTCCCAAATGAAAACCACATACACTGTTGCAAATTTGTTCATTTGGAAAAAACTTTCCATCCAGCTCCTTCGAATTTTCTTGCCACTGTGGTCAAAAATGAACATTAGTTTGATCCACTAATGACTGGAATATTGAACAAACATTCTTAAAGTGAAAATGTCTGAATTACATTTTACTACGTATGATAAGATTGAAATGGAGTTGATCTGCCAACCCCCCTGGATGTGTATGTTGACCTGTAATGGATTCCTAAGGGGCTCTGATCACTTGAAACCAAGCAACAGAGCACGCCGGTTTTGCAGAAACGCATCAGGCGGAGTCCTGGTGAGACGTCATCGTGCACTGGCGTTTTTAGCGGTTTTAGACCAGCTAGAGAACAGTTATAGTGAATTAGAACCACTTGCAGAATTGAGCAATAATGATTCGTTGGGAGATTCATCATCAGACACTGAAAACAATTCTGCGACTGAGCTCAGTGATGTGCGAACTTGGTGCTCTATATCAAATATCAGTGTTTTTAGTTTGACTACATTATTGAATTAAATGTATTATTGTATTATTATTTTTTATAATTATTTATTATATTATAATTTATGATTTCGGGTTTCAAACTTTATCATACCCGGGATGTTTACTAGACTTTTGTTTGGACAGATTTCAGTGAGTTGTTCCTAAGAATTACAGGCCTACAATAAAAAAACAAAATATTTCCATGCAAACAATGTACCGCTTTGACATTCAAAAATATTGATTAGTTTGACCGCCAGGGAGGTTAATGAGTGATCAGCTTATTCCATCTCTATCATCTGAGATCCACTTTATCTGGTAAGAGGCCATTCTCTTTCCCTTTGAGGAGCACTTTTCCAGCACTGGAGCACTTTTTTGAAGTGGAGGTTTATCAACACTGAGCACTTTTTTCACTACGTGGATTCAATATGGATCACATGAACCTTTTGAGTTGCTTTTAAATGCTACAAATGTTACATTTTATATTTTTTCAGTTTGTCAATTTATACTATTATTTATAATTGGTGATTTGCATACGTTTCACACAACTTTAAACGGACAGCACACTTTTTTGATTATACAACAGAGAGAAAAAGATATTGGGGGATCCAGAAGACCCCCTAAAGAAAGAGGTTTTGAAAGAGAACCAACAGCTTTATTAAATTCACAAAAATATAATAGACCTATTAGGCCAACAGATCCTCCATTCACATTAAAATGAGGTATGATAACGTTATCACCTTAAAATGACCCGGGCCACACACAGTAACAAATTAATCGCTATACAACTACCCTCCGTCTTAAAGGAGTCAATTCTATCCAGAGTCTCATATATCGGGAACACACGTATTCAGCCACATAGGCAGGGAACTGAGCTCTGGAAAATGGACTCACCAAACAAAAAAGTCTGAAAGTGAAAGGCTTCTTTGCCCTCAAGTTAGAGAGGTGATTTTATACTTCAATATTTTTCCTGAAAGATTGGTATACAACAGTATACATAGAAATAGAGACAATATGCACCAACACGGTGAGATGAAGTATATAAACATATACTTAGAACATAACAGCACATGAGAAATATAGAAAAGATATCCCTAGTCAACCACATTGTATACAAAGGACACAATCACCACCAGATGGGAAATTTTACATCTATCAATGAACATAGGCACCAAAGTGCCATAGAGATTTACCAAAAGTATCAAAGACCAATTCAGAGAAAGAAAAGAAATAAGGATTAAGACTAGAAAAGTCAGAAAAAGGCGCTTGGGAACCAGAGACCAACGAAGTAGCGTTTAATCGAGATCTTTGATAAAGAATGGGCTACATCTCGCCAAGTATCCAAGTCTAATGAGCTATTCAAATCCCGTTCCCATTGAGTCATATAAGATAATTTAGTCAACAAGGGAAGCACAGACAATGGATAAACGACCCCTCATCATCCCAGTTGCTCCAGAGGAGACCTC
The DNA here is from genome assembly GCF_062004578.1 of Staurois parvus. NCBI lineage: Eukaryota > Metazoa > Chordata > Amphibia > Anura > Ranidae > Staurois > Staurois parvus. Next base: position 496,077 of record NW_028317885.1, on the reverse strand, counting down.
CAACGGACTGAGTGTGCAAGGTTCTGTGATTAATTTGAGTTTAATACCGATAAATGAGATAAATTGATAATAATGAAATATTTCCCCAGGAGGAAAATTATATTTTGTCAAGAAACATTGGAGAGAAGGGGGGCGAAGCCCATCCAGGTACGCAGCAACCCCTTATTTATCCACCATTGAAACACCGACGGTGATAAGCCAGGTATAAACTCGGGATTGCAAAAAAATGGAGCTAGTGGAGTATGTGGGGAGAATAAATGTTTGCGAGCTCACCATCTATCCCACACTGTTAATGAATAGGACAACGTAGGACACAGAACAGGAGGACGCAAGCGACTGGGAAGCCACATAAGAGCCCCAACAGCGTAAGGATAGCAAGATAAGGCCTCAATGCCAACCCACTGGGGGACATAACTCCTGGCCGTAGTACACGATAATTGTGCTATCTGAGCCGCCTGAAAATAGGCAAAAAGATTAGGAAGTCCCAAACCACCATGCTTCTTTAGAGAGGTGACTTTAATATGGAGTTATTGAAGAAAGAAAAGACTTGGATTATTAAAATAAAAACTTTGGCACCCCTCGGGTTAAATAATGAAATGAATTTAAAGGTCTTTCTAGAGCCATGATGGTCACTATTCCCTTTAATTGAAATGTTTCCCCCATTTTAATGTTCTTTGAATTACCACTGTCTGTGCCATTGATAATTGGGTTCTGTTCTATGAATAACTATAGAAAAAGTGGACCCCGTTTAATATATTGAATTAACATGCAATTATAGTACCACCATGGATGTTTAAAATTTCTTTATTGATTTCCACCTATTACTTTTAAAAGTAATGGTTTGTCTGAGACATAGAGGTGCTGTCCTTTAAACTGGGACCACCCCTGGCCATTTTAAGTGGCTGAACGGGATGTCTTTCCCTTTAAAAGGCCGGGAGCAAGTATGTCCCGACGTCCTGACAAAGCTCACGGTCACGTGGGCGAAACGCGTTGACGTAGGCAGCGTCAGCTAGTCCCTGGGCCACACCTACACAGGTGGTCATGTGTGGATCCGCCTCACGCTGATTCAAGCATGGCGGTAACGTATACGCCACCCCTGCTACACTACCTAAGACTACCGCTTTGAGCCTTTACAACCAGAGGGTCATCTATTGTAACCCGGCGGGGTTTTCGGAGGCTGTCACGGTCTGCTCACTTGGATGACATTAAAACCATCATCTTATCTGCCAACCATGTGAAGATCGTTACATTGTCACTAGATGCCCATATCGTTTAGAGTGGTGAGAGCCTGCGGGCACGTTTTATGTGGCAGCTGCCGTTTCAATGCAACTAGCTCTACACCTCTTGTATGGTTTAACCACTTCCCATCCGGCTCATGTATATAAATGGGCAGACAGAAGCAGTGCAGGGGCGGGTTGCCGTTCATAAACGGCGCCCGCCACTTTCAGCCTGGGTGCGCTCCCTGGGACACAGTGGAAAACCGATTGCTGTACGGGACCTCTGTGTGCGGTTCCGATCATGTGATCGCTGATTGGCCAATCAGTGATCAAATGAATAGTAGTAAGCAAGATGTCATTATAACATCATTGCTTACTACGTGTGAAATCTGTGAATGATCAAAGAGAGCACATGGTACAAGGCTATTCACAAAAGCCTTATATCATGTGACAAGCTGTGACCAATCACAGCTCACACAGTATTTCTCAATGGCAGAAGGAGAAATGATTGCTTTTACAGCCTTTATGGGTGTAAAAGCAATCAGTGTAAAAAAAAAAAAAAAAAAAAATCTTCATCACCCCCCACAAGTAGTGACAGTGACATGGTGACACTGTACTGCTAGGGTGACGGTATGTTAACAAAAAAAAACAAATGATAATATAAAAAAATTAACTAAAAATTTAAAAAAACATTTTGAAAAATAATAATTCTTGGTTATAAACTAATTTGGATTATTTTTTCAAAATTTTTGGACTTTTTCATTTATATAGCAAAAAAAATAAAAATCCCAGTGGTGAATAAATACCACCAAAATAAAGTTTTATCTGTCTCGAAAAAATGCTAAAAAATGTATATGGGTACAGTGTTGCATGACCGCCTGCTGGTGTTGGTGCCACTGGGAGCAATGGCGCCCCATCGTTCGTGCCACTGGGAGCAACGGCGCCCCATTGTTCATGCCACTGGGAGCAACGGCGCCCCATCGGTCGTGCCTCCGGGAGCAACGGCGCCCTATCGGTTGTGCCACCGGGAGCAACGGTGCCCCATCGTTCCTGTCACTGGGAGCAACGGCGCCCCATCGTTCCTGTCACTGGGAAGGAGGAAACCAAAATTGTAGAAAATGTGGAGGACCAATCTAGGCGAGTGCATGAACACACAGCCCCTCCACACATCAATTGGTGCCGGCCCAATCCGTGATTGTAGCACTGGAGGAACATGAAAGTAAGTTGGCAGCACTTCAATGATTTTGCAGAAAAAGCATTTATTGGTATGCAATACAAACATGACAGCGCCCTGAATGGACAGAGAACAGTAAATGTGTATTGATACAGACATTACTGACTAAGTGATGACTAAGCACATGCCTGTGTGAAACGCGTTTACTGCTCTCTGTGTATTGTGGGAGCCGTCATGTTTGTATTGCATTTTTCTTGAAGATTCCAATAAAAGTTTTATCTGCAACATCATTGACGTGCGCCCAACCTACTTTCCTGTTCTTCGAGTCCTTGGAAGGAATTGTGCCCCATCGTTGGTGTCATTAGGAGAGTTTAGGGTTAACTTCTTCATGTTCTATAGTTTGAATGCCATGCCATAGATATATTAATTATCTTTGTAAAAGAGCATATTCCACGCTCTACTTTTTTTCAAATTTTTCCAGGAAAAAAAAAAACTTTTTGCCAGGCCTTCCCATCTCTAGATGTGGCAACAATTCACTGCAATATTTATATTCTTCACCTTACTAGCTTACTAATTGCATCGTGATCAGAAGCTGTAAATTGCAAAACACTAAAACAGATTCCCTCCTCCACTTAATGACTGGAGGGACCTGTCATTGCAAAAATGATAACTACATTCACCATAAAGAACTGGCAACTGGATGCTGGGTCATGTAGTCCCAAAGAGGGTCATCTTGTGATGTGCTCAGTTTTAACTTCCTGGTCAGAGAGTTGGGGAAGCACTGCTAAACATCTGCAGCCAGCAACGGTGATAACCTCAGTGCAATAAGTGTTTCCTCATATTTGTAAATTAAATGATTTACCGAGGAGTGTTTTATTTGTGGATTTTGATATATTAAAAAGGAAAAAAAAATGGAGACTTTATTACCACTTTAAAAACCAGACAAGACGCAGAGACTGGCCAAAAGATTGGAAATTATATGGTCCTAAGACCTGATGCAAGCATATCAGCAAATGGAGACCATGCAGGTTTAGCTGTACCTATACAATGTGCTGAACCAACTTCCCAATTCTCTTCTACTAGGAGAGAGTGACCCAAGTCTGTCTATGCACACCCATCAAAATGTTACATTTATAAAAAACCACTGACAACCAAAAAGTGAACATTTCTTGTATCAGTGTGCTGGATGGCATAATGTATGTCTACAAGTGGCATGAAATGGGCAGACTTTAGCCTTCCAGAGACCACAGTGAACTGGTTGCTGAAATTAGCTGGCTGTATCATACAGTACATACACTTTATGGCTAAACTCTGCCAAATGATTGAGTCCAGGTGCACAAAGGCAGGTCCATGATGACACCGTTTATGGAGTTTGGTTTGAAATAACTCACGTGGCCAACACAGAATCCTGAATTCAACCCTACTGGCAGGATCACCGCTGGGCTGAACGGAAAAAACAAACAAACTTGTAGTGTGTACCAGGCACAACTTTCAGTTGCTGGCTTCAAAACAAAAAAGTATACATCGTCTGTGTGTTTACTATAGTAAGCAGTCACAGTCTGAGAAGAAAAGCCTGTCCCCTGACAGCATCTTGCAGAGAAGAACCCTTGCTCTTTCTGTGGAAGCAGCGGTTGTTCTGCACAGGACAGACCTATAGCTTTGGGATCAGCGACACTCATGCACCTTGCAGACTGGAGAGTTCTGTCTCTAACTCAGCAGTGGGTGTATCAGGTCTCTGAAAGGCAACCGTTGCCTCCACACAGCGAGAAAGGGTCCTTCTCAGCAGCATTGCAGATAGTGGACAAAATGTTCTTTGCTTTGTTTTTGTTACAATACTTTTGTTTTGATGCATCTTAAATGTATTTAGCGGATTTAAACTGAAAAATGTGTTGACTTTTACATTTTCAAAAGCAGAACAGATATTGCAATCCCCTGTAATTGTCTCAGAACAGCAACTTAAAGTGATTCTAAACCCATTTCATTTTCTTTAAAATAATAAACATGTCATACATACCTGCACTGCGCTCCCCTCAGGTCCCCCGATAGTGGTCCTGGCTCCTCCCCCTTTGCCAAGTGTCCTCATAGCAAGCCACTGGCTATGGGAGCACTCGTGCAGGTTCACTGCCGAGCCAGCTCTGAGTGTCCATTGACTCACAAAGCACAGCCAGGCCCAGCTTCCTCCTCACTGGCTGCGATTGGCAGAAGCCAATGGCTCCCGCTGCTGTCTCTGAGCCAAAGAGGAGGGAGAGAACAGAGAGATGGAATATTGATTTTTGCCAAAATGTCATCTATCCTTCTAGTGTATGATCTGAAATTACTAAGAATAAAAAGGTGCTCTGGATAGGCAGTGGATTGCTGCTGACAATGTATGCTGTGTTTTGGTTATAGAACTAAACTGCCCGAGTGATGCCTGCTGTAGTACTCCAGTGATAAAACATGAAAAGGAACCATGGCTTACCTTGCTCCTATGATCACCAGGTATTCCAGTAACCTGAGAAATGGCTTTTTCTTCTGCCCCATGGTCCCAACTTCCTACTGAATCATCTCACACACTGCTCAGCTCACTGGACCATCACTGATCAAGGAGAAACCAGCAGGAACTTTAAACCGAGAGAAAAATACACAAAAAGAAACAACAAAATCTATAAATACATTTCACACATACCAGCCATTATATAATATTAACCTCAAACATATGGCTGAAATATTTATACAGGTCTTATATGACAGAGGATTTGTATCTCTATCCCTCCAGTCCTGAGATCTACACAGCTCTGCCACAGAGCACAGTCCTGTTTGGCAGGGCAGGAACCCCATTTTTCTCTGCTGCAGTTAACACTTACAGGTCTTGCCGTTCCCCCAGCCTATGACTGTTATTGATAATAAATCAAATTTCAGCTACTGCTTGCATTTAAAAAAACATAATTTAGAGATATATTAAAGGGAGCTCCACCCAAAAGGGGCAGCTCTGCTTGTCTGCCTCCTACCCCCTCCACTGACACATTTCGCACTTTTTTGGGGGGAGGGGGGAGCGGATCCCTGGTTCTGGCAAGCCCTCCTCCTTCCCCCCTCACAGTCTTCTAGGACACTTTACAGGTCCCAGAAGACTGCCGGACCATTCGGGAGGCGCAGTACAACGCGTCCATGCGCAGTGGGCACCAGGCTGTGAAGCCACAAGGTGTCACAGCTGGGTGCCCACAGTTGAGATGCTGGCGCCAGGGGGGGAGACAAGCGGGAGAAGGGACGGCATGGGCGAGAACATCACTGATCCTGCTACGGCAGAGTTCAATATTTTAAAAGGGGTATAAAGTAGAACTATAGGCAACATTTTTTTTTCATTTTGGATAGAGGAAGGGAGGGTTATAACCCCCGTCAGTTTTATTTTTTGCCATCTGTGTCCCATTGGGGAGATTTACCTTCACTTCCTGTCCCATAGCCAAAACAGGAAGTGAAGAAGATCCCTGCAAATTAAGGGAATCCTTTGGGGTCCCCCATTGGAAGATTTTCCCTCTATTACTTTTCTTGGGACAACATAAAATTTGGGATTTTCTTTGACCTTTACCTTCGATGATAATGGCAAACAGGACAAACAGAGAGGGGGAATCTCCCAGGGACACAGACAGCAATAAGAACCTGACAGGTGTTCTAATCCCTCTCCACTCTACCCAAAAAAAAAAAAGTTTATCCTTCGTTATACCTTAAGGCTTTCTAATCACAAGAATGAAAATACTCCATAATACTTGCTGCCGGTATTCTCACCTTCCAAAGCCTTTTAGTTCACGGATAAGTTCACCTTTTGAAATAAAAATTGCACATTTTATATGCAGGTAATAAAATGTGCATTATTTTTTGCTGCAGAAGCCTGGAAAGCATTGCACCAGCGATAGGCAGATCACCGATGCCATGCAGGTCTCCTGCAGATCTGTCAGTACATCTGCTCACCCCATACAGGATGTACAAGCAAGCAGATATACTGACAGGAAGACTGAATGAACTATCCCAGTGCTCCACAGTGCCGTGGTAGTTCATTGAGAACTACAAACTGAAAGCCGCTAAGTCTGCTGGGACTAGTAGTTTCTCATTCACAGAGGAGTGACGCGGCCGAGCAAATGGAGCCCCGCACGGCCACATTTTTTAAAAATTTGACAGCTATCGGGGAGAAGATCCCTCACTAGCTGACAAAGCTGGGGATCTGCAGGGAGCGGGGGCCAGTGCTTTCATAACATGTTACACTCTGAATATGGGGGTAACATGTTACAAAAGGTGAATTAACCTTTAACCACTTGCCCTCCAGAGGATTTACCCCCCTTCCTGAGCAGGCCATTTTTTTTTGCATTATGGCTGGTCAATGGTACGATGGTATTTGATTGCCTATGCATTTTTTATTTATTGCACAATAAAAAAAAAAAAAAAAAAAGACTGACAATTTTGAGAAAAAAAACATTATTTTTTGACTTTTTGCTATTAGACATGTCCAGTAAAAAGATTTTAAAAATCACATTTCATCATAAATTTAAGCCAAAATGTGTTCTGCTCCATGTCTTTGCTATAAAAAATCCCAATATGTGTAAATTAATTGGCTTACGTGAAATTTATAGTGTTTACAAATGGCGGTATATATACTGGGTTTTTTTTTTTTACTAGTAATGACGGCGATCGGCAACTTATAGCGGGACTGTGGTGGCCATTCTGACACTGGGGGGAAACTGACCTGTTGTCACTGACATCCCTAAGGACACCAATATAGTGATCAGTGCTAATAAAAACCACTGACACTGCACTAATGGCAGCTGGGAGGAAGGGGTTAACATGTGGGGCGATCAAAGGGTTAACCTGTGTGCTGTGTTACTATGGGGCTGTGTGTTAGTGCTATGCACAGCCATGCAAAGCAGTGTGCAGGAGCTGACAGGGAAGAGAACTGTTTTGTTTACAAACCATTCTCCCCCCCCATCGCAGATGTTTGGCCATAACCAGGTGTGGTGACTGATAGCCGCGGCCGCTAATGATGGCGCGGGTAGGGCACACATGCGCCCACTACCTGGCAATGTAAAATCAGGTATATACAAGTGATTTTGTGCACCCGTGCCGCCTTGTAGCAGTACTTCTATATAGGGTGGACGGGAAGCGGTTAATACATTACTGATGTTTACCTTCCTGGTGACACCTCTGGCACGTGTGCATTCTAACCAATATTCTCAGTATCCTAAAATGCTGCGATGTGAAGACACCTTTGCTCTAATGACATGATCACAGATCTCCAGTATAGGTTCTCACTCTCACAAGCCTTCCTCTGTTTACTTCCCTGAAACACCATGTGACAAGCAACATCACAGGGGCTGTGTCATCACTTAGGCTACTTTCACGCTGACCTGCGGCAAAAACACATATGCATATTTCACACGTTTATACCGCGGTTGCTGTGCGTTTTGTGGTGTGTGTTAAATGTGTTGCATTGCAAAGCATATTGGTGAATAGCTGGTTGTTAAGGACGTCATCAGGTACTGGCTTCTTAACCACTTGACAACCAGCCTATAGCTGAATGAAGGCTACAGCGCAGTTGTCCAGTTCTGGGAAGGCGTCATACGACATCCTCCTAGAACGCGCCCTCCCGCGTGCCCCCAGCGGCGCGCATCTGGTGATCTCCGTGATTGCTGTGTCCTATATACACAGCTGATCACGTGATGTGGTAAAAGGGCAATCATAGCAGCCTTTTACCACATGATCAACTGTGTCCAATCACACAGATCACTGGGTAAATGCAGTTGCTGATCATCGGCTTCACTTTCCTCACGCTGTCACAGTGTGAGGAAAGTCCTGCCTATAACCGGCAATTGTCTGAAAACAGATTGGCACTGATGATCAGTGCCACCCACATGTGCCCAGCAGTGCCACTCACATGCCCAGCAGTGCTTCCCATCTGTGCTGCCCAGCAGTGGCGCCAGTCAGTGCCCAGCAGTGCTGCCCATTAGTGTAGCATCATCAGTGCCGACTCATCAGTGACGCCTCATCAAAGCACATCAGTGAAGGAGAACAATTACCTGTTTGCAAAATTTTATAATAGAAACAAAGAAACACTTTTTTATTTAGATTTTTTGCTATTTTTTTGTTTATAGAGCAAAAAATAAAACACCCAGAGGGGATTAAATACCACCAAAAGAAAATCTGTGTGAAAAAAAATGATAAAAATGTCATATGGGTACAGTGTTGCACGACCGCGCAATTGTCATTAAAACTGCGCCAGCGCTGAAAACTGTCCTGGGCAGGAAGGGGGTATAAGTCCCCGGTAGGGAAGGGGTTAAAGGATAAGTTCACCTATCATAACATGTTACACCCATAATCAGGGTGTAGCATGTATTGAATGGACCGACCCCCCCAACCCCCCTGATCTCCGTTGGGACAGCAAGTGGGGGATTTTCTCCTCCATGATGCCGAAGGGGCGGGGGAGGGGGAATGACGCCGAAGGGGCAGGGCGGGAATGACGCTGAAGGGGCAGGGGGCGGAATGACACCGAAATGGCGGGGGGGCTGGCGCTGAAATGGCAGGGGGGGGGGGGGGATGATGCTGAAATGGCAGGGGGGGGATGACGCTGAAATGGCAGGGGGGGGGGGGTTAACGCTGAAATGGCGGGGGGAGAAGACGCTGAAATGGCGGGGGGGGGGGGGGTGACGCTGAAATGGCAGGGGGGGGGGGGGGTGACGCTGAAATGGCAGGGGGGGGGAATGATGCTGAAATGGCAGGGGGGGGGATGACGCTAAAATGGCAGGGGGGGGGATGACGCTGAAATGGCAGGGGGGGGGAAATAACGCTGAGGGGGCAGGTGGGGGAGACGCTGAGGGGGCAGGTGGGGGGGGCGCTGAGGGGGCAGATGGGAGGGGGACGTTGGGGGGGTAGATGGGGGGGCACTGATGGGGCAGGTGGGGGGGGGAACACTGGGGGGGGCCCTGAGGGGGCAGGTGAACGCTGAGGGGGCAGATGTGAGGGGGACATTGGGGGGGGGGGGCGCTGATGTGGGGGGGGGGCACCCCCAGCTATGTGTGTCCCTATTACCCCCCCCATCTCCAGACATGACCTCCTATCAGCCTTTCTATACAGACAATCCCCCCTACTTTCTGCACAAAGCCCCCCGGCCTCCTCCATCCACCTCCCCGACTCTCCTGCCCTCTGTCCTCCTCACCTGCTCAGCTCCCCCCCGGAGGCCATCATCCCCGCCCCGGCCGTTCCTTTCCTGTTCCCCTCTCAGCAGCTCCTCTCCTCCGCCTCCCATAGACTTTACATAGCTAAAGATGGCCGCCGTTTTCTCTGTATGGAGCCGACTGGGAAGGGAGACATCTATGGCGAGGAGCGGTATTACACCTGAGACTGCCATCTTCTGGCAGAACTCTATAATAACCATTAAATAGCCCCAATTCTGTGTAATTCTCTGTAAAATCTATAAAATGATAGAACATGGATTTGGTAGTAGTGTTACATGAGCGCCATATTGCCAGGCAGAGTGACAAGGCCGGAAAAGTGACAGTTGGTGCTGAGTCAGCCTGAGGCCTGTGCTGGTAGCTGTGGCGATTGCATCCTCAGACTGTGCCTCCTGCAACTGACTGCGACTCTTCTCATATTTATTACAATACATTGCGATTTCCTTACTAGTGTTCTTCATATTAGATATATTTAAGCTGTTTTCAGGTACTCCGGCATCAATTACTACCAGGATGCCGCGATCTTCACGACGTCCATCTCGTGGAAGGCCATCACGTCAGGAGGGCGGAGACTCTCCCATAGCACATCGGACGAGGTCCAGAGTGCAACAACGGCAGAGACGGGAGGACCCCGCCATCAGACGGAGCCGATCTCCAAGAGACCGCAACAGGGCTGCTGAGCACCACCCAGAGCCACAGGGAGCACCGGCCATGGAGCCACGCGGCGAGGACCAGGTAATCTGTACCATTTGTTTAGCAGATTGTGAAGATGGAGACGAAAATACTACCCTACCCTGCGCTCACCAATTCCACGATCGCTGCATCCAACAATGGGTTCAACAGAGTGCTACCTGTCCCATCTGCCGGGAGGACGTTCCTAACCCACCAGAGGACCAGGATTTCAACAATCTGAGAGAGCAACTAGATGACATGGGAATCGACTACGTCATCGATTATGAGAATGGCATTGTACACTATTATTTATAATATTATCAGCTTAGATGTATTTATTGTATTATATATTTTAAGGGTTTTTTTGTCTTGTAGAAGTTATAGTATTTAATGCTTTGAAAAAAACACAAAAAAAAAAAAAAAATAAAAAAACAAAAAAAAAAAAAAAAAATATATAGTTATTGAATATTATTATTAGTATTATATATTTTAAAATATGTTCTTTATTGTAGTAGTCTAATAGTTTATGCTTAAAAATTACTTGTATTATTATATTTTTATTGTTATTATTATTATTATATATTTTAAGATATTTTCTGCTCATAGCAGTTAATGATTTAAAAAAAAAAATCCAAAAAAATACTGTTATTGTATATTAATATTATTATGATGATATATTTTAAGATGTGATCTGACTTGAAGTTGTTATAATAGTTTATGCTTTAAAAATAAAAAATAATATATATATATATATATATATATATATATATATATAGTTATTGAATATTATTATTAGTATTATATATTTTAAAATATGTTCTTTATTGTAGTAGTCTACTAGTTTATGCTTAAAATTACTTTTATTGTTATTATATTTAATATTGTTATTATTATTATTATTATTATTATTATTATTAATATTAAAAATTTAAAAAATTTAAAAAATACAAAAAAAAATTGTTATTGTATATTAATATTATTAGGATGATATATTTTAAGATGTGTGTTGGCTTGAAGTAGTTTGAATAGTTTATGCTTTAAAAAAAAAAAAAATTATATACACACATATATATATATATATATATATATATATATATATATTATAACATTTTTGGGGACATATTTGATTTAAAAATTGTTTTATTGAGTTACTGTTTTATTGTTAACCAATGCCGTTTTCTTTGCAGGAATGCCATTTAGCTGCAGCACTGACCTGTTTATTTTGACAGCAACAGGAACTTGCTCTGAGAATATACATACGTCAGTGTGGGCAGCACTGTTGGATGAGATTTTTCATCCGCAGTTAAAAAAAGAGCATATATGCCGAAGCATAGGGGCCTGGGGTGGCCAGTGGGTGGATGGCCCCTATGCTTCGGTATATATTTTTAAAACAAATTGTTGGCAGAGATTCCTTCATCCACATCGACCGATGTGAATAGAGGAATCTGTTAGTTTTTTTTTTTTCGTTCAGCCCATGGGCTGAACAAAAAAAGAAGAACGTTTCATATGTGCCCACCATTAGAAGTGGGTGGATGTAGGGAGGTATTCTAATGGTGGGCATACCACACACTTTTTCTGGCAGAGATTTCTTCTTTTTTAATTCAGTACACAGGCTGCATAGAAGAAAAAAAGAACATAGCATATATACCCAACGACGTACTGGTACATCACCGGACTTTGAGTGGTTATATCAGGATCCTGGTATAATTTTTTTCAGCTGGCGATCGGTTTTCATGTAAAAGCAATCCTAGTGGCTAATTAGCTGCAGGATTGCTTTTACAAGAGAAGATGCCCCCCCCCCACTGTTTCTCAGGCTTTCCCGTTGTTCCATCGGGGCAACCTGAGAATGCAGCCGGAGTTTCTGCCAGCTAACCATAGATTTGACTGAAGACCGGAATGGTGCCAATCATCTCCATAGTCTAAGAAATCAGAAGCTTACCAGCATTTCATCACTTCAGTTTTGCAGGATATAAACAGCACCATTTGTAAATTGGGAAAGCATCTGATCACACCAATCTTGGTGAGATTAGATAATGTAAGAGCAGAAGAGATATCTAGAGTCAGACCCCAGATTTCTCAAAAATGAATGTATGACAATGTGCATCGCAGTTATAGGGGATATTTGCATTTTCTGAGATAGCAGTAAAAGTGATTAAAAAAAAATGAAAGGGACAGTGTAAAAATAATGTAAAAAATAAAAAAAAAACTTTAAACTCCATGACAAAAACATTTTTTTTTTTTTTTACACAAAGTTGTCACCTAAATGATATATTGCTCACACAAGCCATGGGTATATGTGGAATTACATATACAAAATACATTCTGCTACATCTCTTGAGTATGGGGGTACCACATGTGAGAGACTTTAGCAGTCCAGCCAAGTACAGGACCCCAAAATCCAATATGCTCCTTCAGGCGTTTAAAGGGCTTTATTTACTCATTACACTTCCTGACTACCTATCACAATTTAGGAGGCCCTGAAAGGCCAGGATAGCACCAATTCCCCCCCACCCAACGATCCCTTTATGGAAAGTAGATACCCTAAGAAATTTGATAAGAAGCATGGTTAGTATTTTTCAGATCTCATTGGTTGCCACAAGTTTTTGGAAAATGAAGAAAGAAAGCAAAAACATTTTTTTTTTGTTTTTTTTTATATTTCAAAACCTTCTGAGAAAAAATTAGATTGGCAAAATACTCACCATGCCTCTTTTTAAATTCCTTGGGGTGTCTACTTTCCAAAAAGGGTTTATTGAGGGGGGGGGGGGGGGTTAGTGCTATCCTGGCATTTCAGGACCTCTGAAACTGTGATAGGTAGTGAGGAAGTGAAATGAGGAAGTTACGCACCGTCAAGCTTTCAAAGTGGTCATTGGATTTCAGGCTCCTGTATGTGGCTAGGCTCCCAAAAAGTCTCTCACATGTGGTACCCCCACACTCGGAAGAAGTAGCAGAATGTATTTTGGGGTGTAATTCCACATGTACCCATGGCTTGTGTGAGCAATATATCATTTAAGTGACTAGTGACTGGTATTTTAGCAACTCAAGAAATGTGATGGGCAGTCAGAAAGTAAAAGCTGTGTGAATTCCATTCTCTATACCATAGTTTGAAGATCCTATAACTTTCACACAGAGCAATCAATATTCACTTACTGGGATTTTTTTTTACCAAAAACATGTAGCAGAAAAATAGCACAAAAAAATAAAAAGCGCACAGGTGATCAAATACCACTGAAAGAAAGCTCTATTTGTGTGAAAAAAAGGAAGGAAATTTCGTTTGGGTACAGCTATTTTCTTTCTGTTGTAGTTAATAATTTGAAAAAAAACCCCAAAAATTAAAAAACAAAAAAAATTATACCATTATGGTTTCTATTATTAATATTATACACTTTTTTGCTTTGAATCTAGGAGCCAGCTAAAAAGAGTTATGAGACATTTTTTTTTAGCTTAGTGTGGGTTGCCAGCATCTGGGACTTCACGCAATGGGATTTGTCATGCGGCAATCATTGCAAAACAGCACCATGTTTTTAGGCGCCATTGAAAATGGAACCTGAACCTGCGTTTTGCGATCACAGTGATTCTACTGCAATCCCAAACACCCAGATGTGAATGGAGCCACCTTAATTCACATATGCAATTCTAGATTCATTTTGAAACTCACAGATTCGCATGAAAGGCTAGATATTTTGTGTTCCTATTGAGGTGGTCCACACAGATGTGATCCACACGCACTGTGTTTTGGGTGCCATTATGAAAAGGGTCCTGTGCAAGTTTGTAGCTGTGCGTTCCAGACTCGCAAGTGATAGAGCAGACTGGCATATGGAGATAAGTGTTCACATAGGATTGCTATTGACAGAAGTTTTCCCATTGATGTCCGTGGGAGGCGTTTTCCCATAGAAGTCCACGGGAGACGTTTTTCCATTGAAGTCCACGGGAGACTTTTTTCCATTGAAGTCCACGGGATGCGATTTCCCATTAAAGTGCACGGGACACGATTTCCCATTAAAATACACAGGGCACGATTTCACATTAAATTGCAAAGGGCACAATTTCCCATTTAGGTGCAAGGGGCACAATTTCCCATTAAACTGCATTAAATCCGGAGTGGGGGGGGGTGAAAGAGGAGTAGTGATGTGGTCTGCATCATCGAGCAGGTGCGGCCTAATTTTACAGCGGGCGTTAAAGAGACATTGTTGGACCAATGATCTCTGTATGCTATACTGTATGTATGCTGTCCCTGCCTACCACGTAAAAATCTTCCCCAGTGAAAACTTTACAACTTTTATTCCCTAAAAAACCAACACCCATCACTCACCTATGCACCTCCTATCCACTGCTCACCTCTCCCCCATGTCCAAAGCTCTCCTCTGTACCACTGTTCAAAGCTCACGCCTGTCCACAGCTCACCCCTGTATCCCTCTCCAAAGCTCACCTCTATATCTCTGTCCAAAGCTCACCCCTGTATCCCTCTCCAAAGCTCACCTCTATATCTCTGTCCAAAGCTCACTCCTGTACCCCAGCCCACAGCTCACTTCTGTACCCTTCTCCAAAGCTTACTTCTGTACCCTACCCACAGCTCACCCCTATACCATGACCACAGTTCACTTCTGTACCCCCTCTCCAAAGCTCACCTCTGTACCCCTGCCAAATCTCACCCCGATACCCTGTCCACAGTTCACCTCTGTACCCTACCCACAGCTCAACTCTGTACCCCTGTCTATGGCTCACCCATGTACCCTGCCCGCAGCTCACCTCTGTACCCCTTTACATCGCTCACCCCTGTACCCTGCTCGCAGCTCACATCTTTACCCCTGTCCACCGCTCACCCCTGTACCCTGCCCGCAGCTCACCCCAGGACCCTGCCCGCAGCTCACCCCAGTACCCCTGTCCACCTGTCACCCCAATACCCTTCCCGCAGCTCACCCCAATACCCTGGCTGCAGCTCACCTCTGTACTCCTCTCCAAAGCTCACCTCTGTACCCCTGCCACAGCTCACCCGTGTACCCTGCCCACAGTTCACCTCTGTACCCCTTTCCATCACTCACCCCTCTACCCTGCTCGCAGCTCACATCTTTACCCCTGGCAACCGCTCACCTTTGTACCCTGCCCGCAGCTCACTCCTGTACCCTGCCCGCAGATCACCCCTGTACCCTACTCGCAGCTCACCCCAGCACCTTGCCCAAAGTTCACACCCTGTACTCCTCTCCAAAGCTCATTTCTGAACCCACCAGCAACAGAAGAATTTACTTTTATGCTAAAATAAATATTAATGTTAAACTTTCACCAGTGCTCATCTCTACCCTCCACTCTTTTCTCATCAATTCTTACTTCTACACCCCTCACCTCATCTGCCCACACATTAAAAAGATGAGAGAGCCAGAATAGAATTGCCAGGCTTAGTAGCTGATAAGCTGGAGGGTGGTAGGGCGGGATGGCTTACTAGATGATGAGCGGGAGCGAGGGCAGAAAGTGCCAGCGCCTCGTGTGTGGACACTGCACACTCCCCATTCAGAGGTGCAGAGATAAAGAGGCTAGTTAGAGCTGAAGCTGCAAGTGCTTAAGTCACTGGAATGAATGATGTGAGTGCCGTGCATTCTTTCTGCACTGTGTGCAAGGACAGGGAGAGCTGTAGAGAGCCGCCCGCTGGGTTAGCTCAGCTGTGCTGTCACAGGGGAGCCGGGCAGTAGATAGTGGTGAGCACAGGGCTGGTGTTGGAAGTAGCGGAATGCCATTCCTCCATGTTCCAGCTGCAAAAAAAAGCCCTGAATATCTCACTTTACTAGTTTCTTCCCCAGCCAGGAACACAAGGACCAGGAAATTACATTTTACATGCCACTTCTGGCTCATTAACAGAAAGGGAAGATCCATTTACTGATCTTCCTCCCATCTACCCAGCGGCACACAGCATGCTGGTTCTGGGTTCGCCCATGGGTGTAGAATCTGGAAATCCAGTGAAAGGAGGAGCTAAGATTGCTGGTGGGTGGATATCAGAAGAGAAGGTTTAGGGCCACCTTTTAGGAATAGTTCACCTTTCCACCAAATCTGTCAATGCACATGTTCACCTTTCACAAAAAAATTTTTTTTACTCTTTTTCTATTTAACATACAAAAAAAAAAAAAAAAAAAAAAAAAAAAAGGATGGTGATTGGCCGGCTGTAAGGGGTGGAGGAGGCCGGATTTTTTTTTTTTTTTTTTTTAAGCATCTTGCAAAAAAAAGAAAGTAGCGTGATTGGCCGGCTATAAAGGGAGGATGAGGAGGCAGGATTCTGTTTTGTGACACTAAATGATATCTTTATTTTTCAAAACAATCCGTACACATCTATCACTTAATGTCTGTATAATCTATTTTTCTGCCTCCATCTAACATCCTCTGTGAGCTCCAAAACATCTCATTTTCCCTCTCACTTCTGTTTTTGAAAATAATATGTGAGGTGAGACCGGCATTTTCCGAGATATGTGGAATCGATCTGGCAGAAGTGCTTGAGTGCAACTAGTTTTTTTTTTTTTTTAACACATTTTTTACTAAACTTTCTAAACTTTTTATTTTTCTATCACATAGGGACAAAAGATCCCTATGTGATGCATTTTTGGTGACAGGTTCTCTTTAATGAGACATTAGGGTCTAAAAAATCCCTGATATCTCACCTGCGCTTCAATGAAACTAATAGACTGCACTCTACTAGTTTCTTCACCAGCCATACTGGCTGGGAAAGTGACATTTTATATGTCGCTTCCGTGTCATTAACAGGAATGGGAGATCAGCAAGCATTCTGTAAGGACTTGGGTCTGAGACTGTGACTTCTGTGATGCCCGGCTGTGGCTCTTCTCGCTGTGCTATCCTATGGACAACCTTGCCTTGCAGCTTGTTTCTGGGGAACCTTGAACTCCTTTCTCTACCCACGGACTTCCTGATTTAAGCCATGTCCCTACACTTTCTATTAGCCAGATTATTTTGTTCTTCTCCAGCCCGTATGTTGCTCCTTTCACTACTGTTGTCTTCTGCAGCTTCACTAACGCTCGTTACTGACCTTGGCTTGTACTGTATATCAACTTCACTTCTGTTCAGGGGCGGACTGACCATTTGGGAACTCGGGCAGTGCCGGAGGCCCGGTGTCAGAAGGGGGCCCCATGAGATGTCACTGGTACCTTTCATAGGCTTTTTTGGGTGTGGTTTGAGTGTGGGCGAGTACACAGGGGCCCCATGATCCCCTATTGCCCGGGAGCCCCATGAGTTGTCAGTCCGCCCCTGCTTCTGTTTGATCCCAAACTGAAAGCATTCATTATCGACCTTTGGCTTAATGCTCGACTTCGCTTCCACTTAATCCCAACCGTAAACCACTTCTTACTGACCATTGGCTTGCTTACTGACTAGCTTTCTGCTTGATCCCTACCTGCTACATCTGCTACCACACTCCGGCTTAATCACCTCCTGGTGGGGTGATTCTGAGGAGCACGAGCTTGCACTAGCATGCAGCAAATACTATCTCCACAATCACACCTATATTAAGATTAAGGGAAACCCTACTGGCAAATTTAAAAAACAACTTCAGAATTTAGTTATGAAAGCAAAAGATGTGGGAATCCTAGATGAGAAGGAAGCAAAATATCTTATTCCTTCCAAATGTAAAATCCCAGTGTTCTATTATCTGCCAAAAATCCATAAGAGTTTAAATTTAGAGAAAAATTAAAATAGATTTATTTTTGCAGCCTATTGTAAAACAAATGCCTGCCTATTTGAAGGATGGACAGGATATCACTGAATTGATTGAGAATATAGAGGTCACACAGAATACCATACTAGTTACTATTGATGTAAATTCATTATATACTAGCATCAGACATGAAGAGGGTATTGGAGCAGTTAAATGGGCTCTAAAGAATACACTGAGATCCATAGGAGGCAGAGGAAATTCATCATTCAATTACTAGAGATCGGCATGCTTAACAATGATTTCTGGTATGAAGGAGATTTTTGTCCAGAAAAAAAGCGTGGCAATGGGCGCAAAATTTGCACCTAGCCTAGCAAATATGTTCATGGCGAGATGGGAACATGAAGAAAGTTTTGGGAAGGTATGGAAAGGGTTAAGAACATGGAAGAGATTTACAGATGATATGCTGGTGATATGGAGTCACTACAGGTTTTTTTTAAAACACAGAAAATAATCCACACGGAATCGGTTTTTCCCAGACTATAAATGCTGAATCAGTAAATTTTCTAGATTTATGTATTTTTAAAGATAATGAGAGATTATATACAAAAACATACTTTAACCACTTGCCCTCCTGAGGATTTACCCCCCTTCCCGACCAGGCCTCTTTTTGCTACTCGGCGCTACAATAATTCAACTTATAATTGCGCGGTCATGCAATGCTGCACCCAAACGAAATTTCGGTGGTATTTGATCACCTGTGCGCTTTTTATTTTTCACGCTATAAACAAAAAAAGACCAAAAATTTTGAAAAACGATATTTTTTACTTTCAGCTATAAAAAATATATAGTAAACTCAAAGTTAGTTATAAATTTAGGCCAAAATGTATTCTGCTACATGTTTATGGTAAAAAAAATCCCAATAAGTGTACATTGACTGCTTTGTGTGAAAGTTATAGCATCTACAAACTATGATATAGATACTGCAATTTACGCCATTTTTTTGCTATACAGCACTGTACTAGTTTAATGGACAATTGCGCGGTCATGCAATACAGTACATAAATTAAATTTACATGCTTTATTTCCCACAAATTGAGCTTTCTTTCGGTGGTATTTGATCACCTTTTTTTTTTGCGCTATAAAAAAAAAAATTCTGACAATTTTGAGAAAAAAAAACAATATTTTGGACTTTTTGCGTTATGGCGTATACAAATGGCGGGAAAGATACTGGGATTTTTTTTTTTTATTATACTAATAATGGCGGAGATCTATGACTTATGGCGGTGATCAGTGATTTATGACAGTGATCAGCGACTTATGGCGGGACTGCGGCGGACATTTTGACACGGGGGGGGGGGGGAACTGACTTGGGGTCATTGACATCCCCAGTGACACCAATACAGTGAGCGCAAAAAAAAAAACCACTGACACTGTACTAATGGCACTGGTGAGGAAGGAGTTAACTTTTTTATTCAATGAAAGGGTTAACTGTGTGAGGGGAGTGTTTTACTAGGGGACGGGGGTGTGTACTGCACAGGAACACGCTGATACGGAGAGATAAACTCTTCTCTCCGGATCAGCATGCCAGGAGCTGACAGGGAACTGACAGAAAGCAGAGGTTCAGTGTAAACACTACAGCCGTGCTCTCTGTCAGTGATTGCCACTAATCGCCGGGAAAGGCAGGTACTGACACCCGCGGCTGCAATCGGTGGTGCAGGTATGTCGGTGGCGCGCCTCGCACGCACCCCCTACCTGCTTTGCAAAACCACGTTTTAAAACGAGGTTTTGCGCAGCCGTGCCGCCCTGCAACCGTATTTCTACAGTGGCTGGTCGGCAAGAAGTTAAGGAGACAGATAAGAATGAATACATTCCTACCTCCAATTGTCACCATCCACAATGGATTCAGGGGATACCGAAGGGGCAGTTTAGTCGCATAAGAAGAAATTGTTCGAGGCTTACGGATTAGATTGATCAAACTGAACTGATTAAACAAAGGTTTGTTCAAAAAGGGTATGATCCAGGTAGATTGGAAAAACTGAGATTTGAAATCAGTAAAGAATACATGAGGGACAGGAAGATAAAAACACTAAGAGAAAGGAGACCTAAAAAAGAAGATATTAAGCTGGAATTTGCTTTTATTTCCAACTTCAGTTGCCAATATGGAGATGGAGGAGATTATGTGTAAGTATTGGCCTATATTAAAAAGGGATAACATTTTGGGCCCATTGTTACTGTCAGGGATCGTACCCTCGCCGACGCACATCTATTCGCTGGAGCCGGATCCCTGTCAGCCGTGGCGATACGCATGCGCGGGAGTGTGTGGTTATGCGCATGCACACCGGCGTGCACGTCATCGCAAAGCAGGCTATTTAAATCCCAAACACACTTTAGCCTATGCCTTCTGGTCTACAATGTCCTGTACTCCATAACCTGATTCTGATGCCTGTATCTGATCTGACCCTGACTAAGAAAGAACTCCGCCTGCACCGACCCGGCTTATCCATGACTATCCTCTTGCCTGCTCCCTTGTACCTGATCTACCCGATTGATCCTGACTTGGCTTGTCTGATGCTGCTGCACCTACGTTCCTGTATCCGTACCTGGCCTGTATCCTGGTTACCGCCATACCTACCTGCTACTGAAACTACGTTCCTGTATCGTACCTGGCCTGTATCCTGGTTACCGCCATACCTACCTGCTACTGAAACTACGTTCCTGTATCGTACCTGGCCTGTATCCTGGTTACCGCCAGACCTACCTGCTGCTGAAAATACGTTCCTGTATCGTACCTGGCCTGTATCCTGGTTACCGCCATACCTACCTGCTGCTGAAACTACGTTCCTGTATCGTACCTGGCCTGTATCCTGGTTACCGCCAGACCTGCTGCTGAACCTAGGTTCCTGCATCCGCACCTGGCCTGTATCCTGGTCGCCGCCATACCTACCTGCTGCTGCACCTACGTTCCTGCATCCGCACCTGGCCTGTATCCTGGTCGCCGCCATACCTACCTGCTGCTGCACCTACGTTCCTGCATCTGCACCTGGCCTGTATCCTGGTTGCCGCCATACCTACCTGCTGCTGCACTTACACTCCTGCACCCGCACCTGGCCTGCACCCGGATCTTCTGAGTCATCACCTGCCTACAGTCATTTCAAGACCCACCAGGCACTCGTGCCACTTCTGGCTTGGTGCCCTCTGACCCCACTATCAGGGGCTCCGAGCAGGAGTAGAAAGAGGACGCCCTCCTCTCCACGTCAGGCTCCCCAACCAGGTACATGACAGTTACCAAATAAACCTGGGTTTATATATAGAAAGGCATCGAATCTACAGACCAAGCTGGTTAAAAATATCATTTCCCCTCCAAGGAAAAATCCAATTAAGATGTTTGATCTCAAAGGGTTTTTCCCATATAAAAAGTGTCATTTTTGTAAAACAACAGGGATGAAAACTAGGAAAATAGAGAGCTTTATGTCACAGGTTATGAAGAAAGAATTTAAGATTGATTAGTTCATAACATGCACTACCCCTTATGTGACCTACTTATTGGAAAGTTCATGTAACTTCAATATGTAGGCAGAACGACTAGGCCACTGTATAAAAGACTCAGAGAACATGTCTAATATGAAGAAGGGGAAGAAGGACCATAATTTGTCCAGGCATTTTAGAGACGTCCACAAATGTGATCCAACACAATAACGATTTTGTGGAATAGATAAAGTGGAGGGACACTGGAGAGGAAGTAACAAAATTATAGAAATCTCTAAAAATGAAATGTTTTGAATTTTCCAACTGGACACTTTGAAACCTAAAGGTCTGAATGTTGATCTGGACCTTAATTGTTTTATTTCAGACACAGAAATAGTTTTATTATATATTATATTAAATAGGGATTTAAGTCTAAATTTTATAGTTGTCCACGTCCCATCTCCTATACCCAGCTCTGGGATATTAGCATACTGGTGGAGTGTAATGGTAATTACTATTTATATTCTAGATGGGCTTTTAGCTCATTACAGAGATATCGTTTGGATGACGAGTTCTATTAGTTTCTAGTCTATTTTAGTTATTTTAGAATAGATATTTAGGGGATTAGGAGTAGTTGCCTTTCTGCTGGATTATAGGTATTTTAGATTAACTATTGGTATTTTAATACATGGTAATTGGGTTTTATCATAACTGTGTCTAGGTGCCTTATTTGTATTTTTAAACTCATTAATGTTTAACCAAAATTGTATAGTTTTATATAGGGTTAAATATTCCCATTTATTTGTCCACTAATAGATTTATGAGGTATAATATGCTATGGGGATTATTTATAGGATTCATTTGCATATAGTGTTATGGATATTGTATATTAATAACAATTAATTTATTCATATTTATTTATGAGATAGTCGGGGGATTTTTTTAAAAATTGTGTATTTATTATTATTTATTTATCTAATATTTATTTGAATAGTGGATGGATAGTGCATATACAATTGATACCACTAGATGGCGTTGGGTATACTATTATGCATTGCTGCTATTGTTATTGTATGTAAGTATATATGTGTGGGTATAGAGTGTTATGCCAGTTATGCCCCCCTGATATGTATATAGAGCATTATACATACTTGCATTTATATACTGGCCCATTTGAGTTGATGGTTTTCATTTATTTTATCAGTGGGCTAATGCCCTATTTCAAGACGGCGCAATTGGTCTGTGTTAAGGGGAGGAGTGAGAGTATATAATTGGCCGCCGATCTGACGTACACACCCTTTGTGAAGAAGTCGGAAGTGACGAAACGCGTCAAGGACGTGACGTCGGACATAGACGTAGACCGGAAGTTGCGGAGTGGCCATCTTGATTGAAGTTAATTCACTGATTGACGTTTTTTCTGAGGATTCATGTTCCCCGCAATGGAGGATAATGTGTTTTACTATTGTTTTAATTGTAAGCATAACTTTAATAAACTAGACCCTTTTTCTAAGACTTACTACACTCTAAGGATCTTGTTCTTTGACCCATGTCATGATGCCATATGGAGATTGAACAGGGCAGGGATTATCAGATGAGGAGAGCCATTTATACTTGTGGAAGTGTTTAGTCCGGTAAGGTGCATGGTGTGTAAGGTGACGGGGAGTGGATTCACATTACACTAATGCTGTGAAAAATAAGGGGAGCACTTTTTGGTTTCCCAAAGGATATTGCACAATTATATGTTTTTTGTCGGAGGTAATACCGATGGGAGAAAAGGACGGCTCGGAGCACCAGTTTTTGTGGATTATTATGAGAATAAAAGTAATTTACAAGTTTTGATAGGGTAAGGGTGTTTAATACAGCCGCTTAGATGTGGACACTGAGTGGCTTGACACTTTATTAGCACCGGGTGGTTATTATATTCCCTAATGTTTTGTGGGGTAATGCAGTATGTAGAATTTTCTTTTTGAGGAACACATGGATTGTCAGGGATCCCCTCGATCCCTGCCGCGATGGTCCCGGCGCAGGCGCACTGCTCCGCCCTGTACACGGGCACTAGGTCCGGGCCGGCTGCGGCGTTCGAGTTCGCGCATGCGCAGTAGAAGCCGCGGCCGCCCGCTGGGCACCAATGGCAGCGCAGGGCGGGATATTTAAATGTCCCTGAGCTGTCATTTCGTTGCCTTCTGGTCTTACCTGCTTCCTGTGATTCTGAACCTGTGCCTTGTAAGTTTATTGACCCGGATTGTTCTTGACCTGCTGATTTCTCCTGCCCAGACCCTTGCTTTGCCTGACCTCTCTCCCTGGATGCCCCTCATTAGATCTGACCTACTGTTGCTGACCTGGCGTGTGACCCGACGATTCTCTGCCTGCTCCCTTGTACCTTAAGGTCCTCTAAGTTACCAACTCGGCCTGTCTGACTTCGCACTTGCTCAGCCATCCATCCATCCATCCCATCGGGGTCACCCGACCTCCTCACATCTGGCTCTCCCTGGTTGGAGCCCCTGGCGAACACCCCTACCACTGACAGGTGTGCTCAGTAGTGGCGACCTGGTCTCGGGGTACTACAAGTCCATCCCCACCATCAGGGGCCCTGGTGAACAAGTACCCTGGGGCTTAGACTCCGCGCTCTGGGCACGCCTGACCAGTGGAGTGCTAGTGGTGCCGCTCGGCGGGCCCTCACAGTACCACAAGGCCACGACTGAGCCTCGAGGAGGACCCTCCCCGATGGAGGAGGTTTGCAGGCACCTGGCTACCCTGACGCAAGCAGTAAACTCTTTGCAGGACAGATGTTTGCAGATTGAGAATCGGTTTCAGGCCTGCACCATATCTGCTCCTGTTTCACAGGCCCCGGCTCCTGCACCTCCGGTCGCAGAAGCCCACGAGCCGGCTCCTGGGCCTTCCGCATCACTCCCTATGGCGGAACCCCGAGTACCCTTACCCGAGCGCTTCCACGGGGATCGCACACGCTTTCGGTCATTCCGTGACT
Source organism: Staurois parvus (assembly GCF_062004578.1). NCBI lineage: Eukaryota > Metazoa > Chordata > Amphibia > Anura > Ranidae > Staurois > Staurois parvus. The sequence continues at coordinate 471,728 of NW_028317885.1, read as the reverse complement.
CCTGTCTGCTCTACTTTGAACTGCAACCACGGACCTTTTTGACAGAATTGGTGAAAGTGGGGTTTGTTATCTCCCTGTTGCAGGGTGAACCCCAAGACTGGGCCCACCGACTAAGGGGAAATAATGATCCCCATCTGGTTACGGTTGACAACTTCTTTAACGCTATGGCCATCTTATACGCTGACCCACAACGGGCGGCCTCGGCCGAGGCCACATTATACGCACTCCGACAAGGTCGGCGAGCGGCTGAGGAATACGCCTCTCACTTTAGGCGCTGGATGGGAGACACTCGCTGGAACGAGTTTGCACTTTTGCACCAGTTCCGTATGGGCCTATCTGAGGCTCTGAAAGACGAGCTCGCCCGGGTGGAGGTGCCCGAGACATTAGAGGACTTGATTGCACTCACCATTAAAACTGACCGTAGGCTACGGGAGCACAGATTGGAGAGGTCTGGTCAGGGTCGCGGAAATACCTGGGGGTCATTCCAAGGATCCAGTCAACATACTAGGCCAAACATGCAGAACCTGCCGTCTGAAGATGCTCCCGAACCCATGCAGCTAGGCCTGGCACGGCCTAAACTACCGCCAGAGGAACGCCAGCGCAGACGCTCCCAGAATCTGTGTCTCTACTGCGGTGAAGCTGGTCACATGGTACGTTCCTGCCCGCAGAAACTGAGTAAGTTCACCTCATCTTCTTTATCTATTGGCAATATGAATCCGTCCCAATACTTAGTTGTCCCCCTCTCCTTTCAGCTTTCAGAAAGGACCGTAGAGGTGACGGCCATAGTTGATTCGGGGGCATGCAGCTGTTTTGTGGATATCAATTTTGCTCACCAGCAGGGTATCCCCCTCCGTCCAAAGGAGAAGGGGTTTCACATCTTTTTGGCTGATGGGTCCCGGATAAAGTCAGGGGTGGTTAACCAGGAGACCCCTTCCATTGTGACTTCCATTGCCGGTCAGCACCGGGAACTCCTCCGCCTGGATGCTATTGCATCACCCCTGTTCCCAGTCATTCTGGGGCTCCCATGGTTGCGGGCCCATAACCCCCAAATTGACTGGGAAACTGGGGTTGTCTCGTTCCCTTCCCACTACTGTCGGAAACTGTGCCGAACTTCGGGCCCGGAGGTCCCCCAGGTCCTCCTGTGCTCTGAAGGGGATGCCAGCCTAAAACAAGTGATTCCTGCAGCCTATCATAAGTTTCTTGATGTGTTCAGTGAACGGGGAGCAGATACTCTACCCCCTCACCGCCCATATGACTGTCCTATTGATCTGTTACCCGGTTCTGAAATTCCCTTCGGGCAAATTTTTCCCCTTTCTGAGCTAGAATTAGGGGCCCTGAAGGATTATATTGAGGACAGCCTCCGGAAGGGATTCATCCATCCCTCCACTTCCCCAGCAGGTGCAGGGATCTTCTTTGTAGAAAAGAAAGACAAGACTTTGAGGCCATGTATTGCCTATCGGGAGCTGAATAGGGTCACAATCAAAAATCGTTACCCGTTACCACTGGTACCAGAATTATTCCAGAGCTTAAAAGCTGCAGTAGTATTTACCAAGCTGGACTTAAGGGGAGCCTACAACTTGGTTCGCATAACGGAGGGGGATGAGTGGAAAACGGCCTTCCGCACCCGTTTCGGCCATTTCGAATACCTGGTCATGCCTTTCGGGTTGTGCAATGCGCCGGCCACCTTCCAGCACTTTGTAAACGACATCTTTAGGGACTTCCTGGACATCTTTGTCATCGTCTACTTAGACGACATTTTGATTTTCTCATCCTCCCAGGGGGACAAACAGTCAGAAAAAAGGAGTAGGGAAAAAAATGTCAGTGGCCTCCACCTGTAAAACCATTCCTGTTTTGGGGGTCGCTTCATTGTTGCCCATCTAGTGCACCTGTTGTTAATCTCATTAACCCCAAAACAGCTGAAACTGATTAACAACCCCCTCTGCTACTTAACTGACCAGATTAATATCCCAGGAGTTTCATTGACGTGATGCTATACTCTGATTAAAAAGCATTCCTTTATTTTTTTCAGCAGTGTATATAGCTGCGTAAATTGACGGCGCAATACAAGTACCTGTAATAAATATTAAATAAATTACGCCAGTACGCGTCTCTCTCGGAAGGCAGGTTTTGGACATTTTTTATGCCCCTAAACCCTGTTCTAAAATATTCTAAATGCCACAATGTGTGTGAACACATTGGAAAATACTGACCTGTGTTTAGAGGCATAAAAAAAAAAAAGAAAAATGCATCTAAAAGTGGCATTTTTTTTTATAGCAGAAAGTAAAAAAAAGTTTTGCTTTTTTTTTTTTAATTTTCAGTCTTTTTTAATTTATATTGCAAAAAATAAAAAAAACCCAGTGGTTATCAAATACCACCAAAAGAAAGCTCTATTTGTGTGAAAAAAATATATTGCATGACAGCGCAATCGCCAATTAATTAACGCAGTGCCGACCTGCAAAAAAAAAATGGTCTGGTCATGAAGGGGGTAAAATCTTCTGGCGCTCAAGTGGTCAAAAAATATGGGCTGCATTTAGATCAGTAAAAATAAGTGACAGTTTTTGCTAACTGTGTGCAAGAGCCCTAAGGCTTAGTTTACACAAGCAGTTGGGGGGGGGTAGTAAAAGATAGGCAGCTGAGGAGCGCCCCCTTCAATTTATTGGGTCCTGTTTACCATGGTACTACCTGCTGAACACAACCTGTGGCCGTGGTAACTTGCACCTGCCCGGTCTGGGGAGAGTAAAACTGAATTGGCCCATGAAAGCCAAGGCATAAGGCTACATTCACACGAGCGACTAGCCCTGGTGCAATATACAGAGGCAGGATGTGGCTGAGTCCAGCAGCAATCATTGCAGGTAATTACTGGCTGTGTGGGCAGCCATTGCTAATTGCAGCTGCTGGTGACCTGTCATTAACCCCCCCGGTCACATCAAAAACGATTTTGAAATTGTGCGACTTACAGTGAAGCTGATTTCAGCTGCGATTTGCAAGACATCTGGCGCAGATGTCTATGCAAATCGCAACAAAAGAAGTGCATGGACTAGATAAAGAATAAAGAGGTGGTGCACACACCTAGTGCATTATCCAAGGTTTATTGAAAGGTATGAAAGGTAAAAACATACTCACAGACCAAGCATGTATCTAAAGAGCATTTGCATAATGACGATGGCCACAACGGCAAGCAAGGTGATCCAACTGTCAGTGCGGTCAAATGGTTGACGCGTTTCGGGGACGAGACCCTTTCCTCAGAGCTACTGAGCAGCCTCTGGTGCAGATGTGTATGGATGATGGGAGCCTTGCTGGTGATGGGCATCACTTTAGAAATCAGTGCGGCTCCGACCAATTTGGAACTGCACACATATATCCGCTCTAATAGCAGACAATAGGGTGCAACTTGGCATACGATTTGCAAATCGCCTGGCACCCAAATCGCAGCCAAATCGCACCCAATGTGATCGGAGTGTAAGGCTACTTTCACACTAATGCATAGCAAAAATGCATATCCATTTTTTGGTGGGTTTTTACTGCGTTTGCAGTGCATTTTTTACAGAACATATGACTCAAAAACAGCAACAAAAATGCAACGAGGGTACATTTTTGATGCATTTTTGCCACATTTGCCATTTATTTCAATGGAGAGGTGCATTATTGGTGAATTTTTTCCTGCACCAAACCTGCACCACAAATGCAGCGGACCTGCAACAGATCAGTGTGAAGACTTCCATAGGATTAAGTTTACACGTATTTCTTCCACTTTTTTAAGGCAAAAGTGGAAGAAAAACGGATCAGTATGAAAGAAGCCTTTACCCCAGATTCACACCTAAGCATTTTCTGCAGCGTTTTGTATTTTGCAGAAATGCAGTACAGTCCATTTAACATGATTTCCTATTGGACATGTTCACATCTCTGCGTTTTCAGGGACTTTTTTTTAACGCAAAAAGTTGTGCTTTTAGTTTTATAGACTTCAATGGAAACGCTGCAGAAAAGCATGCGCTGCGTTTTTGATGCGTTTTTGATACATTTTGCATTTTAAATCTGCCTAGCAACAATAATTTTTTATTTTTTTAAAAACAAGCAAAACGCATCAAAAACGTGGCAAAAACGCGACGCAAAAGACAATGCAAAAATGGCTCAAACACAACCTGCATAGGTGTGAAGCTAGCCTAAGTGTACAGGGCTTTGTGGCTGCAGCTAGCTGCTCACAGGTGGCAGAAACCGCTGCAGAAATCGGTGGATGTTGGCCTCTGTCATTTGTACCGCTGTTTTAGGAGTCTTAGGAGCTTCCTTTTCCACCAGCTGCGCCCCCTACTGTATGATATGGGAACTACAGGCCAGTGATAAGATGACACAAGGCTGGATTCCAGGCATTGATGTGTGGCCATCTGTGCTTTGCCACTCAATATGATCGTCAGGAAATGAGGACACAGGATAAAGGTTTCCTAATTGATGCAATACACATTGTGCAATAAAGGAAGTTAATCCCTATTAAGTTCGGTGTTACACTCGAAATATGAGTTATAGGCCTGCACTGGGTCACATTCATTGTCCTAGGTCTGCCTTGGCTGCCTGTACTCCTCAGGATCCAGTTCAAAGTACTGATACGATCACCTAAACCTGCTGGTTGCCATTTTAAGAATCTTTTGTATCAAATGTTTAATACAAAAAACACATAAAACAGTGAAACAGAGTCCTAAACTAACCATCCACCATACAATCTGATTGTAGGCTTTCCTTTAGATCTACCATCAATTCTAGAGCAAGGACCTGATTAATTGATACTAATTAAATGGATTGTTTAGCTTTGTCCTCCTATCAGGCCTGGTTCACACCTATGCAGTTTGCCTTTGATCTGTTTCTGCAGTGCTTTTTGCGATGCGTTATGCATTTTTGTACATGTGTTTGTTTTTTTTCGATTGTTTTATTGCCATCTGCACAAATATATACAGCATAACAGGTCTGTATAAAAACAATTTCTGGTACAAAACCTTTGAAGAAATATACAGAAAAGAACAAAAGTGAGTCCGTAAATATTATCCAGTTCTTCCAAGACATTGCACAATGTAACACAACCAAATGGCTAATCAAATGTTGTCTGCAAAGCCAATACAGTAAATATAATAAGACGGCTACCACAAGTACATAGAGCAGTTTCACATGTATTATTCTGTGTGCAGTAGTAAGATGTTGCTTCTTAGTAATAGAGATAGTTAAGAAAAAGACAAATCGTCAGGAAAAGAAAAGGAACACAGAAAGATTGGAATCAAATTTGAAACCAAACTTTGTGGTGTGAACTCCCACACTTCCTCAACCTTTCAACATACTGGGAACACCACAGTGTCATGTACCAGTGCATCCAATAATCAAAGACAACAATGGATCATATTCTATACAGTAATTATACCCCTCCAGGACTGTTGTCTACTGTATCCGATGATTCTATCCATCTACACTAAATTCAAAGACATTTTTTAGGCCATCCTCTTGCTTCATATGTCATTTCATATAGTGGGACATTATAATTCACTCTTTTTTTCCAGGCTGCCAAACCGAGGACATCCGTTTGTGTCCAATGTAACACGATCAATTTACACACATAAAAAAATAATCATCTCAAGAAGGTTTGCGTGACATTATCTATAATATCGTCCTCAATTACCCCCAGGAGGAAAATAAGTGGGCTACAAATATTTGGTAAATCAAACACATCTGCTATAAATTGGGTGACGTGAGCACATTGGTCAGACCATAGCACACTCCCAGACCATATGCAGGAATGTTCCCTCAGCCCTGGTTCACACTGATGCAGTGCGGAATTCGCAGCATTTTCTGTGCGAATTCCGCACCGCATCAGAATCGCACCCCGTTCATGCGAACTGCTGCTGGTGTGTAGGTTACGTTAACAACACCCCAAAAGCGGTCCAAAAAAGACGGTGCAATGTGCAGAATTGGATCACATAGGTGGTGAATACCCATCCGATTCTAGTGAGGACCCAAAAAATGGTCCTGTACCTTTTTGGTGCGGGTGTGGTGCGATTGGAGCCATGCATAATGTATGGCTCCAATCGCATCACACACAAATCGCATGTGATTTGCACAGGAATGCGGTGCGGTACCTGTACGAATCACATGCGATATACACCACATATATGTGAACCCAGGCTAAGTCACTGAACATTTATAACATGTTGCAGAGTCCCTCCTACCCATCTTAAATAATCTTAGCGGCATAGCCAATCAAAGTGCTCTGTTATGGGGCTCTCAGGGTTGGTCGTGGGTAATAGTCAGCATCTCCAGATCTTCATGCTGTAGAGGGGCAGATGGAAGGTCCTGACGGTACAGTCACATATGACCGAAGCACTTCTGACCATCTTTGAGCTGTCAGATCTGGGACAAGAGCATACCATCTTTCCCTAGTTCTATGGCATTGTCTACGATCTATCAGAATCAGTGCGGAGTAATAGCTAGAGACCAATTTATTATGCTCCGGTCTCAGAAAGAGTGTCTGCAGTCGCACGTGCGTTTTTGATACGCTTTACGTTTTTTATTTTTCTTTCTAACTTTTTGCTGGGCAGATTAAAATGCATCAAAAACGCAACAAAAACACACTACATGCTTTTCTGCAGTGTCTCCATTGAATTCTATAAAACCAAAAATGCATTTTGCATTTAAAAAAGTTCCTGACCCTCTCCAAAAATTACACCGGGTGAAAACGTGAGATGTGAACCTGTCTCCTAGGAAATCATGTTAAAGTGGAGGTCCAGCTGACAAAAAAAGAAAAAGAAAAGTCAGCAGCTACAAAAACTGTAGATGCTGACTTTTAAAATACAGTAACTTACCTGTCCCTCGGTCCAGCGGTGTCCTCACCACCGCTGGTCTCACCGGCCGCCTTCTCTCCCTGGCGCATCTTCAGTGTCCCAGAAGAATATGGGGAGGGAGGACAACTTCCACTTCCCACTTCCGATTGCCTAGGCGATCACGGCGGTAGTGGGAGCGGGTACCTGACAAATTTGGGTACCCTCTCCCCCATGGTGCCAATCCTTAATGCGGAGGAGCGGGGGGGGGGGGTAGGGGGTGGAACGACAAAGCATAAAAGCGTAACTTCCCCTCTTGGGTGAAACTCCGCTTTAAATAGATGGCTGTGCATTTCTGCAAAATGCAGTAGAAAACGCATAGGTGTGAACTTAGACTTACATAGTTTTGGTCACTCAGGAGATTGTACAATTACATTGTTTAGTGTATGGCCAACTTTAGGGTGTGGTGTGCAAACAATAAAAATTGTCATGTGCAAAGGAAAACATCTGTCTGGGAAAATGTAGTCCATTTACCAACTGCAGATTAAGGCTCCGTTCACTCTAATGTTTTCTTTAGCGCTTTTTGCAGAAACGCACTATAATCCATTTAACATGGTTTCCTATGGAACATGTTCACATCTATGCTTTTTTGCTGCTGCATTTCGGAAAGTGTCACGGACTTTTTCAAAGCAAAAAGCAGCATTTTTGCTACAATAGACTTCAATGGAGAAGCTGCTGAAGTGCACAGTAGTGCATTTTTGTCGCATTTTGCATGTTTATTCTGCCTAGCAACAACAAAAATTTACTTTAACAAAAAGCTGAACAAAATGCAAAATGCGTCAAACACGCGCTGAGAAAAACGCAAAGCAAGCTGCAAAAAGCTCTGGAGAAAGCATCAAATGCCAATATATATGTGAACCAAGCCTAAGCAAACAGACTGTGACTGCTGTCAGAAGCTGGCCATACACTATTTGATTTGTTTTTTTCCTTTTTTTTTTTTTAATCCAAACAACGTTTATTGTCAATATAATAGAGAAAATGGAACAGTACTTACAGAATCCAGAATGACATTACTGCAACAGTAGGATTACACACAAAAAGAACAATGTGGATATGCAGATCCCGTAATAAACAGAATAACAGAAATGGTAGTCAAACAAAACAGAGACCACAATGATCCAAAACTGTCTTGACAATATCTTGCTTTTTCCATTTTACGTCTTATTCCTTCCTGACCAGATGTAAACAGAAATGGGGGAAAGGAACAAAGCCCAAAACGTGTCTTCAAACAATTAAAAAAAACCCGACATCAACAACCTCTGGTTCACCCGAGACGTCTCATCAAAAAGAATGGAAGATGCACATGAACTCCCCCAGGGGGAGGAGTGGAGCCACACACCTGGTATAAAATGTCACACCTGCAGAAGTCGGTCCAATATCAATTGAGGAGGGGGCCAGCCAATGTCACTATTAGATTTTTGAACGAATGTTCATATGAACAGTCATTCCAAATTTTTCAGTACATTTGATGGTTTGATGATTGTCGTTCGAAAATTGAATTTGATTTTAACATTTGATTTTGAAACAAATGTTATTTCCCAAATGAAAACCACATACACTGTTGCAAATTTGTTCATTTGGGAAAAACTTTCCATCCAGCTCCTTCGAATTTTCTTGCCACTGTGGTCAAAAATGAACATTAGTTTGATCCACTAATGACTGGAAAATTGAACAAACATTCTTAAAGTGAAAATGTCTGAATTACATTTTACTACGTATGATAAGATTGAAATGGAGTTGATCTGCCAACCCCCCTGGATGTGTATGTTGACCTGTAATGGATTCCTAAGGAGCTCTGATCACTTGAAACCAAGCAACAGAGCATGCCGGTTTTGCAGAAACGCATCAGGCGGAGTCTTGGTGAGACGTCATCGTGCACTGGCGTTTTTAGCGGTTTTAGACCAGCTAGAGAACAGTTATAGTGAATTAGAACCACTTGCAGAATTGAGCAATAATGATTCGTTGGGAGATTCATCATCAGACACTGAAAACAATTCTGCGACTGAGCTCAGTGATGTGCGAACTTGGTGTTCTATTGCAAATTTCAGTGTTTTTAGTTTGACTACATTATTGAATTAAATGTATTATTATTATTTTATTATTTTTTATAATTATTTATATTATAATTTATGATTTCGGGTTTCAAACTTTATCATACCCGGGATGTTTACTAGACTTTTGTTTGGACAGATTTAAGTGAGTTGTTCCTAAGAATTACAGGCCTACAATAAAAAACCAAAATATTTCCATGCAAAACAATGTACCGTTTTGACATTCAAAAATATTGATTAGTTTGACCGCCAGGGAGGTTAATGAGTGATCAGCTTATTCCATCTCTATCATCTGAGATCCACTTTATCTGGTAAGAGGCCATTCTCTTTCCCTTTGAGGAGCACTTTTCCAGCACTGGAGCACTTTTTTGAAGTGGAGGTTTATCAACACTGAGCACTTTCTTCACTACGTGGATTCCATATAGATCACATGAACCTTTTGAGTTGCTTTTAAATGCTACAAATGTTACATTTTATATTTTTTCAGTTTGTCAATTTATACTATTATTTGGTGATTTGCATACGTTTCACACAACTTTAAAGGGACAGCACACTTTTTTGATTATACAACAGAGAGAAAAAAATATTGGGGGATCCAGAAGACCCCCCAAAGAAAGAGGTTTTGAAAGAGAACCAACAGCTTTATTAAATTCACAAAAATATAATAGACCTATTAGGCCAACAGATCCTCCATTCACATTAAAATGAGGTATGATAACGTTATCACCTTAAAATGACCCGGGCCACACACAGTAACAAATTAATCGCTAAACAACTACCCTCCGTCTTAAATGAGCAAAGTTGATGAGTCATTTCCATCCAGAGTCTCATATATCGGGAACACACGTATTCAGCCACATAGGCAGGGAACTGAGCTCTGGAAAATGGAATCACCAAACAAAAAAGTCTGAAAGTGAAAGGCTTCTTTGCCCTCAAGTTAGAGAGGTGATTTTATACTTCAATATTTTTACTGAAAGATTGGTATACAACAGTATACATAGAAATAGAGACAATATGCACCGACACGGTGAGATGGAGTATATAAACATATACTTAGAACATAACAGCACATGAGAAATATAGAAAAGATATCCCTAGTCAACCACATTATATACAAAGGACACCATCACCACCAGATGGGAAATTTTACATCTATCATTGAACATAGGCACCAAAGTGCCATAGAGATTTACCAAAAGTATCAAAGACCAATTCAGAGAAAGAAAAGAAATAAGGATTAAGACTAGAAAAGTCAGAAAAAGGCGCTTGGGAACCAGAGACCAACGAAGTAGCGTTTAATCGAGATCTTTGATAAAGAATGGGCTACATCTCGCCAAGTATCCAAGTCTAATGAGCTATTCAAATCCCGTTCCCATTGAGTCATATAAGATAATTTAGTCAACAAGGGAAGCATAGACAATGGATAAACGACCCCTCATCATCCCAGTTGCTCCACAGGAGACCTCCAACGGACTGAGTGTGCAAGGTTCTGTGATTAATATGAGTTTAATACCGATAAATGAGATAAGTTGATAATAATGAAATAATTCCCCAGGAGGCAATTGATATTTTGTCAAGAAACAGTGGAGAGAACGGGGGCGAAGCCCATCCAGGTACGCAGCAACCCCTTATTTATCCACCATTGAAACACCGACGGTGATAAGCCAGGTATAAACTCGGGATTGCAAAAAAATGGAGCTAGTGGAGTATGTGGGGAGAATAAATGTTTGCGAGCTCACCATCTATCCCACACCGTTAATGAATAGGACAACGTAGGACACAGAACAGGAGGACGCAAGCGACTGGGAAGCCACATAAGAGCCCCAACAGCTTACGGATAGCAAGATAAGGCCTCAATGCCAACCCACTGGGGGACATAACTCCTGGCCGTAGTACACGATAATTGTGCTATCTGAGCCGCCTGAAAATAGGCAAAAAGATTAGGAAGTCCCAAACCACCATGCTTCTTTAGAGAGGTGACTTTAATATGGAGTTATTGAAGAAAGAAAAGACTTGGATTATTAAAATAAAAACTTTGGCACCCCCCGGGTTAAATAATGAAATGAATTTAAAGGTCTTTCTAGAGCCATGATGGTCACTATTCCCTTTAATTGAAATTTTTCCCCCATTTTAATGTTCTTTGAATTACCACTGTCTGTGCCATTGATAATTGGGTTCTGTTCTATGAATAACTATAGAAAAAGTGGACCCCGTTTAATATATTGAATTAACATGCAATTATAGTACCACCGTGGATGTTTAAAATTGCTTTATATTGATTTCCACCTATTACTTTTAAAAGTAATGGTTTGTCTGAGACATAGAGGTGCTGTCCTTTAAACTGGGACCACCCCTGGCCATTTTAAGTGGCTGAACGGGATGCTACACTACCTAAGACTACTACTTTGAGCCTTTACAACCAGAGGGTCATCTATTGTAACCCGGCGGGGTTTTCGGAGGCTGTCACGGTCTGCTCACTTGGATGACATTAAAACCATCATCTTATCTGCCAACCATGTGACGATCGTTACATTGTCACTAGATGCCCATATCGTTTAGAGTGGTGAGAGCCTGCGGGCACGTTTTATGCGGCAGCTGCCGTTTCAATGCAACTAGCTCTACACCTCTTGTATGGTTTAACCACTTCCCATCCGGCTCATGTATATAAATGGCCAGACAGAAGCAGTGCAGGGGCGGGTTACCGTTCATAAACGGCGCCGGCCACTTTCAGCCTGGGTGCGCTCCCTGGGACACAGTGAAACACCGATTGCTGTACGGGACCTCTGTGTGAGGTTCTGATCATGTGATCACTGATTGGCCAATCAGTGATCAAATGAATAGTAGTAGGCAAGATGTTACTTCTAACATCATTGCATACTACGTGTGAAATCTGTGAATGATCACAGAGAGCACAAAAGCCTTATATCATGTGACAAGCTGTGACCAATCACAGCTCACACAGTATTTCTCAATGGCAGCAAGAATGCAGCCAGAGAGAAGGAGAAATGATTGCTTTTACAGCCTTTATGGGTGTAAAAGCAATCAGTGTAAAAAAAAAAAATCTTCATCACCCCCCACAAGAAGTACAGTATCACTATGGTGACGGTATGTTTAAAAAAAAACCAAAACATAAATGATAATATAATTTACTAAAAAGATAACTGAATAAATTGTGGCCAAGATTATTTATTTGCAAACGGTTATAAGAAAAGCACATTTTTAAAAAATGTTGGGACTTTCACTTATATAGCAAAAAAAATAAAAATCCCAGTGGTACAGTGTTGCATGACCGCGCAATTGTCATTCAAAGTGTCATTGAAAAATGATTGCTTTTACAGCCTTTATGGGTGTAAAAGCAATCAGTGTAAAAAAAAAAATCTTCATCACCCCCCACAAGTAGTGACAGTGACATGGTGACACTGTACTGCTAGGGTGACGGTATGTTAAAAAAAAAACAAAAAAAAACAAATGATAATAATAATATAAAAAAATAAACAAAAAATGTAAAACATTTTGAAAAATTATAATTCTTGGTTATAAACTAATTTGGATTATTTTTTCAAAATTTTTCATCTTTCATTTTTATAGCAAAAAAAAAAAATCCTCCCCATCGTTCCTGTCACTGGGAGCAACGGCGCCCCATCGTTCCTGTCACTGGGAGCAACGGCGCCCCATCGTTCCTGTCACTGGGAAGGAGGAAACGAAAATTGTAGAAAATGTGGAGGACCAATCTAGACGAGTGCATGAACGCACAGCCCCTCCACACATCAATTGGTGCCGACCCAATCCGTGATTGTAGCACTGAAGGAACATGAAAGTAAGTTGGCAGCACTTCAATGATTTTGCAGATAAAGCATTTATTGGTATGCAATACAAACATGACAGCGCCCTGAATGGACAGAGAACAGTAAATGTGTATTGATACAGACATTACTGACTAAGTGATGACTAAGCACATGCCTGTGTGAAACGCGTTTACTGCTCTCTGTGTATTGTGGGAGCCGTCATGTTTGTATTGCATTTTTCTTGAAGATTCCAATAAACGTTTTATCTGCAACATCGTTGACGTGCGCCCAACCTACTTTCCTGTTCTTAGAGTCCTTGGAAGGAATTGTGCCCCATCGTTGGTGTCATTGGGAGAGTGTAGGGTTAACTTCTTCATGTTCTATAGTTTGAATGCCATGCCATAGATATATTATCTTTGTAAAAGAGCATATTCCACGCTCTCATTTTTTTCCAATTTTTCCAGGAAAAAAAAAAACTTTTTGCCAGGCCTTCCCATCTCTAGATGTGGAACGATTCACTGCAATATTTATATTCTTCACCTTACTAGCTTACTAATTGCATCGTGATCAGAAGCTGTAAATTGCAAAACACTAAACAAGATTCCCTCCTCCACTTAATGACTGGAGGGACCTGTCATTGCAAAAATGATAACTACATTCACCATAAAGAACTGGCAACTGGATGCTGGGACATGTAGTCCCAAAGAGGGTCATCTTGTGATGTGCTCAGTTTGCACTTCCTGGTCAGAGAGTTGGGGAAGCACTGCTAAACATCTGCAGCCAGCAACGGTGATAACCTCAGTGCAATAAGTGTTTCCTCATATTTGTAAATAAAATGATTTACCGAGGAGTGTTTTATTTGTGGATTTTGATATATTAAAAAGGCAAAAAAAATGGAGACTTTATTACCACTTTAAAAACCAGACAAGACGCAGAGACTGGCCAACAGATTGGAATTTCTATGGTCCTAAGACCTGATGCAAGCATATCAGCAAATGGAGACCATGCAGGTTTAGCTGTACCTATACAATGTGCTGAACCAACTTCCCAATTCTCTTCTACTAGGAGAGAGTGACCCAAGTCTGTCTATGCACACCCATCAAAATGTTACATTTATAAAAAACCACTGACAACCAAAAAGTGAACATTTCTTGTATCAGTGTGCTGGATGGCATAATGTATGTCTACAAGTGGCATGAAATGGGGACTTTAGCCTTCCAGAGACCACAGTGAACTGGTTTCTGAAATTAGCTGGCTGTATCATACAGTACATACACTTTATGGCTAAACTCTGCCAAATGATTGAGTCCAGGTGCACAAAGGCAGGTCCATGATGACACCGTTTATGGAGTTTGGTTTGAAATAACTCACGTGGCCACCACAGAATCCTGAATTCAACCCTACTGGCAGGATCACCGCTGGGCTGAACGGAAAAAACAAACAAACTTGTAGTGTGTATCAGGCAGAACTTTCAGTTGCTGGCTTCAAAACAAAAAAGTATACATCGTCTGTGTGTTTACTATAGTAAGCAGTCACAGTCTGAGAAGAAAAGACTGTCCCCTGACAGCATCTTGCAGAGAAGGACCCTTGCTCTTTCTGTGGAAGCAGCGATTGTTCTGCAGAGGACAGACCTATAGCTTTGGGATCAGCGACACTCATGCACCTTGCAGATTGGAGAGTTCTGTCTCTGACTCAGCAGTGGGTGTATCAGGTCTCTGAAAGGCAACCGTTGCCTCCACACAGCGAGAAAGGGTCCTTCTCAGCAGCATTGCAGATAGTGGACAAAATGTTCTTTGTTTTGTTTTTGTTACAATACTTTTGTTTTGATGCATCTTAAATGTATTTAGCGGATTTAAACTGAAAAATGTGTTGACTTTTACATTTTCAAAAGCAGAACAGATATTGCAATCCCCTGTAATTGTCTCAGAACAGCAACTTAAAGTGATTCTAAATCCATTTCATTTTCTTTAAAATAATAAACATGTCATACATACCTGCTCTGCGCTCCCCTCAGGTCCCTCGCTGGTGGTCCTGGCTCCTCCCCCTTTGCCAAGTGTCCTCATAGCAAGCCACTGGCTATGGGAGCACTCGTGCAGGTTCACTGCCGAGCCAGCTCTGAGTGTCCATTGACTCACAAAGCATAGCCTGGCTCAGCTTCCTCCTCACTGGCTGCTATTGGCAGAAGCCAATGGCTCCCGCTGCTGTCTCTGAGCCAAAGAGGAGGGAGAGAACAGAGAGATGGAATATTGATTTTTGCCAAAATGTCATCTATCCTTCTAGTGTATGATCTGAAATTACTAAGAATAAAAAGGTGCTCTGGATAGGCAGTGGATTGCTGCTGACAATGTATGCTGTGTTTTGGTTATAGAACTAAACTGCCCGAGTGATGCCTGCTGTAGTACTCCAGTGATAAAACATGAAAAGGAACCATGGCTTACCTTGCTCCTATGATCACCAGGTATTCCAGTAACCTGAGAAATGGCTTTTTCTTCTGCCCCATGGTCCCAACTTCCTACTGAATCATCTCACACACTGCTCAGCTCACTGGACCATCACTGATCAAGGAGAAACCAGCAGGAACTTTAAACCGAGAGAAAAATACACAAAAAGAAACAACAAAATCTATAAATACATTTCACACATACCAGCCTTTATATAATATTAACCTCAAACATATGGCTGAAATATTTATACAGGTCTTATATGACAGAGGATTTGTATTTCTATCCCTCCAGTCCTGAGATCTACACAGCTCTGCCACAGAGCACAGTCCTGTTTGGCAGGGAAGGAACCCCATTTTTCTCTGCTGCAGTTAACACTTACAGGTCTTGCCGTTCCCCCAGCCTATGACTGTTATTGATAATAAATCAAACTTCAGCTACTGCTTGCATTTAAAAAAACATAATTTAGAGATATATTAAAGGGAGCTCCACCCAAAACGGGCAGCTCTGCTTGTCTGCCTCCTACCCCCTCCACTGCCACATTTCGCACTTTTTTGGGGGGGAGCGGATCCCTGGTTCTGGCAAGCCCTCCTCCTTCCCCCCTCACAGTCTTCTAGGACACTTTACAGAAGATTGACGGACCATTCGGGAGGTGCAGTACAACTCGTGCATGCGCAGTGGGCACAAGGCTCTGAAGCCACAAGGTGTCACAGCTGGGTGCCCACAGTTGAGATGCTGGCGCCAGGGGGGGAGACAAGCGGGAGAAGGGACGGCATGGGCGAGAACATCACTGATCCTGCTACGGCAGAGTTCAATATTTTAAAAGGGGTATAAAGTAGAACTATAGGCAACATTTTTTTTTCATTTTGGATAGAGGAAGGGAGGGTTATAACCCCCGTCAGTTTTATTTTTTGCCATCTGTGTCCCATTGGGGAGATTTACCTTCACTTCCTGTCCCATAGCCAAAACAGGAAGTGAAGAAGATCCCTGCAAATTAAGGGAATCCTTTGGGGTCCCCCATTGGAAGATTTTCCCTCTATTACTTTTCTGGGGACAACACAAAATTTGGGATTTTCTTTGACTTTTACCTTCGATGATAATGGCAAACAGGACAAACAGAGAGGGGGAATCTCCCAGGGACACAGACAGCAATAAGAACCTGACAGGTGTTCCAATCCCTGTCCACTCTACCCAAAAAAAAAAAGTTTATCCTTAGTTATACCTTAAGGCTTTCTAATCACAAGAATGAAAATACTCCATAATACTCGCTGCCGGTATTCTCACCTTCCAAAGCCTTTTAGTTCACGGATAAGTTCACCTTTTGATATAAAAAATTAAAAATGCACATTTTATTTGCAGGTAAAAAAATGTGCATTATTTTTTGCTGCAGATGCCTGGAAAGCATTGCACCAGCGATAGGCAGATCACCGATGCCATGCAGGTCTCCTGCAGATCTGTCAGTACATCTGCTCACCCCATACAGAATATACAAGCAAGCAGATATACTGACAGGAAGACTGAATGAACTACCCCAGTGCTCCACAGTGCCGTGGTAGTTCATTGAGAACTACAAGCTGACAGCCGCTAAGTCTGTCGGGACTAGTAGTTTCTCATTCACAGAGGAGTGACGCGGCCGGGCAAATGGAGCCCCGCACGGCCACATTTTTAAAAAATTTGACAGCTATCGGGGAGAAGATCCCTCACTAGCTGACAAAGCTGGGGATCTGCAGGGAGCGGGGGCCAGTGCTTTCATAACATGTTACACTCTGAATATGGGGGTAACATGTTACAAAAGGGGAATTAACCTTTAACCACTTGCCCTCCAGAGGATTTACCCCCCTTCCTGAGCAGGCCATTTTTTTGCATTATGGCTGCTCAATGGTACGATGGTATTTGATTGCCTATGCGTTTTTTATTTATTGCACAATAAAAAAAAAAAAAAAAAAGACTTGACAATTTTGAGAAAAAAAACAATATTTTTGACCTTTTGCTATTAGACATGTCAAGTAAAAAATTTTTAAAAATCACATTTTCTCATAAATTTAAGCCAAAATGTAATCCGCTCCATGTCTTTGCTATAAAAAATCCCAATATGTGTATATTAATTGGCTTACGTGAAATTTATAGTGTTTACAAATGGCAGTATATATACTGGGTTTTATTTTTTATTTTTTTTTACTAGTAATGATGGCGATCGGCAACGTATAGCAGGACTGTGGTGGCCATTTTGACACTGGGAGGGAACTGACATCCCTAGGGACACCAATATAGTGATCAGTGCTAATAAAAACCACTGACACTGCACTAATGGCAGCTGGGAGGAAGGGGTTAACATGTGGGGCGATCAAAGGGTTAACCTGTGTGCTGTGTTACTATGGGGCTGTGTGTTAGTGCTATGCACAGCCATGCAAAGCAGTGTGCAGGAGCCGACAGGGAAGAGAACTGTTTTGTTTACAAACCATTCTCCCCCCCCACCCCCCTTTACAGATGTTTGGCCATAACCAGGTGTGGTGACTGATAGCCGCGGCCGCTAATGATGGCACGGGTAGGGCACACATGCGCCCACTACCTGGCAATGCAAAATCAAGTATATACAAGTGATTTTGTGCACCCGTGCCGCCTTGTAGCAGTACTTCTATATAGGGTGGACGGGAAGCGGTTAATACATTACTGATGTTTACCTTCCTGGTGACACCTCTGGCACGTGTGCATTCTAATGAATATTCTCAGTATCCTGAAATGCTGCGATGTGAAGACACCTTTGCTGTAATGACATGATCACAGATCTCCAGTATAGGTTCTCACTCTCACAAGCCTTCCTCTGTTTACTTCCCTGAAACACCATGTGACAAGCAACATCACAGGGGCTGTGTCATCACTTAGGCTACTTTCACGCTGACCTGCGGCAAAAACACATATGCATATTTCACACATTTATACCGCGGTTGCTGTGCGTTTTGTGGTGTGTGTTAAATGTGTTGCATTGCAAAGCATATTGGTGAATAGCTGGTTGTTAAGGACGTCATCAGGTACTGGCTTCTTAACCACTTTACAAATAGCCTATAGCTGAATGAAGGCTACAGCGCGGTTGTCCAGTTCTGGGAAGGCGTCATACGACATCCTCCTAGAACGCGCCCTCCCGCGTGCCCCCAGCGGCGCGCATCTGGTGATCTCCGTGATTGCTGTGTCCTATATACACAGCTGATCACGTGATGTGGTAAAAGGGCAATCATAATGGCCTTTTACCACATGATCAGCTGTGTCCAATCACACAGATCACTGGGTAAATGCAGTTGCTGGTCGTCGGCTTCACTTTCCTCACGCTGTCACAGTGTGAGGAAAGTCCTGCCTATAACCGGCAATTGTCTGAAAACAGATCGGCACTGATGATCAGTGCCACCCACATGTGCCCAGCAGTGCCACTCACGTGCCCAGCAGTGCTTCCCATCTGTGCTGCCCAGCAGTGGCGCCAGTCAGTGCCCAGCAGTGCTGCCCATTAGTGTAGCATCATCAGTGCCGACTCATCAGTGACGCCTCATCAAAGCACATCAGTGAAGGAGAACAATTACCTGTTTGCAAAATTTTATAATAGAAACAAAGAAACACTTTTTTATTTAGACTGTTTGCTATTTTTTTGTTTATAGCGCAAAAAATAAAACACCCAGAGGGGATTAAATACCACCAAAAGAAAATCTGTGTGAAAAAAAATGATAAAAATGTCATATGGGTACAGTGTTGCACGACCGCGCAATTGTCATTAAAACTGCGCCAGCGCTGAAAACTGTCCTGGGCAGGAAGGGGTATAAGTCCCCGGTAGGGAAGGGGTTAAAGGATAAGTTCACCTATCATAACATGTTACACCCATAATCAGGGTGTAGCATGTATTGAATGGACCGACCCCCACAACCCCCCTGATCTCCGTTGGGACAGCAAGTGGGGGATTTTCTCCTCCCTGCTGACACAATTTAAGAAAAAAAAGACGTGGCCGTGCAGGGGTTCCGCCCACGTCACTCAATCACAGTGTTCTGTGAATGGGACAACTACAAGTTCCTGCAGCCTTTGTGGAGGTCAGCTTGGAGTTTTCAATGAATGACCGCGGCGCAACGCAGGGCTGTGGTAGTTCATCGAGCCTTCCTGTCAGTAGTATACTGACCGGTCAGTGGGCGGTGGGGGGGAATAATGCTGAGGGGGTGGGGGGGAATAACGCTGAGGGGGCGGGGGGGGGGGGGAATAACGCTGAGGGGGCGGGGGGGGGGAATAACGCTGAGGGGGCGGGGGGGGGAATAACGCTGAGGGGGCGGGGGGGGATAACGCTGAGGGGGCAGGGGGGAGGGGGAATGACGCAGAAGGGGCGGGTGGGAATGACGCTGAAGGGGCGGCGGGGGGTTATGACGCTGAAGGGGCGGGGGGGTTATGACGCTGAAGGGGCGGGGTTATGACGCTGAAGGGGCGGGGGGTTATGACGCTGAATGGGCGGGGGGGGGTTATGACGCTGAATGGGCGGGGGGGGGGGTTATGACGCTGAATGGGCGGGGGGGGGGGTTATGACGCTGAATGGGCGGGGGGGGGTTATGACGCTGAAGGGGCAGGGGGTTATGACGCTGAAGGGGCAGGGGGGGGTGGCGCTGAAAGGGCAGGGGGGGAATGACGCTGAAAGTGAGGGGGGGGGAGGGAATGACGCTGAAAGTGTGTGGGGGGGGGGGGGGGGAGACGTTGAAGGGGCAGAGGGGGGGAATGATGCTGAAAGAGCAGGGGGGGGAATAACGCTGAGGGGGTGGGGGTAAAGATAATGCTGAGGGGGCAGGTGGGGGGGACGCTGTGGGGGCAGGTGGGGGGGGGCCCTGAGGGGGCAAGTGAACGCTGAGGGGGCAGATGTGAGGGGGACGCTGGGGGGGGTGCTGATGTGGGGGGGGGAACACTGGGGGGGCAGGTGGGGGAGCCCTAGCTATGTCTGTCCCTATTAACACCCCCCCCCATCTCCAGACATGACCTCCTATCAGCCTTTCTATACAGACAACCCCCCCAACCTTCTCCACAAAGCCCCCCCCACCTCCTCTATGCGCCCCCCGGCCTCCTCCATCCACCTCCCCGACTCTCCTGCCCTCTGTCCTCCTCACCTGCTCAGCTCAGCTCCCAAGGAGGCCATCATCCCCGCCCCGGCCGTTCCTTTCCTGTTCCCCTCTCAGCAGCTCCTCTCCTCCGCCGCTTGTACACTATTATTTATAATATTATCAGCTTAGATGTATTTATTGTATTATATATTTTAAAAGTTTTTCTGTCTTGTAGAAGTTATAGTATTTAATGCTTTGACAAAAAAACAAAATAACCAAAAAAATATATAGTTATTGAATATTATTATTAGTATTATATATTTTAAAATATGTTCTTTATTGTAGTAGTCTAATAGTTTATGCTTAAAAATTATTTGTATTATTATATTTTTATTGTTATTATTATTATTATTATTATTATTAATATTACAAATTTTAAAATATTTTCTGCTCATAGTTAATGATTTACAAAAAATACAAAAAAAAATGTTATTGTATATTAATATTATTATGATGATATATTTTAAGATGTGTGTTGGCTTGAAGTAGTTTTAATATGCTTATGCTTTAAAAAAAAAATAAAAAAAAATATATATATATATATATATATATATATATATATATATACATATATAATAACATTTTTGGGGACATATTTCATTTAAAAATTGTTTTATTGAGTTACTGTTTTATTGTTAACCAATGTCGTTTTCTTTGCAGGAATGCCATTTAGCTGCAGCACTGACCTGTTTATTCTGACAGCAACAGGAACTTGCTCTGAGAATATACATACGTCAGTGTGGGCAGCGCTGTTGGATGAGATTTTTCATCCGCAGTTAAAAAAGAGCATATATGCCGAAGCATGGGGGCCTGGGGTGGCCAGTGGGTGGATGGCCCCTATGCTTCGGTATATATTTAAAAAAAAAATTGTTGGCAGAGATTCCTTCATCCACATCGACCGATGTGAATAGAGGAATCTGTTAGTTTTTTTTTTTTCGTTCAGCCCATGGGCTAAAGAAAAAAAGAAGAACGTTTCATATGTGCCCACCATTAGAAGTGGGTGGATGTAGGGAGGTATTCTAATGGTGGGCATACCACACACTTTTTCTGGCAGAGATTTCTTCTTTTTTAATTCAGTACACAGGCTGCATAGAAGAAAAAAAGAACATAGCATACATACCCAACGACGTACTGGTACATCACCGGACTTTGAGTGGTTATATCAGGATCTTGGTATAATTTTTTTCAGCTGGCGATCGGTTTTCATGTAAAAGCAATCCTAGTGGCTAATTAGCTGCAGGATTGCTTTTACAAGAGAAGATGCCTCCCCCCCTCCCCCACTGTTTCTCAGGCTTTCCCATCATTCCATCGGGGGAACCTGAGAATGCAGCCGGTGTTTCTGCCAGCTAACCATAGATTTGACTGGAGACCGGAATGGTGCCAATCATCTCCATAGTCTAAGAAATCGGAAGCTTACCAGCATTTCATCACTTCAGTTTTGCAGGATATAAACCATTTGTAAATTGGGAAAGCATCTGATCACACCGATCTTGGTGAGATTAGATAATGTAAGAGCAGAAGAGATATCTAGAGTCAGACCCCAGATTTCTCAAAAATGAATGTATGACAATGTCCATCGCAGTTATAGGGGATATTTGCATTCCCTGAGATAGCAGTAAAAGTGATTAAAAAAAATGAAAGGGACAGTGTAAAAATAATGTAAAAATTAAAAAAAAACTTTAAACTCCATTAAAGATTTTTTTTTTCTCCACAAATTTTTGGAAAAAGACAAAAACATTTTTTTTTTTTACACAAAGTTGTCATTTAAATGATATATTGCTCACACAAGCCATGGGTATATGTGGAATTACATATACAAAATACATTCTGCTACATCTCTTGAGTATGGGGGTACCACATGTGAGAGACTTTAGCAGTCCAGCCAAGTACAGGACCCCAAAATCCAATATGCTCCTTCAGGCGTTTAAAGGGCTTTATTTACTCATTACACTTCCTGACTACCTATCACAATTTAGGAGGCCCTGAAATGCCAGGATAGCACCAATTCCCCCCCCAATGATCCCTTTTTGGAAAGTAGATACCCTAAGAAATTTGATAAGAAGCATGGTTAGTATTTTGCAGATCTCATTTGTTATCATAAGTTTTTGGAAAATGAAGAAAGAAAGCAAAAACATTTTTTTTGTTTTTTTTATATTTCAAAACCTTGTGAGAAAAAATTATATCGGCAAAATACTCACCATGCCTCTTTTTAAATTCCTTGGGGTGTATACTTTCCAAAAAGGGTTTATTGGGGGGGGGTGCTATCCTGGCATTTCAGGACCTCTGAAACTGTGATAGGTAGTGAGGAAGTGAAATGAGGAAGTTACGCACCGTCAAGCTTTCAAAGTGGTCATTGGATTTCAGGCTCCTGTATGTGGCTAGGCTCCCAAAAAGTCTCTCACATGTGGTACCCCCACACTCGGAAGAAGTAGCAGAATGTATTTTGGGGTGTAATTCCACATGTACCCATGGCTTGTGTGAGCAATATATCATTTAAGTGACTAGTGACTGGTATTTTAGCAACTCAAGAAATGTGATGGGCAGTCAGAAAGTAAAAGCTGTGTGAATTCCATTCTCTATACCATAGTTTGAAGATCCTATAACTTTCACACAGAGCAATCAATATTCACTTACTGGGATTTTTTTTTACCAAAAACATGTAGCAGAAAAATAGCACAAAAAAATAAAAAGCGCACAGGTGATCAAATACCACTGAAAGAAAGCTCTATTTGTGTGAAAAAAAGGAAGGAAATTTTGTTTGGGTACAGCTATTTTCTTTCTGTTGTAGTTAATAATTTGAAAAAAAAACCCAAAAATTAAAAAACAAAAACAATTATACTGTTATGGTTTCTATTATTAATATTATAAACTTTCTTGCTTTGAATCTAGTAGCCAGCTAAAAAAAACTTATGAGACATTTTTTTTTAGCTTAGTGTGGGTTGCCAGCATCTGGGACTTCACGCAATGGGATTTGCCATCCGGCAATCATTGCAAAACAGCACCATGTTTTTAGGCGCCATTGAAAATGGAACCTGAACCTACGTTTTGCGATCACAGTGATTCTACTGCAATCCCAAACACCCAGATGTGAATGGAGCCACCTTAATTCACATATGCAATTCTAGATTCATTTTGAAACTCACAGATTCGCATGAAAGGCTAGATATTTTGTGTTCCTATTGAGGTGGTCCACACAGATGTGATCCACACGCACTGTGTTTTGGGTGCCATTATGAAAAGGGTCCTGTGCAAGTTTGAAGCTGTGCGTTCCAGACTCGCAAGTGATAGAGCAGACTGGCATATGGAGATAAGTGTTCACACATGATTGCTATTGACAGAAGTTTTCCCATTGATGTCCATGGGAGGCGTTTTTCCATAGAGGTCCACGGGAGACGTTTTTCCATTGAAGTCCACGGGAGGCTTTTGTCCATTAAAGTCCACGGGATGCGATTTCCCATTAAAGTGCACGGGACACGATTTCCCATTAAACTGCACGGGGTGTGATCTCCCATTGAAGTGCACGGGTCATTGATTTACCACTGAAGTCTATGAGGTGCAATTTCCCATCGAAGTCTACGGGGTGTGATTTCCCTCTGAAGTCTACGAGACGGGATTTCCCATTGAAGTCAATGCAAAGCAGTGTGTGAACCCAGGTTCCAGGAAGCTATTTGGAATCCTGGGCCTGGGATTTGTTGAGCCCTGTGCAAATTTAAAACTTATATCTCCAGGGCTTTTTTTTCTCAGAGAATAGGTGCAGGAACTCAAATCCGGAGTGGGGGGGTGAAAGAGAAGTAGTGATGTGGTCTGCATCATCGAGCAGGTGCGGCCTAATTTTACAGCGGGCGTTAAAGAGACATTGTTGCACCAATGATCTCTGTATGCTATACTGTATGTATGCTGTCCCTGCCTACCACGTAAAAATCTTCCCCAGTGAAAACTTTACAACTTTTATTCCCTAAAAAACCAACACCCATCACTCACCTATGCACCTCCTATCCACTGCTCACCTCTCCCCCATGTCCAAAGCTCTCCTCTGTACCACTGTTCAAAGCTCACGCCTGTCCACAGCTCACCCCTGTATCCCTCTCCAAAGCTCACCTCTATATCTCTGTCCAAAGCTCACTCCTGTACCCCAGCCCACAGCTCACTTCTGTACCCTTCTCCAAAGCTTACTTCTGTACCCTACCCACAGCTCAACTCTGTACCCCTGTCTATGGCTCACCCATGTACCCTGCCCGCAGCTCACCCTTGTACCCCTGTCCACCTCTCACCCCAGTACCCTGCTCGCAGCTCACATCTTTACCCCTGTCCACCGCTCACCCCTGTACCCTGCCTGCAGCTCACCCCAGAACCCTGCCCGCAGCTCACCCCAATACCCGTCCACCTCCCACCCCAATACCCTTCCCGCAGCTCACCCCAATACCCTGGCTGCAGCTCACCTCTGTACTCCTCTCCAAAGCTCACCTCTGTACCCCTGCCACAGCTCACCCGTGTACCCTGCCCACAGTTCACCTCTGTACCCCTTTCCATCACTCACCCCTCTACCCTGCTAGCAGCTCACATTTTTACCCCTGGCAACCGCTTACCTTTGTACCCTACCCGCAGTTCACTCCTGTACCCTGCCCGCAGCTCACTCCTATACCCTGCCCGTAGATCACCCCTGTACCCTACTCGCAGCTCACCCCAGCACCTTGCCCAAAGTTCACACCCTGTACTCCTCTCCAAAGCTCATTTCTGAACCCACCAGCAACAGAAGAAT
This sequence comes from Staurois parvus, assembly GCF_062004578.1. Lineage (NCBI taxonomy): Eukaryota > Metazoa > Chordata > Amphibia > Anura > Ranidae > Staurois > Staurois parvus. The sequence continues at coordinate 446,733 of NW_028317885.1, read as the reverse complement.
TTACTTTTATGCTAAAATAAATATTAACGTTAAACTTTCACCAGTGCTCATCTCTGCCCTCCACTCTTTTCTCATCAATTCTTCCTTCTGCACCCCTCACCTAATCTGCCCACACACTAAAAAGATGAGAGAGCCAGAATAGAATTGCCAGGCTTAGTAGCTGATCAGCTGGAGGGTGGTAGGGCGGGATGGCTTACTAGCTGATGAGCGGGAGGGAGGGCAGAAAGTGCCAGCGCCTCGTGTGTGGACTCTGCGCACTCCCCCATTCAGAGGTGCAGAGATAAAGAGGCTAGTTAGAGCTGAAGCTGCAAGTGCTTAAGTCAATGGAATGAATGATGTGAGTGCTGTGCATTCTTTCTGCACTGTGTGCAAGGACAGGGAGAGCTGTAGAGAGCCGCCCGCTGGGTTAGCTCAGCTGTGCTGTCACAGGGGAGCCGGGCAGTAGATAGTGGTGAGCACAGGGCTAGTGTTGGAAGTAGCAGAATGCCATTCCGCCATGTTCCAGATGCAAAAAAAGCCCTGAATATCTCACTTTACTAGTTTCTTCCCCGGCCAGGAACACAAGGACCAGGAAATTACATTTTACATACCACTTCTGGGTCATTAACAGAAAGGGAAGATCCATTTACTGATCTTCCTCCCATCTACCCAGCGGCACACAGCATGCTGGTTCTCGGTTCGCCCATGGGTGTAGAACCTGGAAATCCAGTGAAAGGAGGAGCTAAGATTGCTGGTGGGGGGATATCAGAAGAGAAGGTTTAGGGCCACCTTTTAGGAATAGTTCACCTTTCCGCCAAATCTGTCAATGCACATGTTCACCTTTCAGAAAAAAATAAATAATATATATGCATATATTTTTTAATACGTTTCTATGGCTTTCATTTTTTTAAATTCTTTTTCTATTTAACATACAAAAAAAAAACAAAAAAAAAACAAGGATGGTGATTGGCCGGCTGTAAGGGGAGGAGGAGGCCGGATTTTTTTTTTTTTTTTTAAGCATCTTGCAAAAAAGAGAAAGTAGCGTGATTGGCCGGCTATAAGGGGAGGATGAGGAGGCAGGATTCTGTTTTGTGACACTAAATGATATCTTTATTTTTCAAAACAATCCGTACACATCTATTATTTAATGTCTGTATAATCTATTTTTCTGCCTCCATCTAACATCCTCTGTGAGCTCCAAAACATCTCCTTTTCCCTCTCACTTCTGTTTTTGAAAATAACATGTGAGGTGAGACCGGCATTTTCCGAGATATGTGGAATCAATCTGGCAGAAGTGCTTGAGTGTAACTAGTTTTTATTTTTTACACATTTTTTACTAAACTTTCTAAACTTTTTATTTTTCTATCACATAGGGACAAAAGATCCCTATGTGATGCATGTTTGGTGACAGGTTCTCTTTAATGAGACATTAGGGTCTAAAAAATCCCTGATATCTCTGCGCTTCAATGAAACTAATAGAGTGCAGGCTGCACTCCACTAGTTTCTTCACCAGCCATACTGGCTGGGAAAAGTGACATTTTATATGTCGCTTCCATGTCATTAACAGGAATGGGAGATCAGCAAGCATTCTGTAAGGACTTGGGTCTGAGACTGTGACTTCTGTGATGCCCGGCTGTGGCTCTTCTCGCTGTGCTATCCTATGGACAACCTTGCCTTGCAGCTTGTTTCTGGGGAACCTTGAACTCCTTTCTCTACCCACGGACTTCCTGATTTAAGCCATGTCCCTACACTTTCTATTAGCCAGATTATTTTGTTCTTCTCCAGCCCGTATGTTGCTCCTTTCACTACTGTTGTCTTCTGTATCTTCACTAACGCTCGTTACTGACCTTGGCTTGTACTGTATATCAACTTCACTTCTGTTCAGGGGCGGACTGACCATTTGGGAACTCAGGCAGTGCCGGAGGGCCCGTTGTCAGAAGGGGGCCCCATGAGATGCCACTGGTACCTTTCATAGGCTTTTTTGAGTGTGGTTTGAGTGTGGGCGAGTACACAGGGGCCCCATGATCCCCTATTGCCCGGGGGCCCCATGAGTTGTCAGTCCGCCCCTGCTTCTGTTTGATCCCAAACTGAAACCATTCATTATCAACCTTTGGCTTAATGCTCGACTTCGCTTCCACTTAATCCCAACCGTAAACCACTTCTTACTGACCATTGGCTTGCTTACTGACTAGCTTTCTGCTTGATCCCTACCTGCTACATCTGCTACCACACTCCGGCTTAATCACCTCCTGGTGGGGTGGTTCTGAGGAGCACGAGCTTGCACTAGCATGCAGCAAATACTATCTCCACAATCACACCTATATTAAGATTAAGGGAAACCCTACTGGCAAATTTAAAAAACAACTTCAGAATTTAGTTATGAAAGCAAAAGATGTGGGAATCCTAGATGAGAAGGAAACAAAATATCTTATTCCTTCCAAATGTAAAATCCCAGTGTTCTATTATCTGCCAAAAATCCATAAGAGTTTAAATTTAGAGAAAAATTAAAATAGATTTATTTTTGCAGCCTATTGTAAAACAAATGCCTGCCTATTAGAAGGATGGACAGGATATCACTGAATTGATTGAGAATATAGAGGTCACACAGAATACCATACTAGTTACTATTGATGTAAATTCATTATATACTAGCATCAGACATGAAGAGGGTATTGGAGCAGTTAAATGGGCTCTAAAGAATACACTGAGATCCATCGGAGGCAGAGGAAATTCATCATTCAATTACTAGAGATCGGCATGCTTAACAATTATTTCTGGTATGAAGGAGATTTTTGTCCAGAAAAAAAGCGTGGCAATTGGTGCAAAATTTGCACCTAGCCTAGCAAATATGTTCATGGCGAGATGGGAACATGAAGAAAGTTTTGGGAAGGTATGGAAAGGGTTAAGAACATGGAAGAGATTTACAGATGATATGCTGGTGATATGGAGTCACTACAGGTTTTTTTTTAAAACACAGAAAATAATCCACACGGATTCGGTTTTTCCCAGACTATAAATGCTGAATCAGTAAATTTTCTAGATTTATGTATTTTTAAAGATAATGAGAGATTATATACAAAAACATATACTTTAACCACTTGCCCTCCTGAGGATTTACCCCCCTTCCCGACCAGGCCTCTTTTTGCTACTCGGCGCTACAATAATTCAACTTATAATTGCGCGGTCATGCAATGCTGCACCCAAACGAAATTTCGGTGGTATTTGATCACCTGTGCGCTTTTTATTTTTCACGCTATAAACAAAAAAAGACCAAAAATTTTGAAAAACGATATTTTTTACTTTCAGCTATAAAAAATATATAGTAAACTCAAAGTTAGTTATAAATTTAGGCCAAAATGTATTCTGCTACATGTTTTTGGTAAAAAAAATCCCAATAAGTGTACATTGATTGCTTTGTGTGAAAGTTATAGCGTCTACAAACTATGATATAGATACTGCAATTTACGCCATTTTTTTGCTATACAGCGCTGCACTAGTTTAACGGACAATTGCGCGGTCATGCAATACAGTGCATAAATTAAATTTACATGCTTTATTTCCCACAAATTGAGCTTTCTTTCGTTGGTATTTGATCACCTTTTTTTTTTGCGCTATAAAAAAAAAAATTCTGACAATTTTGAGAAAAAAAAACAATATTTTGGACTTTTTGCGTTATGGCGTATACAAATGGCGGGAAAGATACTGGGATTTTTTTTTTTTATTATACTAATAATGGCGGAGATCTATGACTTATGGCGGTGATCAGTGATTTATGACAGTGATCAGCGACTTATGGCGGGACTGCGGCGGACATTTTGACACGGGGGGGGGGAACTGACTTGGGGTCATTGACATCCCCAGTGACACCAATACAGTGAGCGCAAAAAAAAAAAACACTGACACTGTACTAATGGCACTGGTGAGGAAGGAGTTAACTTTTTTATTCAGTGAAAGGGTTAACTGTGTGAGGGGAGTGTTTTACTAGGGGACGGGGGTGTGTACTGCACAGGAACACGTTGATACGGAGAGATAAACTCTTCTCTCCGGATCAGCATGCCAGGAGCTGACAGGGAACTGACAGAAAGCAGAGGTTCAGTGTAAACACTACAGCCGTGCTCTCTGTCAGTGATTGCCGCTAATCGCCGGGAAAGGCAGGTACTGACACCCGCGGCTGCAATCGGTGGTGCAGGTATGTCGGTGGCGCGCCTCGCACGCACCCCCTACCTGCTTTGCAAAACCACGTTTTAAAAAGTGGTTTTGCGCAGCCGTGCCGCCCTGCCACCGTATTTCTACAGTGGCTGGTCGGCAAGAAGTTAAGGAGACAGATAAGAATGAATACATTCCTACCTCCAATTGTCACCATCCACAATGGATTCAGGGGATACCGAAGGGGCAGTTTAGTCGCATAAGAAGAAATTGTTCGAGGCTTACGGATTAGATTGATCAAACTGAACTGATTAAACAAAGGTTTGTTCAAAAAGGGTATGATCCAGGTAGATTGGAAAAACTGAGATTTGAAATCAGTAAAGAATACATGAGGGACAGGAAGATAAAAACACTAAAAGAAAGGAGACCTAAAAAAGAAGATATTAAGCTGGAATTTGCTTTTATTTCCAACTTCAGTTGCCAATATGGAGATGGAGGAGATTATGTGTAAGTATTGGCCTATATTAAAAAGGGATAACATTTTGGGCCCATTGTTACTGTCAGGGATCGTACCCTCGCCGACGCACATCTATTCGCTGGAGCCGGATCCCTGTCAGCCGTGGCGATACGCATGCGCGGGAGTGTGTGGTTATGCGCATGCACACCGGCGTGCACGTCATCGCAAAGCAGGCTATTTAAATCCCAAACACACTTTAGCCTATGCCTTCTGGTCTACAATGTGATGTACTCCATAACCGGATTCTGTTGCCTGTATCTGATCTGACCCTGACTAAGAAAGAACTCCGCCTGCACCGACCCGGCTTATCCATGACTATCCTCTTGCCTGCTCCCTTGTACCTGATCTACCCGATTGATCCTGACTTGGCTTGTCTGATGCTGCTGCACCTACGTTCCTGTATCCGTACCTGGCCTGTATCCTGGTTACCGCCATACCTACCTGCTACTGAAACTACGTTCCTGTATCGTACCTGGCCTGTATCCTGGTTACCGCCATACCTACCTGCTACTGAAACTACGTTCCTGTATCGTACCTGGCCTGTATCCTGGTTACCGCCAGACCTACCTGCTGCTGAAACTACGTTCCTGTATCGTACCTGGCCTGTATCCTGGTTACCGCCATACCTACCTGCTGCTGAAACTACGTTCCTGTATCGTACCTGGCCTGTATCCTGGTTACCGCCATACCTACCTGCTGCTGAAACTACGTTCCTGTATCGTACCTGGCCTGTATCCTGGTTACCGCCAGACCTGCTGCTGAACCTAGGTTCCTGCATCCGCACCTGGCCTGTATCCTGGTCGCCGCCATACCTACCTGCTGCTGCACCTACGTTCCTGCATCCGCACCTGGCCTGTATCCTGGTCGCCGCCATACCTACCTGCTGCTGCACCTACGTTCCTGCATCTGCACCTGGCCTGTATCCTGGTTGCCGCCATACCTACCTGCTGCTGCACTTACACTCCTGCACCCGCACCTGGCCTGCACCCGGATCTTCTGAGTCATCACCTGCCTACAGTCATTTCAAGACCCACCAGGCACTCGTGCCACTCCTGGCTCGGTGCCCTCTGACCCCACTATCAGGGGCTCCGAGCGGGAGTAGAAAGAGGACGCCCTCCTCTCCACGTCAGGCTCCCCAACCAGGTACATGACAGTTACCAAATAAACCTGGGTTTATATATAGAAAGGCATCGAATCTACAGACCAAGCTGGTTAAAAATATCATTTCCCCTCCAAGGAAAAATCCAATTAAGATGTTTGATCTCAAAGGGTTTTTCCCATATAAAAAGTGTCATTTTTGTAAAACAACAGGGATGAAAACTAGGAAAATAGAGAGCTTTATGTCACAGGTTATGAAGAAAGAATTTAAGATTGATTAGTTCATAACATGCACTACCCCTTATGTGACCTACTTATTGGAAAGTTCATGTAACTTCAATATGTAGGCAGAACGACTAGGCCACTGTATAAAAGACTCAGAGAACATGTCTAATATGAAGAAGGGGAAGAAGGACCATAATTTGTCCAGGCATTTTAGAGACGTTCAAAAATGTGATCCAACACAATAACGATTTTGTGGAATAGATAAAGTGGAGGGACACTGGAGAGGAAGTAACACAATTACAGAAATCTCTAAAAATGAAATGTTTTGAATTTTCCAACTGGACACTTTGAAACCTAAAGGTCTGAATGTTGATCTGGACCTTAATTGTTTTATTTCAGACACAGAAATAGTTTTATTATATATTATATTAAATAGGGATTTAAGTCTAAATTTTATAGTTGTCCACGTCCCATCTCCTATACCCAGCTCTGGGATATTAGCATACTGGTGGAGTGTAATGGTAATTACTATTTATATTCTAGATGGGCTTTTAGCTCATTACAGAGATACCGTTTGGATGACGAGTTCTATTAGTTTCTAGTCTATTTTAGTTATTTTAGAATAGATATTTAGGGGATTAGGAGTAGTTGCCTTTCTGCTGGATTATAGGTATTTTAGATTAACTATTGGTATTTTAATACATGGTAATTGGGTTTTATCATAACTGTGTCTAGGTGCCTTATTTGTATTTTTAAACTCATTAATGTTTAACCAAAATTGTATAGTTTTATATAGGGGTTAAATATTCCCATTTATTTGTCCACTAATAGATTTACGAGGTAATATGCCATGGGGATTATTTATAGGATTCATTTGCATATAGTGTTATGGATATTGTATATTAATAACAATTAATTTATTCATATTTATTTATGAGATAGTCGGGGGATTTTTTTAAAAATTGTGTATTTATTATTATTTATTTATCTAATATTTATTTGAATAGTGGATGGATAGTGCATATACAATTGATACCACTAGATGGCGTTGGGTATACTATTATGCATTGCTGCTATTGTAATTGTATGTAAGTATATATGTGCGGGTATAGAGTGTTATGCCAGTTATGCCCCCCTGATATGTATATAGAGCATTATACATACTTGCATTTATATACTGGCCCATTTGAGTTGATGGTTTTCATTTATTTTATCAGTGGGCTAATGCCCTATTTCAAGACGGCGCAATTGGTCTGTGTTAAGGGGAGGAGTGAGAGTATATAAGTGGCCGCCGATCTGACGTACACACCCTTTGTGAAGAAGTCGGAAGTGACGAAACGCGTCAAGGACGTAACGTCGGACATAGACGTAGACCGGAAGTTGCGGAGTGGCCATCTTGATTGAAGTTAATTCACTGATTGACGTTTTTTCTGAGGATTCATGTTCCCCGCAATGGAGGATAATGTGTTTTACTATTGTTTTAATTGTAAGCATAACTTTAATAAACTAGACCCTTTTTCTAAGACTTACTACACTCTAAGGATCTTGTTCTTTGACCCATGTCATGATGCCATATGGAGATTGAACAGGGCAGGGATTATCAGATGAGGAGAGACATTTATACTTGTGGAAGTGTTTAGTCCGGTAAGGTGCATGGTGTGTAAGGTGATGGGGAGTGGATTCACATTACACTAATGCTGTGAAAAATAAGGGGAGCACTTTTTGGTTTCCCAAAGGATATTGCACAATTATATGTTTTTTGTCGGAGGTAATACCGATGGGAGAAAAGGACGGCTCGGAGCACCAGTTTTTGTGGATTATTATGAGAATAAAAGTAATTTACAAGTTTTGATAGGGTAAGGGTGTTTAATACAGCCGCTTAGATGTGGACACTGAGTGGCTTGACACTTTAATAGCACCGGGTGGTTATTATATTCCCTAATGTTTTGTGGGGTAATGCAGTATGTAGAATTTTCTTTTTGAGGAACACATGGATTGTCAGGGATCCCCTCGATCCCTGCCGCGATGGTCCCGGCGCAGGCGCACTGCTCCGCCCTGTACACGGGCACTAGGTCCGGGTCGGCTGCGGCGTTCGAGTTCGCGCATGCGCAGTAGAAGCCGCGGCCGCCCGCTGGGCACCAATGGCAGCGCAGGGCGGGATATTTAAATGTCCCTGAGCTGTCATTTCGTTGCCTTCTGGTCTTACCTGCTTCCTGTGATTCTGAACCTGTGCCTTGTAAGTTTATTGACCCGGATTGTTCTTGACCTGCTGATTTCTCCTGCCCAGACCCTTGCTTTGCCTGACCTCTCTCCCTGGATGCCCCTCATTAGATCTGACCTACTGTTGCTGACCTGGCGTGTGACCCGACGATTCTCTGCCTGCTCCCTTGTACCTTACCGTCCTCTACGTTACCAACTCGGCCTGTCTGACTTCGCACTTGCTCAGCCATCCATCCCATCGGGGTCACCCGACCTCCTCACATCTGGCTCTCCCTGGTTGGAGCCCCTGGCGAACACCCCTACCACTGACAGGTGTGCTCAGTAGTGGCGACCTGGTCTCGGGGTACTACAAGTCCATCCCCACCATCAGGGGCCCTGGTGAACAAGTACCCTGGGGCTTAGACTCCGCGCTCTGGGCACGCCTGACCAGTGGAGTGCTAGTGGTGCCTCTCGGCGGTCCCTCACATGGATATAAAGAATGCCTTTATGAAGGTGAATTAATTTTAGGAGCACAAATTCACATTGATTTAAGGATATCACGGACGTCAAGAGACTGTTTTCCTAAATACTATCTCCACCATCAGGAGCTCTGGTGAAGACCGGTTGGTACTTAGACCCTGCACCTCGGGTAAGCCTACATCATCCATTAGGATGACCTGCCAATGTAATTATCCTGCTGGTCTGCGGGAACCTCTCTACTGCTATACCTACTGGTCTTCGGGCCTGACCCCAGGCCAAGACCTATTCACTGCTCTACCTCCCCTCTACCCAGCAGCATCAATCATTCTGGTCCTGAGTTTCAGATGGGCACAAAAAGTCCGGAAAAAAGTACGGGTGCATGGGGTTAACAGGCATTCTTGGGGGCATGTGGAAGAAATCCAGCAGAAGTGCTTGGGTATAACTTTAATTTTTTACACAATTTTTTCTAAGTCTTTTTTTCCCCATCACATAGGGGACATAAAGTCCCTCATGTGATGCATTTTTGGTGACGGACTCTTGATGTCTCACCTGCTCTGCAATGAAACTAATAGAGTGCAGTTCTCGTGCTGGCTGGGAAAAGGGACACCACCACCTAGAAGTAACTCTTATATGTCCCTTCTGAGTCATTAACGGGAAGGGGAGATCAACAAATGGACATTCACAGATCTCCCTAACATCTAGAGAAAGTTTGGGTCCACTATAATTTAATAAATAATCATAAAAAATAATAATATAATAATAATAAATTTAATTCAATAATATAATCAAACCAAAAACACTGAAATTTGAAGTACAGAGGCAAATTCGCACATCGCTGAGCCAAGTCGCAAAATCGTTTTCAGTGTCTGATGACGAATTTCCCCACGAATCATTATCACTCAATTCTGCAAGTGGTTCTGATTTACTATCGCTGTTCTAAAACCGCTTTTGACGTAAAGGGACGCTTCTTGGACGCCATGGACTTTTCTAAGTTTCAAGGCAGAAAGAACAGTCAAAATGCAGGCAGGGCGCAGGACAAAGCAGTAGGGACAAAATATATGTGAAATGCATTGAAACAGCAATGACAGCAAAAATGACATTTTTAAAAAATTTCAAATTTCCCGCCCGTACGTCCCGATGTCACAGGGACCGGAACACGGAAGACGGATGCCGGCATCGGCCGGAGGAGATGGCCGGGGACGCTGCAGGGGACACATCGCGGGAGCAAAGGACAAGGTAAGTGCTGCAGGGACCCCCTTAGCAACTCCGCATGGTAAGCCCGAGAGTAGCTTGGGGTAACCGCTCTTGGTATTGAAATTTTACCCCGAGCTACACTCGGGAAAACCGCTAAGGAGGTTATACATCTTGCAAAAAAGAGAAAGGAGCGTGATTAGCTGGCTATCAGGGGAGGAGACAAGATTTTTTTTTTTTTTTAAGCATCTTGCAAAAAAGAGATTGACTGGATAGCTATAAGGGAAGGAGGAGGCCTGATTTTTTTTTCTAAAACAGGTCTGGTTCTAAAATGCAACTCAACAGACATGTTATGAACAAGCCTTTATTTAGAATTACTGCTCTGGATGGTGCTAATGTGAGACCCCTTCAATATAATGTAATGACCACCCAGCCCAGAGAATGAGTATATGCAACTTTCTGAAAACAGAACTAAACTTCCATTGCCATAATCAGTGAGCAGGCAGGCTTTTTATTGCTAAAGAGACATGCAGTGTTTCTGCAGTAAAATACAGCTGCCCGCCTGCCCGCTGTCTTCTCTGGCTATGTAAACTGAGCTGCACATGCGTATGGTCACTGTGTGCTGGGATGATGACCTCCTGAGCATGTGCAGAAATGACTTCATCCTGCACCAGCCAACGAAGATGGCTGATAGCTAACACTGCCAGGGGAATCATATGCACGGTCGTGTGTGAAGATATGCGCATGTGTATAATACAACTCTCAAAAACAAGAACTGGACTTGCCCTAACTCATGCACATGCGTAAGCACATTAACATGGTCAGCACACTCACGCACATGAGCTTGAGCGAGCATGGGTGTTTGGCACCCACTTGCCTGGTTGCGGTGACATTCAGATGGTAGGGTTAGAATTTGGCGTAAAAAACATGAAAGCATGAATCCATCCTGCCTTGTATCCTACGGTTCAGGCGGGTGGTGGTGGTATAATACACACACATCAATTCAGGGAAGTCAAACCTCTTGCTCTATATGTTGAATTTATTCCAGGTAACAACTGCACAACAATGGTTGAGCTTACCTGCACCTGGTGAAGAGAGGGGACACTTGAAACGGTCGTGCAACTGTTAAACCTGAAATGAATTAAACATATTGAGTGAGACATTTTGGAATGCAACGACTTTCCTGGATTGATAGGTCTCTGTGACAGTTTGGAGCCTGTCAGTTACCGGCTATATTTATATATACTGTATCTCTAATCTTACAAATGTATCGGGCTACATTGGATCCAGTCAAGCTCTGTATATATATCTCCAAAGGCCAATTATACATGACAGAAGCAGAGCACACTGGAGAGTGCAGATAAAACCACTTTAATAAAGAAAACATTTACATTTTACCTGCATATAAGTGAGTTGATCAGTGCCTATCACCAGAATCTGCTCATCCTGAGGTATACCATATTCCAGTTAACTATGGAAACTTTCCCCCAATTGTTTGGGATTTTTACAGGCAGAAATACTCAAATATGAATAAAAGTAAAACAATTTTTTGTAGTTTCACAATAAATAAAACAATACTTATAAAATACAGTTATAGCAAAAATTACTAGCACCCCTACATTTCTGTCAGACAATGCACCACTTCGCCCCAGAACATTGTTGCAATTATAAATGTTTAGGCATTCTCATATTTATTTCTTTTGTTTGTATTGGTATGAGACATAAAAGTGCAGGAACAAAAAGCCAAATCTGACACATTAAATGCAAAATGCCAAAAATGGAATGGACAAAATTATTGGTACCTTCAACCCACCAGTTACAGTACATAGGGAAAACTTGAAATGTACAATTTGTCATGCAAGACCCCAAGCGTTTCAGAGTCATAATGCTCCTTCTTAAGTGATATTTCTGCATGAAAGATAGTGTGATCTATGGAACAGAAATTGCAATTGCTCTTTATGATAGATGTCTGCACAGATAAGGGCAAAAAGCATCCATCTAAGATGATAATTAGTATTGGATGTTGGAACAGAAGACAATTTTCTACAAGAGAAACAAAATGTATAAATATATATATCAAAACATTCCTTTAGAAGTATATTAAAGTAGAGGCAAATATTTCAGTGGGGGGGCATTAAACAGAGGCTCCCAAGTCACCAAAACAAACATATCCACCAAGTCAATATACTCACCAAATTGTAATCGATCTTATTTATTTTGGTGATTTGGGTGCCTCTATTTATTGCCCCCACTGAAATATATGCCTCTACTTCAATATACTTTCAAAAGAAAAACTTTGATTGAGATATATATATATTATACATATTATATATATATATATACACAGTATATGTATATATATATATATATATATATATATATATACACACACACACATACATACAGGTATATAACTTGTATAGAATTCTCTCCTGTTCCACCATCCCAATACTATTTATCATCTTATATGGATGCTTTTGCAATTATCTGTGTAGACATCTATCATGAATAGCAATTGGTGGGGTGTTTTGCAATTACTTCCCTTTTCACATTATTTTTATTGTATTGACTGATACTAATGCAGCCTTCTTTACTTACCATATCACTTAGGCGGCCCCAGTGACTGTTTTTAACTTTTCACTCACTATAGTGTGAGCAGGAGCGGACTGACCATTTGGAAACTTGGGCACTGCTCGAGGGCCCGTGGTCAGTAGGGGGCCCCATGAGATGCCCCTGGTACCTTTTTCATCGGCTTTTTTGAGTTTGGGCAAGGACACAGGGGCCCCATGATCCCCTATTGCCCGGGGGCCCCATGAGTTGTCAGTCCGCCCCTGAGTGTGAGTATTGCATTCTTATATAGATATATTGATTTTGATGCATCGTATATATAATGATATTCTATACATTCTAAAATTGAAATTTCAGTTCCATAGATTACCCCACTCTCTATTCAGAAATACCCCGAAGAAAGAGCTTTATGACTCTGAAACACTCGGGATCTTGTATGACAAATTCTACATTTCAAGATTTCAAAGTGGCACATAATTGTGAAGTGGAAGGAAAATGAGAAATGGTTTTCAAAATTTTTTATAAATAAATATGTGAAAAGTGTGGCATGCATTTGTATCCAGCCCCCCGGAGTCAATACTTTGTAGAACCCCTTTAACTGCAACTACAGCTGCAAGTCTTTTTGGGGATGTCTCTACCAGCTTTGCACATCTAGAGAGTGAAATTTTTGCCCATTCTTCTGTGCAAAATAGCTCAAGATCTGTCAGACTGGATGGAGAGTGTCTGTGAACAGCAATTTTCAAGTCTTGCCACACATTCTCAATTGGATTTAGGTCTGGAATTTGACTGGGCCATTCGAACACGTGAATATGCTTTGATCTAAACCATTCCATTGTAGCTCTGGCTGTATGTTTAGGGTCGTAGTCCTGCTGGAAGGTAAACCTCCACCCCAGTCTCAATTCTTCTGAAGACTTTAACAGGGTTTCTTTTAACCACTTCAAGTCCGGACACTTTCACCCCCTTCCAGGCCAATTTTCAGCTTTCAGCGCTATCACACTTTGAATGACAATTATGCAGTCATGCAAGACTGTACCCATATGAATTTTTTAGCATTTTTTTGAGACAGATAAAGCTTTATTTTGGTGGTATTTATTCACCATTGGGATTTTTATTTTTAAGCTATATAAATGAAAAAGTCCAAATATTTTGAAAAAAAGTGTTTTTCTTTTAACGTTTTGCAAATACATAATATTTCATCATAAATCTTGGCCAACACTTATTCAGTTATCTTTTTAGTAAAAACAAATAACCCGAATTAGTTTATAACCAAAAATTATAATTTAAAAAAAAATTATATTTTAATATTATTTATTTATTTTACATACTGTCACCCTAGCAGTACAGTGTCACCATGGTGACAATATACTACTTGTGGGGGTGATGAAGATTTTTTTTTTTTTTACACTGATTGCCTTTACACCCATAAAGGCTGTAAAAGCAATAATTTCTCCTTCTCTCTGGCTGCATTCTTGCAGCCATTGAGAAATACTGTGTGAGCTGTGATTGGTCACAGCTTGTCAAATGGTACAAGTGTGTTGTGAATAGCCTTCTACCATGTGACCTCTGTGATCATTCACAGATGTCACACGTAGTAAGCAATGATGTCAGAAGTAACATCTTGCTTACTGCTCTGCATGTGATCACTGATTGGCTAATCAGTGATCACATGATCGGGACCTCACACGACGATCGGTGTTCCACTGGGTCCGGAGGACACTCCCAGGGAGCGCGCACACCCAGGGAGAGGGCCACCCGCCCATGGGCTGCCACCGTCCGGCCCTTTATATACAACGGCCGGACGGCAGGTGGTTAAGATTGCCCTGTATTTGGCTCCATCCATCTTCCCATCAACTCTGACCAGCTTCCCTGTTCTTGCTGAAGAAAAGCATACCCACAACATGATGCTGCTACCACCATGTTTCACGGTGGGGATGGTGTGTTCAGGGTGATGTGATTTGCAATGTTAGTTTTCTACCACACATAGCGTTTTGCTTTTAGGACAAAAAGTTCAATTTTGGTCTCATCTGACCAGAGCAATTTCTTCCACGTGTTTGCGGTGTTCCCCACATGTCTTCTCTCAAACTGCAAACTGGACTTCTTATGGCTTTCTTTCAACAATGGCTTTCTTCTTGCCACTCTTTCATAAAGGCCAGATTTGTGGAGTGCACAACTAATAGTTCTCCTGTGGACAGATTCTCACACCTGAGCTATGGATCTCTGCAGCTCCTCCACAGTTACCATGAGCCCCTTGGCTGCTTCTCTGATTAATGCTCTCCTTCCCCTGCCTGTCAGTTTAGGTGGACGGCCATGTCTCGGTAGGTTTGCAGCTGTGCCACTCTTTCCATTTTCGAATGATGGATTGAACAGTGCTCCGTGAGATGTTCAAAGCTTGGGATGCTTTTTTATAACATAACCCTGCATTAAAACTCTCCACAATTTTATCCCTGTCTCGTGTGTTCCATAGCCTTCATGATGCTGTTTGTTCACTAATGTTCTCTAACAAACCTTTGAGGGCTTCAAAGAACAGCTGGATTTATACTGATATTAAATTATACATAGATGGACTGATTAGATGATTTCTGAAGGCAGTTGGTTCCACTAGATTTTACTTAGGGGTATCTGAATACAAATGCACGCCCCACTTTTTGAAAACCATTTCTCATTTTCCTTCCACTTCACAATTATGTGCCACTTTGTGTTGGTCTATCACATAAAATCCCAATAAAATATATTTACGTTTTTGGTTGTAACATGACAAAATGTGGACAATTTCAAGGGGTATGAATACTTTTTCTAGGCACTGTATATACCATAGTTTGTGGATTCTATAACTTTCCTACAGACTAAATAATAAACACTGATTTGAGTTATTTTCACCAAAGAAATGTAGCAGAATACATGTTGGCCTAAATTTAGGAAGAACAATTATTTGTTTGCAAAATTTTATAACAGAAACGAAGAAAAATGTGTTTCTTTTTTCAAAAATGTTTTTTTTTTTTTAATTTAGCAAAAAATAAAAAACTGAGTGGTGATTGGTGGTATTTAACTGCTTCCCCTTTGCCCTATAGCAGAAATACTGCTATAGGTCGGCACGGGTGCACAAAATCACATATATATATATATACACATGCGAGTTTGCATTTATAGGTAGGGGGCGCGCACTCCTTACCTGCGCCATCATTCGCGGCTGCGGCCATCAATCACCAAGTTCCAG
Organism: Staurois parvus; assembly: GCF_062004578.1. Taxonomy (NCBI): domain Eukaryota; kingdom Metazoa; phylum Chordata; class Amphibia; order Anura; family Ranidae; genus Staurois; species Staurois parvus. Next base: position 431,116 of record NW_028317885.1, on the reverse strand, counting down.
CCGGTGATTACTCGTGATTACTTGCCGTGCCCGGTGATTGCCAACCATCTCCAAAAACAGTTCTCCTCCCTGTCAGCTCCTGCACACTGCATTGCATGGCTGTGCAGCGAAGCACAAACACACAGCCCCTAGTGAAACAGCACACAGCTAATCCTTTGATTGCCCCACATGTTAACCCCTTCCTGTCCAGTGCCATTAGTACAGTGTCAGTGGTTTTTACTAGGGATATCAGTGACACCAAGTCAGTTTCCCCAGTGTCTGAATGCCCACTGCAGTCCCGCAGTCCTGCTAAAAGTCACTGATCGCCGACATTACTAGTAAAAAAAAAAAAAAAAGCCACTATATATACCGCCATTTGTAAACGCTATAATGTTTACATAAATCAATTAATTTACACGTATTGGGATTTTTTTTAGCAAAGACATGTTGCAGAATACATTTTGGCCTAAATTTATGAAGAAATTAGATTTTTAAAATTCTTTTACTGGACATGTTTAATAGCAAAAAGTCAAAAATATTGTTTTTTTTCTCAAAATGGTCGATCTTATTTTTTTTTTATAGCGCAAAAAATAAAAAACACACAGGTGATCAAATACCACTGAAATAAAGCTTAATTCGTGGGGAACAAAAGGACATAAATGGGTGCAGCGTTGTGTGACCGCACAATTGTCAGTTAAAGTAACGCAGCACCGCAATGCCAACAAATGGCATGGTCAGGAAGGGGGGGGTAAATCCTCAGGAGGGCAAGTGGTTAAAGTCAAGATCTTTCCTGGACCGGCTGAGTAATGTCAGCTGACGGGGTTTTAGAAAACGGGTCACAGGAGTGCTGGACGAACTGCACTACTGTGATTCCCAGAAGTAGAGCCAAACGAGCTTTGGCTTTACTCCTCCTTTAATGAACCCTTAAAAAAAAAAAACTATGGCACTCACCTCAGTGACAATGTAGACCAAATAGGGGAGAGCTTTGTTCACTTTGGCGTTCTGTCTCTTTCCATTTTCTCCTTCACTGATTGTACCTCAAGTGCGACTCACAAATCCTTGCTCTTCATCATCTGAAACGCAATCAAATAATTCATTACTTGGATAACTCAGTAAAACATGTCATCTGTACAACAGAAGACCCCATTTGTGTGTGGAAGAGGGATAAAAATTAAATTATATCTGCAGCCTATTGGTCCTTTCCCCCTTGCATTGGTGGTCAAAGTAGTGAAAGTTACCCCCCTGCATTGGGGATCACCTACCTGATTACAAGACTTTATTTACATAGTTACATAGTTAGTCTGGCTGAAAAAAAACAAAAGTACATCCAGATAACCATTAATAAAAAAAAAAAAAGTTAAAATCCTATACCCACAGCAAAGCATGATCCAATTTTCTCCTGCAGGGAAAAAAAATCCTTGCTGATCCCCCGAAAAGGAAATCAGATATTCCCTGGATCAACTTTATCTATAAATGTTAGTATCCGGTTATATTCTGTGTATCTAAGAAAGAATCCAGGACTTTTTTTTAAAGCAATCCACTGAGCTGGCCAGAACCAACTCTTGAGGGAGTCTATTCCACATTTTCACAGCTCTCACTGTGAAGAAATCTTGCCATGTCTGGAGATTACATTTCTTTTCCTCCAGACGTAAAGAGTGCCCCCTTGTCCTCTGTGATGACCTCAGGGTGAATAACTCTACACCGAGTTCACTAAATGAACCACGGATGTATTTATACATGTTGACCATATCCCCCCTTAATCTCCTCTTCTCAAGAGAGAATAAATTCAGTTCCTCTAACCTTTCCTCATAGCTGAGCTCCTCCATGCCTCATATCAGTTTGGTTGCCCTTCTCTGTACTTTCTCCAGTTCCCCAATGTTCTTTTTGTGAATTGGTGCCCAATACTGAACTGCATATTCCAGATGAGGTGTTACTAATGATTTGTACCGGGGTAATATGATATCTCTCTCTCTGGAGTCTATACCACTTTTAATACAAGAGAGGATTTTGCTCGCTTTAGAAACCGCAGCCATTACTACGCTTGTGATCGACCAGAACCCCCAGATCCTTCTCCACCATTGATTCCCCCAGTTGTACCCCCCCTAGTATGTATGATGCATGCATATTCTCAACCCCCAAGTGCATCAGCTTACATTTATCAACATTAAACCTCATTTGCCACATAGTTGCCCAAATAAACAGTGCATTGAGGTCGGCTTGTAAATTGAAGACATCCTGTATGGACGTTATTCCACTGCAAAGCTTGGTGTCATCTGCAAAGACTGAAATGGGATTTTTAATCCCAGAACCTATATCATTTATAAATATATTAAAAAGTAAGGGTCTCAGCACTGAACCTTGGGGTACACCACTGATGACCTCAGACCATTCAGAGTATGAATCATTAACAATTACTCAAAATTACATTAACAAAATGTAAACAATGTCTTGGTTACCATGGTAAGCAAATGTAAACAATGTCTTGGTTACCATGCTAACTAAATGTAAACAATGTCTTGGTTAAAATGCATGTTATGGCAAAACTAGCTATTATTGATTTCTTATTGTTGTCTGTGTCTTCAATGGGGAGATTCAACATCTATCACTGTCAGGGCAGGGGCCGAGGAACGGACAGGCAGGCCTAACAACGTAACGCACTGGCTGACGACAACCACCACCCACAGACCGAAGTCCCTCAGGGCGCGGAGTCTAGGTCCCTTCACCAAGGCCCCTGATGGTGGGGATGGACTTGACGCAGCCAGGAACCAGGTCGCGGCCCCCGAGACACCTCAGCTGCGGTAATGGCCGCCGCCAATGGCGTGTAGCTGGTGGAAGAGACAAAAGAGTAGTCATACAAGCCGGAGTCAACAACAACAGGACAAAACAGTACAGGACAGCAGACGAGAATCACAGGTCACAAGCCGGGTTCAGCAACAGAGGGTCAGATCAAAGGAGAATACAAAGAATAGTCAAGACAAGCCGAATCAGATACCAGGAGAGTCAAGAGAGTCAGAACAGAGTAATAGCAACACAAAGACACAAGACACAAGAGCAAAGAGCATGTGCGGGCCACAGGCTTATATGTCATCAGCCACGCCCCTCTGGGGGGTGGACCTCAGAGACCTGAAGGCATAAAAAGGACTCCCATCATGCACAGCAGAATCCAAGATGGACGCCAGCACATGGAGTAACACAACCTCAGGGAAAAGGTAGGACCTTGACAATCACCAAGACAAAATCAAACATTTATGAACAAATCTTCACTGCCAGCTATAGTATCCTGACAGCCAGCTCCAGCAACTGTCAGAATACCTTATCAGCGGCTACATCCAATTGACTAAGGGGATTGTTCAGCTGATAGTTTTCCACCGAGCTCCTTTAACAAAAGTCAATTGAACAATCAATTTTTGTCAAGCTGGAAGATGTGGACAGGGGCAGCATGAATCAGCTGAAACTCAAGCCATGCATAGCAGCAAAAAACACCAATTATCCTGATAGAGTAAGGAAGGCTAAAAAACTATATAAAAAACAACAACTTTTGGCTATACAAATACTTCAAATGGACGACTGTCTATTTCATAATTGTCTAAACTCCCTGCACCATAATTTTCTGATTTCCGAGTAATGAGTGAAAAGCAGCTGACAAAGACAATTAGAAAATACCAACAAAAATAGGGATCCTCACATATGTACAATAAAGACTGCCGTCAAGAGACAACTTGCAGGGGTTTCCTCGGCCTGCTCACACAGGGAAAAAAACAAAACAAAAAAAAGAATATTAGCAGCTAGTTAAAATAAACTACTAAATAAAAAACCTTTTGTTTCCCTTCACACGGGTGAGCCAATCAGGTCCCCCTGTCAGTTTTTCAGCTGGAACTAAACCAGAAATTCTATACAAGTCTATGGGCACTAGGGTTGCCACCTCATCCCCTTAAACCTGAACACATATTAATTACACAGGTTCTGTGGCTGATTAAGGTGGTCATTAAACTCACCTAGTGCCTTATCTGTATTAACTCAGCCTCAGAACCTGGGTATATTAATATGTGTTCGGTTATAAAGGGATGAAGTGGCAACCCTAATGGGCACATGAATGTAAATGATCGGGTGTCCGTTTACATTCGCTTACTTCTGAGTCCAACCATTTCTGGGGGGAAAAAATGGAAAAGTCTGAGCCTTTTTCCATTTTTTCCAACAGGACGGAACAGAGGACATCTAAAGTATATGGCTGATAACAGATCTAATATGGATCCTGAAAACTCAGTTTTTTTAATGGAGCTAAACACTGAACAAAAACGTAGCATCCATCCTGTTCTGCTCAATTCAGTGGGGGATCTATTTAAGGTGCCCGTGTGAAAGGGGCCTTGGGCTGCACGTATATTGTACGGTGATTTTTTTTAGGCTTCCCAAATGCCCTTATTACTCATTAAGCCTGGATTCACACCTACATGATTTACCGCACATGAATTTCCACTGAAATAGAAGCTCAGCAAAGAACTTCAGCTCCTAAAACTCTGTATCGGCTAATCTTGACAAAGGTATCCTCTCTGCTTATGCTTTTTTTCCTCATCGCATGCTCAGATTGAATTGTCCAGGTTTGTAAAAGTTTTCCATTAGCGCAACAAATTAGGCATTGAACGCACTGTATTTTAGGAGCTGCACCTTAAAGTTGAGCTCAAGACCCATCAATTGGAGTAGTTTTCTATACATAAAGAAAAAAAATCATTACATTTACCAAGCTTAAGAACTAGAGTGTCAGGATAAAAAAAAAAAAAAACAAGAGCATCACCGACCTTCATAAAATATTTAAGTAAAACAGAATTTCATTCAGCTAAAGGGAAGTATGTGCAGTAACGTCTACTGATTACAAGACTGCTGTTTACACAGCCATCAGAGAAGAGGAACACATCAGACTGCAGAGAAGAGGGACATCCCAACACAGCCTGGGAAACGGTTTAAATGAGCAAAATAAGATGTCAGAAAAGTGTATGTAAGAAAACAAGAAAAATACATTTCTTCAGTATATATCGTCAATAAATACACACCTCCCCGTGGTTTATCCCTATTGTTTTCCATGTGCCCTGGTCACAGCAGATCGCTGGTGTGATGTACAGTGAGGAAATATACAGACATGCTGCATTTTCATACAGTGGAACAAATAGGAACTGCATGTCCCCACACAGCACTGCAGTGCAGAGATATGGATGAAGTGGGACTATGTGACACTTCACCAGGGGTGTTGACATTTTTGAAAAAACTACTTTTCCAGGGACTAAATTGGGGCCCCAATCTACTTGTCCCTCATGACAATCTACTTGTCCAGATAAAAAAAAAAAACAACTTAACCAAAACCATATTTAAATCTGAGGTGATTTTAGGAATCTCTGGGGATTTTAAAATCAAGAGGCTTTATGGCGACTTAAACGTGTAATATTTTTAACATTGTGCTGTATATCTCCTCCTCCCCTCCCTGCCTGTCTTCAGCACCACACCCAGGGACTAGCAAGGAGGAGAGACACCTTGCAGTGTGATGAACAACGATTGGCTGCTCATCAGGAAGGGGGGGGGGGGGAATCAGGGCTTATACTTTATCCCTTTCGCTGCCAGAGCCGTTTTTGAGTTTTTTGCACATTTCAAAAATCATTTTAGGCCGGAAGATTACATAAAACCACCAAACATTATATATTTTCTGAAAGCAGAGACCCTAGAGAATACAATAGTGGTAGTTCCAATTTTTTATGTTGCAGGATTTTACCGCAAAATTTTAGTACAAAAAACAAGTTAATTTTAGGGCACAAAAAAGCAATAAAATTACCCTATTTTGTTTTGTAAAATATAAAAGATGATGTTGAAGTGAGTAAATAAATATCCAACTTGTCAAACCTTTTGTGTGCGCTCGTGAAATGGCGACGAACTTCAGTACCCTATATTTTCTATAGGTCAACACTTTTAAAGCTCCTTATAAGTCATCAATTTAGCGATACAAAAAAGATCTGGTGCTAAAATTATTGCTCTCATTTTGGTTTTATTTTCAATCACATAGGGGACAAAGTGATGATTTTTGGTGACAGGTTCTCTTTGAGACATCCAAGACCCTGGATGTCTCCCCTCTGCCCCACTGAATGTAATGCAGTGCACATTGCACCGCATTACATTTTTTCTGGGGATTGCATTACAATCTCTCAGCAGGGACCCGGGTCAGCGCAAGAAGGGGAGGGGAGTGGACTCGTCTGCTATTCTCCCTCCCCTCTAGCAAACGGCGAGCCAGGCCAGCAGATGGGTAAGCGGAGCCCAGGAGACCTCACACGGGAAGGGGGGGGGGATTGAAGGTGTGCAGAGAGGCTGGCACTATGTGGAAGTAATCGGCCCTAATGATTCCACCTGATAGGTGAGCCGCGCAATTGTCATTCAAAGTGTGACAGTGTTGAAAGCTGAAAATTGGCCTGGGCAGGAAGGGGGTGAAAGTGTCCGGACTTGAAGTGGTTAAAGCTTTACTTCTACTCTAATGACATTCACAACTATTACACTGGCTCTGGATGCCATTACTCCCTATGCATCTGTGACTAAGCTGGGCCAGTCCTTTCTTGGCTGTATTGGCTAATCAGCCTCCAATCCTCATCACCATTAAGCTGTGAGCTTTTCATACAAACTGAACATTAATGACACTGACAACTATTGAACTGGCTTCGGATGCCATTATTCTCCATGTATCTGTGATTAAGAAGATCCCTTCTAGATTGTAAGCTTGAAAGAGCAGGGCCCTCGAACCCCTCATGTATTGAATTGTATTGGTATTGTTCTGTCACATGTTCTGTCCCCCTTTGTAATGTACAGCGCTGAGCAAACTACTGGCGCTTTATAAATACTGTATAATGATAATAAAATAATAATTAAGCTGGGCCAGTCCTTTCTTGGCTGTATTGGTTAATCAGCCTCCAATCCTTATCCCTATTAAGCTGTGTGCTTTTCAAAACCGCCTATATTGAAGTATCTTTATTGTGAATAACAGGGATTTATTTCCATATTGGCACCGATCTGGACGTGTATAGCCCTCTATTCATAATGGGGTTTCATTTGAGTTCCCTGTCATATCTATGCCACTTAACCTCCCTAGTGGTCTGATTATGTCAGTATTTCTGTGCTCAAAGCGGTACATTTTTTTGCATGGAAATATGTTGTTTTTTTATTGTAGGCCTGTAATTCCTAGGAATAATTCACTGAAATCAGTCCAAACAAGAGTCTAGTAAATCACAGAGCAACGCTTCAGGATAATACCGAGTGTAGCTCAGGGTTACCGCTTTTGGTACTGAAAGTTAACCCCGAGCTACACTTGGGAATACCACCAAGGAGGTTAATGTGCTGTTAGTTTTATGAAGGCCTTGGTCTGTTTGGTGAGTCCATTTCCCAGAGCTCAGTTCCCTGCCTATGTGGCTGAATACGTGTGTTCCCGATATATGAGACTCTGGATAGAATTGACTCATCAACTTTGCTCATTTAAGATGGAAGGTAGTTGTTTAGCGATTAATTTGTTACTGTGTGTGGCCCGGGTCATTTTAAGGTGATAACGTTATCATACCTCATTTTAATGTGAATGGAGGATCTGTTGGCCTAATAGGTCTATTACCTTTTTGTGAATTTAATAAAGCTGTTGGTTTTATTTATACCGCTGTTGGTTCTCTTTCAAAACTTCTTTCTTTAGGGGGTCTTCTGGATCCCCCAATATCTTTTTCTATCTGTTGTATAATCAAAAAAGTGCGCTGTCCCTTTAAAGTTGTGTGAAACGTATGCAAATCACCAAACGTGAATAATAGTATAAATTGACAAACTGAACAAATATAAAATTCCTATTAACGAGCAGGAAGCACAGGGCCCACTAAAGGACGTTGGGCCCTCAGGCCATCCTCATGAACATTGTTTCTGATTGTTTGGTCAGAGACATTAACACCAGTGGCCTGCTGGAGGTCATTTTGTAGGGCTCTGGCAGTGCTCATCCTGTTCCTCCTTGTACAAAGGAGCAGATGCCGGTCCTGCTGATGGGTTAAGGACCTTCTACGGCCCTGTCCAGCTCTCCTAGAGTAACTGCCTGTCTCCTGGAATTTCCTCCATGCTCTTGAAACTGTGCTGGGAGACACAGCAAACCTGGCAATGGCACCTATTGATGTGCCATCCTGGAGGAGTTGGACTGCCTGTGCAACCTCTGTAAGGTCCAGGTATTGCCTCATGCTACCAGTAGTGACATTGACCCTAGCCAAATGCAAAACTAGTGACAGTCAGAAAAGATGAGTAGGGTAAATGTCAGTGGCCTCCACCTGTAAAACCATTCCTGTTTTGGGGTTCGTCTCATTGTTGCCCATCTAGTGCACCCGTTGTTCATTTTATTAACACCAAAGCAGCTGAAACTGATTAACAACCTCCTCTGCTACTTAACTGACCAGATTAATTAACTTGCTGTGCTATTCTATGATTAAAATGTGTTTCTTAAAATTTTTTTTGTGTGTGTGTAAGTAATGTATGTAGCTGACCTCATCTGGGATTGATTTTTCAGCAGCTAATTGTGTACAGCTGAATGGAGTCTTGTCTTCCTATACTAGGTGACTGCAGGATCAGTCCAGCAGGTTATGTATAAGAGCTGAGAGAGGCATGAAACTCGTCAACCTGGAGTCCCCCACTGTGATCTCTATGCTTTTGAGTTCTGTGTTACAAAGATGTACTGCAATAAAGGCCGTGTTTTTACCGGAATAAAGCCGTCCTGATCTTCTTTTGGATTCTAGAACTGTTTTTAATTTATAGCAAGAAAGAGGTACTTTTGCCTGAGAGTGCACTTCCCAAAAAAGGTTTGTTGTATTGCTTTGGGCAGCCGTGATTCCGTACACCAGTGGTCACATATAATTGCAGCATCCCTTTACCCCTGGTTCACATATATGTGGCTGCGCAGGCCGCGTTTTGTACAGGCACGATAGCCCATTCATTTGAATGGACTCCCGTGCCAAGCCGGGAAGAAGTCCCTACACTTCTTTGGAAAACACAGCCCGCACAGGAACCTCGGTTCCCAGTACGGTTGCATTTTCCAGTACAGGTGGCGTGCCATTAGAACTAATGGCACCCGCCTGCAGGTCCGCATTTCTCTGTGTGGGTTCGCAGTGGCACCACCCGCACAGATGTGAACCTAGGGTTAGACCATGGGCCCTCAACTTGTGGCCCTCCAGCTGTTGTAAAAATTACAAGCATAACTTTGTGCTAGCCTTTTCATTGATGGAACAGTTACTGATGGATTTCTTGTCTTGTTTTCAGAAGCGAGCACTTAAATTGCAGCAGAAAAAACAGGAGGAAAATCTTAAGCAAGAACAGCAACGTGAGCGTGCGCTGGGGAGAGAAAAACAATTGACAGCCAAGCCGGCTAAAAGAACATGATATGAAGGGCATGTCTGGCCCGATCATAAACTCCGCGTCCATTTAATTAAGGAAAATCGGTGCTGATACTGTTCAAGCTGAAAGCGGTTATCAAAAATTCTAGTCTGTGTTTTTATGCTTTTAAACATCCAGTCCAGTTTTCTGCTTGCACTGACTGAGCACAAATTTCAAAAGCCTTTCAAGATAAGTGTGGGTGCAATCGTTGTGTATGATAAAGCACATGAAGAAAGTCTAAGCACACCGTGAAGAGAATGTAGTAGCTGGAGCATGAATTCTTTTCTTTGTGTATGAAAGCACAGACTACTTTTTGTCATTACTTAGTGAGCTTAGTATGAAATCTGAGATCATAAATCTGGTATATACTGTATAGGGCCCAATCCATAGAACCCTGGAATTCTGCTGCCATCTACTGGCTGACATCAGGAAGGCAGCTTACAGTATTTGTAATCATATGTCCATGGTATTCAAGATAGGCGCTAGTCCCGCTGTCATTTAAATGAGGCAAAGATCTGCTTGCACAGTATTAGACATTTTTTACATACCTTATAAAACTCCAGGACTGGAGTTGTCTGCATATTGCTTGCTGCTGAACTTATGCTGTATGATAATCCGTATTGGTCAGTGTGAGACCCATTGCACTATTTTTGCCTGTTACATGATTGTAGACTTATGAAACATTTTAGAGTTGCAGAAACAAAGGAGAAAATTGAGATCAATTATACATCAGAACAACCCTTAGTTTTACCCTGAGATCAATGTTTGCAGGCTGTAAAAATAAAAGTAATGCCCGTTTTTGTGGTCAACAGTCATGCACATGTGAAAGAATTTAAAAAAAAAAATAGTATGTGTGTGTGTCTGCTCTTCCTCAGCATGTCATAACTGTAAATTTTGGGAGTGGGAATACACACCATACTACTCTCAAAGATTTCCAATAAGCAGCTGTCAGTTCTAAAAACCACCTAAAGGGCCACCAACTGGTCACCAATGTCCTACTCTAAGATATGTAGTGCCCCTCTAGTTGTCGCTTTCCTTTATGACTGTACAAGGGAGAGCTGCTGTTCATTAGTCCACAATCCACCCATCTCTGGGGCAGCCAGTTGGCAGCATAATAGAGCTCATCAGTGCTCCCTATATATGGTAAGCTCTTCTGGGTGAAATGCATCAAACTGAGGCTTGGTCTGGTTGAACGTTTGGTGATCTTGTCCAGAACAATACAGTCTGTTTAAATCCCATGTCATTGTAGTGTGGCCAGCTTCTTTGTTTACTTTAATGCAAAACGTTGAGCTTTTGAATCCTTCTAATATATAGAATGGATTTCCCATAACTTCCTGTCCTGATGGGAAATGAGGGGTACTCTCCCCAATAGGGACACAGGTGGCAATGCAGATCAATAGATCAGACAGAGGCTCTGATATGAATATATGTTTAGAAAATGGTACAGCTTCACATTAGATGTTGCTTGACTTGGGTCTTAGGTTTTATTCATCTTCTAACTATTCACAAGCAATTAAATAGTTGCTATCAGTAAACATAAAAGGTTTTATATTTGTTTTTTTGAAATAATTAAGGTGTATATCTCTGTGACAGATTTGTACCTGTACATATCTGCTGGATGCATTCTTTCTTTTTTAGCCTGGGTGACACCAATCTTAGATTATTGTGGCCTCCTTGTGAATTCTGAACTGAAAAACCGCTAAATGCACAGATAAATGACATAGACCTCAGCTGTTTTACCTGCCAAATGATTTTATTACTGTCCCTGCAGTCCTTACATTTACACAGCTCTTCCATACCACACAGTCCTGTCTTTTTTTTTTCGTCAGATGGACCAAAACATGATATCCCAGAGGTGTTCTATTGGATTTAGGTCAGGCGAGCGTGGGGGTCATTCAATGGCATCAATTACTTCATCCTCCAGGAACTGCCTGCAAACGCTCGCTAGATGAAACCGGGCATTGTCATGCACCAGGATGAACCCAGGACCCACTGTACCAGCATAGGGTCTGATAATGGGTCCAAGGATTTCATCCCAATACCTATTGGCAGTCAGAGTGCCATTGTGTAGCCTGTAGAGGTCTGTGCATCCCTCCATGGATATGCCTCCGCAGACCATCATTGACCCACCAACAAAACGGTCATGCTGAATGATGTTACAGGCAGCATAACGTTCTCCACGGCTTCTCCAGACCCTTTCACATCTATAACATGTGCCCAGGGTGAACCTGCTCTCATCTGTGAAAAGCACAGGGTGTCAGTGGTGGACCTGCCAATTCTGGTGTTCAATGGCAAATGCCAATCGAGCTCTATGGTGCCGGGCAGTGAGCACAGGGCCCACTAGAGGACGTTGGGCCCTCAGGCCACCCTCATGAAGTCTATTTCTGATTGTTTAGTTAGAGACATTCACACCAGTGGCCTGCTGGAGGTCATTTTGTAGGGCTCTGGCAGTGTTCATCCTGTTCATCCTTGCACAAAGGAGCAGATACTGGTCCTGCTGATGGGTTAAGGACCTTCTACGGCCCTGTCCAGCTCTCCTAGAGTAACTGCCTGTCTCCTGGAATCTCCTCCATGTTCTTGAGACTGTGCTGGGAGACACAGCAAACCTTCTGACAATGGCACGTATTGCTGTGCCATCCTGGAGGAGTTGGACTGCCTGTGCAAACTCTGTAGGGTCCAGGTATCGCCTCATGCTACCAGTAGTGACATTGACCCTTTCTAAAAGCAATACTAGTGACAAACAGTCAGAAAAAAGGAGTAGGGAAAAAAATGTCAGTGGCCTCCACCTGTAAAACCATTCCTGTTTTGGGGGTCGCTTCATTGTTGCCCATCTAGTGCACCTGTTGTTAATCTCATTAACCCCAAAACAGCTGAAACTGATTAACAACCCCCTCTGCTACTTAACTGACCAGATCAATATCCCAGGAGTTTCATTGACGTGATGCTATACTCTCATTAAAAAGCATTCCTTTATTTTTTTTGAGCAGTGTATATAGCTGCGTAAATTGACGGCGCAATACAAGTACCTGTAATAAATATTAAATAAATTACGCCAGTACGCGTCTCTCTCGGAAGGCAGGTTTTGGACATTTTTTATGCCCCTAAACCCTGTTCTAAAATATTCTAAATGCCACAATGTGTGTGAACACATTGGAAAATACTGACCTGTGTTTAGAGGCATAAAAAAAAAAAAAGAAAAATGCATCTAAAAGTGGCATTTTTTTTTATAGCAGAAAGTAAAAAAAAGTTTTGCTTTTTTTTTTTTAATTTTCAGTCTTTTTTAATTTATATTGCAAAAAATAAAAAAAACCCAGTGGTTATCAAATACCACCAAAAGAAAGCTCTATTTGTGTGAAAAAAATATATTGCATGACAGCGCAATCGCCAATTAACGCAGTGCCGACCTGCAAAAAAAAAATGGTCTGGTCATGAAGGGGGTAAAATCTTCTGGCGCTCAAGTGGTCAAAAACTATGGGCTGCATTTAGATCAGTAAAAATAAGTGACAGTTTTTGCTAACTGTGTGCAAGAGCCCTAAGGCTTTGTTTACACAAGCAGTTGGGGGGGGTAGTAAAAGATAGGCAGCTGAGGAGCGCCCCCTTCAATTTATTGGGTCCTGTTTACCATGGTACTACCTGCTGAACACAACCTGTGGCCGTGGTAACTTGCACCTGCCCGGTCTGGGGACAGTAAAACTGAATTGGCCCATGAAAGCCAAGGCATAAGGCTACATTCACACGAGCGACTAGCCCTGGTGCAATATACAGAGGCAGGATGTGGCTGTGTCCAGCAGCAATCATTGCAGGTAATTACTGGCTGTGTGGACAGCCATTGCTAATTGCAGCTGCTGGTGACCTGTCATTTACCCCCCCGGTCACATCAAAGCAGATTTTGAAATTATGCAACTTACAGTGAAGCTGATTTCAGCAGCGATTTGCAAGACATCTGGCGCAGATATCTATGCAAATCGCAACAAAAGTAGTGCATGGACTAGATAAAGAATAAAGAGGTGGCGCACACACCTAGTGCATTATCCAAGGTTTATTGAAAGGTATGAAAGGTAAAAACATACCCACAGACCAAGCATGTATCTAAAGAGCATTTGCATAATGACGATGGCCACAACGGCAAGCAAGGTGATCCAACTGTCAGTGCGGTCAAATGGTTGACGCGTTTCGGGGACGAGACCCTTTCCTCAGAGCTACTGAGCAGCCTCTGGTGCAGATGTGTATGGATGATGGGAACCTTGCTGGTGATGGGCATCACTTTAGAAATCAGTGCGGCTCCGACCAATTCGGAACTGCACACATATATCCGCTCTAATAGCAGACAATAGGGTGCAACTTGGCATACGATTTGCAAGTCGCCTGGCACCCAAATCGCAGCCAAATCGCACCCAATGTGATCGGAGTGTAAGGCTACTTTCACATTAATGCATAGCAAAAATGCATATGCATTAATGTGCATATTAAAATGCATATGCATTAATGCATTTTTTGGTGGGTTTTTACTGCGTTTGCAGTGCATTTTTTACAGAACATACAGTTGTGACCAAAATTATTCAACCCCCAATGCTGTAAAGGGGTTTAGGGACTATAGTGTACATTTGGAATTGTATTCAGAATCAAATCCTACAAGGACGTTGTAACTACCCAAATGCAACTAAAATGACATCAATTGTTTATGTAATACAGTAGTAAATGGTTCTTATGTGGTTTCTTCATTGCCACAATTATTCAACCCCTTAAAGACTACCACTCTGAAGAACAGAGGTTCATACAGGTGCTTTCCATCAGGTATTGAAAACACCTGTGGATGTCACCGAGCAGCAATCAAGCATAATAAGCACCAATTAGGCAGCTTTAAAATGACTGTGATACTCAGCTCCTTCTAGACATTTACTGGTGTGGTTACAAACATGGTGAAGGCAAGAGAATGGTCCAGGAAGACAAGAGAAGAGGTGATTTCTCTTCACAGGAAGGGCAATGGCTATAAGAAGATTGCAAAGATGTTAAACATACCAAGAGACACCTTAGGAAGCATCATTCGCAAATTCAAGGCAAAGGGCACTGTTGAAACGCTACCTGGTCGTGGCAGAAAGAAGATGCTGACTTCGACTGCTGTGCGCTACCTGAAGCGTAGAGTGGAGAGAAGTCCCCGTGTGACTGCTGAGGAACTGAGAAAAGATTTGTCAGATGTGGGTACAGAAGTTTCAGCCCAGACAATAAGACGCACACTGCGTAATGAAGGCCTCCGTGCCAGAACTCCCAGGCGTACCCCCTTGCTGTCTCCAAAGAATAAGAAGAGTCGACTGCAGTATGCCAAAAGCCATGTGGACAAACCACAAAAGTTGTGGGATAGTGTTCTGTGGACTGATGAAACAAAATTAGAACTGTTTGGGCCCATGGATCAACGCTATGTTTGGAGGAGGAAGAACAAGGCCTATGATGAAAAGAACACCTTGCCTACTGTGAAGCATGGTGGAGGGTCAATCATGCTTTGGGGCTGTTTTGCTTCTGCAGGTACAGGGAAGCTTCAGCGTGTGCAAGGTACCATGAATTCTCTTCAGTACCAGGAGATATTGGATGGAAACGTGATGCAGTCCGTCACACACCTGAGGCTTGGGAGACGTTGGACCTTTCAACAGGACAATGATCCCAAGCATACCTCCAAGTCCACTAGAGCATGGTTGCAGAGGAAAGGCTGGAACATTTTGGAGTGGCCATCGCAGTCACCAGACTTAAATCCGATTGAGAACCTCTGGTGGGACTTAAAGAAAGCAGTTGCAGTGCGCAAGCCTAAGAATGTGACTGAACTGGAGGCCTTTGCCCATGAAGAATGGGCGAAGATACCCGTAGATCGCTGCAAGACACTTGTGTCAAGCTATGCTTCACGTTTAAAAGCTGTTATAACTGTAAAAGGATGCTGTACTAAGTACTAAGATTGAATGTCACTTGGGGGTTGAATAAAACTGATAATGCTGTGAGCACAGAAAAGACATTTGTGGTTATTTCATTATAACTGTTATGTTATATTTGTCTGACCTACAAGTGCCTCTTTAATGTAAATGTAAGCAAGATGACTGAATGATCAAAAGCAATGTCAAACTGGCCAAAACACTCAATTTCAGTGGGGGTTGAATAATTTTGGTCACAACTGTATGACTCAAAAACAGCAACAAAAATGCAACGAGGGTACATTTTTGATGCATTTTTGCCACGTTTGCCATTTATTTCAATGGAGAGGTGCATTATTGGTGAATTTTTTCCTGCACCAAACCTACACCACAAATGCAGCAGACCTGCAACAGATCAGTGTGAAGACTTCCATAGGATTAAGTTTACACGTATTTCTTCCACTTTTTTAAGGCAAAAGTGGAAGAAAAACGGATCAGTGTGAAAGAAGCCTTTACCCCAGATTCACACCTAAGCATTTTCTGCAGCGTTTTGCATTTTGCAGAAATGCAGTACAGTCCATTTAACATGATTTCCTATTGGACATGTTCACATCTGTGCGTTTTCAGGGACTTTTTTTTAACGCAAAAAGTTGTGCTTTTAGTTTTATAGGCTTCAATGGAAACGCTGCAGAAAAGCATGCGCTGCGTTTTTGATGCGTTTTTGATACATTTTGCATTTTAAATCTGCCTAGCAACAATAATTTTTTATTTTTTTAAAAACAAGCAAAACGCATCAAAAACGTGGCAAAAACGCAACGCAAAAGACAATGCAAAAATGGCTCAAACACAACCTGCATAGGTGTGAAGCTAGCCTAAGTGTACAGGGCTTTGTGGCTGCAGCCAGCTGCTCACAGGTGGCAGAAACCGCTGCAGAAATCGGTGGATGTTGGCCTCTATCATCAGTTAAACACAGCAGTTGAACTAAAGCAGGAGAAAGACACAACAACAGCAAGAAACTCTACTGCATGCTGGACAGACTGCAAGCAAACACCCTGGGAAACATCTCTTACATGCCTGAGTCCCACTCTGTGTACCTTTATATAATACACTCCTCTTCATACGACTATCCTCTGTTCCCAAGATCTCACTTCTTTACCCCTCTGCTCCACCCCAAAACTTGCACATCTCCCCCTCATTGCTTTCATCTCCCTACTACTGCCCTCATCACCCCCAAAATATATTGTGTCCTCACTGCTTCCTTCGCCCCTCTATGGCACCCACCACCTCCTCCTATTATTCCACTCTCCCACTGACCCGAACACCTCCACTAGGAGTTTCTCACGCTCCTGCACATCCCGCTCCCATGCCACCTTTCTCACCCTTCTCCTCCTCCTAGCCGCGGGAGACATCTCCCCAAATCCTGGCCCTCCACCACCTCCCTCACCCGCACAACACCCTCCCGCCTCCATGTCCTACCGCAACCTAGTATCTGTCCCCCTGCTCCCTAAAATCTCCCCCCCGTTTTCATGTGCACTCCTGAACGCCCGATCGGTGTGCAACAAGCTTACCGCCATCCACGACCTCTTTGTTTCCCGCTCCCTCAACCTCCTGGCGATCACGGAAACCTGGATCCAGCCCACTGACTCTACCTCCCCTGCTGCACTCTCCTATGGAGGTCTCACCTGGACCCACTCACCCAGACCTAACGGTCGTAAAGGTGGTGGGGTTGGTCTGCTCCTGTCACCGCAGAGCACCTTCCGAATCCTCCCAAACCCCCCCTCCCTATCCTTCTCCTCCTTCGAGGCCCACTGCGTCCGACTATTCTCCCCAACCCCCCTGAAGATTGCTGTGATATACCGGCCTCCTGGATCCATACCCCGCTTCCTGGAAGACTTCTCCTCCTGGCTACCCTTCTTCCTCTCCTCTGAGCTACCCACCATCATTCTTGGGGATTTCAACATCCCTGTCAACCTTGACAACCCAGACACAGCCCGTCTCCTCCACTTAACCTCCTCCTTTGCACTTGCACAGTGCATACAATCCACCACCCACTCCGACGGTAATATCCTTGATCTTGTCTTCTCCAACCGCTGCGCTCCCCACAACCTCACTAACACCCCCTTCCCTCTCTCTGACCACAACCTGATCACCTTCTCCATCTCCTCGTCCTCCAACACCTACCCCTCCAAATGTCACACTACTACCAGCCGTATTCCTCCGCAACCTTAACCCTGCCCCCCTCCACTCTGCAGCTGATCAACTCCACGACCGCATTCTCCCCCTGTCCTGCCCGAACTTGGCTATGATTGCCTACAACAACGCGCTGTCAGCAGCCCTTGACTCACTAGCGCCTTTAACCACACGCAACATCAGACTCCGACCGCTCCAGCCCTGGCAGACTGATCACACCAAAACCCTCAAACGACGCAGTCGTGCCCTGGAGCGACTATGGCGCAAAACAAAATCCCAACAAGCTTTCACCTGCTACAAATCTGCCTTCCGCACCTACACCTCCTCCCTCCACGCAGCCAAACAAGCCTACTTCCTGACCCTCATCAAGGCCCTCTCCTCCAATCCTCGCCGACTCTTCTCCACCTTCAACTCTCTACTCTCTCCACCCCCACCTCCACCCAGCACCTCACTCACCGCCCTTGATATTGCCAATCACTTCAAAAACAAGATTGACACAATTCGCAAGGACATTGCCGCAACTCACACGCCCTCTCAACCCGTCCCCTCTCACACAGCTACCCCATCATCCCCCCTCCCCCTCGACATTACCCGCAGGGACTTCGTCGCTGCTCAAACTCCCTCCAACCCCCTTCCCCCTCACTTAGCTACCCCCTCTTCACCCCTCTCCCACGGCCTCACCACTGCTCTGACCTCCTCTCCCACCCCACCCTACATTCCTCATACTGAAGCTCCCCCAACACTCCGCACCTTTGACCTTACTACCATCGAGGAAGTCTCCAAGATCCTCTCTGATGCCCGCCTCACCACCTGCACCCTCGACCCTATCCCCTCACAATTCCTACGACCTCCCTCCCCCTCCATCCTACGCTCCATCACCCACATCTTTAATCTCTCCCTCTCCTCCGGCACTTTCCCCTCCCCACTGAAGCATGCACACATCACCCCCATACTTAAAAAGCCCTCCCTGGACCCCAATGTCCCGAACAACCTCAGACCCATCTCCCTGCTCCCACTTACATCTAAACTCCTCGAGCGCCTCGTCTACACCCGCCTATGCTCTCACCTCAACGACAACAACCTCCTCGATCCCCTACAGTCTGGCTTCCGCCCCCTACACTCCACCGAAACCGCCTTACTCAAACTCTCCAACGACCTTCTAACCGCCAAAGCTAATGGCCACTATTCAGTGCTCCTACTCCTTGACCTCTCTGCGGCCTTCGACACAGTTGACCGCTCTTTCAGCGTTACCTATAATGCTACCACCTCCCCCTCACTCCCCCTCTCTGCTGGGGTCCCTCAAGGCTCTGTCCTTGGGCCCCTTCTCTTCTCCATCTACACCTCCTCCCTTGGCCAACTCATACACTCTCACGGCTTCAACTACCACCTCTATGCCGACGACACACAAATCTATCTCTCAACCCCCCACCTCACCCCCTTGGTCTCTGCCCAAATCACACACCTACTGAGCGACATATCAGAATGGATGTCGCTCCACTTCCTTAAACTGAATCTCTCCAAAACCGAGCTCCTTGTCTTCCCCCCAGCCCGAACCCCACCCCCCATTGACTTCTACATCACATCCAACAACGCCAATATCAAACCCGCTCTGCAGGCCAGAGTACTTGGTGTCATTCTGGACTCCAACCTATCCTTCCAGCCCCAAGTCCAATCTTTAACAAACTCGTGCAGACTCCACCTCCGCAACATCGCTAAAATCCGCACGTTCCTAACCCCAGAAACCACTAAACAGCTCATCCACTCCCTCATCATATCACGACTCGACTACTGCAACTCCCTCCTCACTGGCCTGCCTCGCCGCTGGCTATCCCCGCTTCAGTCGATCCTGAATACGGCTGCCAGACTCATTCACCTTTCCAAACGCTCAGTTTCCGCCACCCCCCTCTGCCAATCCCTCCACTGGCTTCCGATTGCGCAACGGATCAAATTTAAAATCCTAACACTGACGTACAAAGCTGTCCACCATACTGCCCCGAACTACATCACTGACCTAATATCCAAGTACCACCCAGCACGCACACTCCGCTCCTCACAAGACCTCCTTCTCTCTAGCTCCCTGGTCTCCTCCTCCCATGCCCGCCTCCAGGACTTCTCCAGGGTGTCACCCATCCTCTGGAACTCCCTGCCCCAACCCATCAGATTATCACCTACTCTCCTCTCCTTTAGGCGCACCCTGAAAACCCATCTCTTCAGGGAAGCCTACCTCACCCCCTGCTAACTTGCTGACCTCCTCCACTCTTCCTACCACTCCATCCCCCACAGCTATCTCCGCCTGTACCACTATCCCATCCCTTCTAGATTGTAAGCTCGAAAGAGCAGGGCCCTCGATCCCCTCATGTTTTGCATTGTATTGGTATTGTTCTGTCACATGTTCTGTCCCCCTTTGTAATGTACAGCGCTGAGTGAACTATTGGCGCTTTATAAATACTGTATAATAATAATAAAATAATAATAATTTGTACCACTGTTTTAGGAGCTTCCTTTTCCACCAGCTGCGCCCCCTACTGTATGATATAGGAACTACAGGCCAGTGATAAGATGACACAAGGCTGGATTCCAGGCATTGATGTGTGGCCATCTGTGCTTTGCCACTCAATATGATCGTCAGGAAATGAGGACACAGGATAAAGGTTTTATAATTGATGCAATACACATTGTGCAATAAAGGAAGTTAATCCCTATTAAAGTTCAGTGTTACACTCGAAATACGAGTTATAGGCCTGCACTGGGTCACATTCATTGTCCTAGGTCTGCCTTGGCTGCCTGTACTCCTCAGGATCCAGTCCAAAGTACTGATACGATCACCTAAACCTGCTGGTTGCCATTTTAAGAATCTTTTGTATCAAATGTTTAATACAAAAAACACATAAAACAGTGAAACAGAGTCCTAAACTAACCATCCACCATACAATCTGATTGTAGGCTTTCCTTTAGATCTACCATCAATTCTAGAGGAAGGACCTGATTAATTGATACTAATTAAATGGATTGTTTAGCTTTGTCCTCCTATCAGGCCTGGTTCACACCTATGCAGTTTCCCTTTGATCTGTTTCTGCAGTGCTTTTTGCGATGCGTTTTGCATTTTTGTACATGTGTTTGTTTTTTTTTGGTTTTTTTCGATTGTTTTATTGCCATCTGCACAAATATATATAGAGCATAACAGGTCTGTATAAAAACAATTTCTGGTACAAAACCTTTGAAGAAATATACAGAAAAGAACAAAAGTGAGTCCGTAAATATTATCCAGCTCTTCCAAGACATTGCACAATGTAACACAACCAAATGGCTAATCAAATGTTGTCTGCAAAGCCATACAGTAAATATAATAAGACGGCTACCACAAGTACATAGAGCAGTTTCACATGTATTATTCTGTGTGCAGCAGTAAGATGTTGCTTCTTAGTAATAGAGATAGTTAAGAAAAAGACAAATCGTCAGGAAAAGAAAAGGAACACAGAAAGATTGGAATCAAATTTGAAACCAAACTTTGTGGTGTGAACTCCCACACTTCCTCAACCTTTCAACATACTGGGAACACCACAGTGTCATGTACCAGTGCATCCAATAATCAAAGACAACAATGGATCATACTCTATACAGTAATTATACCCCTCCAGGACTGTTGTCTACTGTATCCGATGATTCTATCCATCTACACTAAATTCAAAGACATTTTTTAGGCCATCCTCTTGCTTCATATGTCATTTCATATAGTGGGACATTATAATTCACTCTTTTTTTCCAGGCTGCCAAACCGAGGACATCCGTTTGTGTCCAATGTAACACGATCAATTTACACACATAAAAAAATAATCATCTCAAGAAGGTTTGCGTGGCATTATTTATAATATCGTCCTCAATTACCCCCAGGAGGAAAATAAGTGGGTTACAAATATTTGGTAAATCAAACACATCTGCTATAAATTGGGTGACGTGAGCACATTGGTCAGACCATAGCACACTCCCAGACCATATGCAGGAATGTTCCCTCAGCCCTGGTTCACACTGATGCAGTGCGGAATTCGCAGCATTTTCTGTGAGAATTCCGCACCGCATCAGAATCGCACCCCGTTCATGCGAACTGCTGCTGGTGTGTAGGTTACGTTAACAACACCCCAAAAGCGGTCCAAAAAACACGGTGCAATGTGCAGAATTGGATCACATAGGTGTGAATACCCATCCGATTCTAGTGAGGACCCAAAAAATGGTCCTGTACCTTTTTGGTGCGGGTGTGGTGCGATTGGAGCCATGCATAATGTATGGCTCCAATCGCATCACACACAAATCGCATGTGATTTGCACAGGAATGCGGTGCGGTACCTGTACGAATCACATGCGATATACACCACATATATGTGAACCCAGGCTAAGTCACTGAACATTTATAACATGTTGCAGAGTCCCTCCTACCCATCTTAAATAATCTTAGCGGCATAGCCAATCAAAGTGCTCTGTTATGGGGCTCTCAGGGTTGGTCGTGGGTAATAGTCAGCATCTCCAGATCTTCATGCTGTAGAGGGGCAGATGGAAGCTCCTGACGGTGCAGTCACATATGACTGAAGCACTTCTGACCATCTTTGAGCTGTCAGATCTGGGACAAGAGCATACCATCTTTCCCTAGTTCTATGGCATTGTCTACGATCTATCAGAATCAGTGCGGAGTAATAGCTAGAGACCAATTTATTATGCTCCGGTCTCAGAAAGAGTGTCTGCAGTCGCACGTGCGTTTTTGATACGCTTTACGTTTTTTATTTTTCTTTCTAACTTTTTGCTGGGCAGATTAAAATGCATCAAAAACGCAACAAAAACACACTACATGCTTTTCTGCAGTGTCTCCATTGAATTCTATAAAACCAAAAATGCATTTTGCATTTAAAAAAGTTCCTGACCCTCTCCAAAAATTACACCGGGTGAAAACGTGAGATGTGAACCTGTCTCCTAGGAAATCATGTTAAAGTGGAGGTCCAGCTGACAAAAAAAGAAAAAGAAAAGTCAGCAGCTACAAAAACTGTAGATGCTGACTTTTAAAATACAGTAACTTACCTGTCCCTCGGTCCAGCGGTGTCCTCACCACTGCTGGTCTCACCGGCCGCCTTCTCTCCCTGGCGCATCTTCAGTGTCCCAGAAGAATATGGGGAGGGAGGACAACTTCCACTTCCCACTTCCGATTGCCTAGGCGATCACGGCGGTAGTGGGAGCGGGTACCTGACAAATTTGGGTACCCTCTCCCCCATGGTGCCAATCCTTAATGCGGAGGAGCGGGGGGGGGGGGGGGGGGGGGTAGGGGGTGGAACGACAAAGCATAAAAGCGTAACTTCCCCTTTTGGGTGAAACTCCGCTTTAAATACATGGCTGTGTATTTCTGCAAAATGCAGTAGAAAACGCATAGGTGTGAACTTAGACTTACATAGTTTTGGTCACTCAGGAGATTGTACAATTAGATTGTTTAGTGTATGGCCAACTTTAGGGTGTGGTGTGCAAACAATAAAAATTGTCATGTGCAAAGGAAAACATCTGTCTGGGAAAATGTAGTCCATTTACCAACTGCAGATTAAGGCTCCGTTCACTCTAATGTTTTCTTTAGCGCTTTTTGCAGAAACGCATTATAATCCATTTAACATGGTTTCCTATGGAACATGTTCACATTTATGCTTTTTTGCTGCTGCATTTCGGAAAGTGTCACGGACTTTTTCAAAGCAAAAAGCAGCATTTTTGCTACAATAGACTTCAATGGAGAAGCTGCTGAAGTGCACAGTAGTGCATTTTTGTCACATTTTGCATGTTTATTCTGCCCAGCAACAACAAAAATTTACTTTAACAAAAAGCTGAACAAAATGCAAAATGCGTCAAACACGCGCTGAGAAAAACGCAAAGCAAGCTGCAAAAAGCTCTGGAGAAAGCATCAAATGCCAATATATATGTGAACCAAGCCTAAGCAAACAGACTGTGACTGCTGTCAGAAGCTGGCCATACACTATTTGATTTGTTTTTTTCCTTTTTTTTTTTTTAATCCAAACAACGTTTACTGTCAATATAATAGAGAAAATGGAACAGTACTTACAGAATCCAGAATGACATTACTGCAACAGTAGGATTACACACAAAAAGAACAATGTGGATATGCAGATCCCGTAATAAACAGAATAACAGAAATGGTAGTCAAACAAAACAGAGACCACAATGATCCAAAACTGTCTTGACAATATCTTGCTTTTTCCTTTTTACGTCTTATTCCTTCCTGACCAGATGTAAACAGAAATGGGGGAAAGGAACAAAGCCCAAAACGTGTCTTCAAACAATTAAAAAAAACCCGACATCAACAACCTCTGGTTCACACGAGACGTCTCATCAAAAAGAATGGGAGATGCACATGAACTCCCCCAGGGGGAGGAGTGGAGCCACACACCTGGTATAAAATGTCACACCTGCAGAAGTCGGTCCAATATCAATTGAGGAGGGGGCCAGCCAATGTCACTATTAGATTTTTGAACAAATGTTCATATGAACAGTCATTCCAAATTTTTCAGTACATTTGATGGTTTGATGATTGTCGTTCGAAAATTGAATTTGATTTTAACATTTGATTTTGAAACAAATGTTATTTCCCAAATGAAAACCACATACACTGTTGCAAATTTGTTCATTTGGGAAAAACTTTCCATCCAGCTCCTTCGAATTTTCTTGCCACTGTGGTCAAAAATGAACATTAGTTTGATCCACTAATGACTGGAAAATTGAACAAACATTCTTAAAGTGAAAATGTCTGAATTACATTTTACTACGTATGATAAGATTGAAATGGAGTTGATCTGCCAACCCCCCTGGATGTGTATGTTGACCTGTAATGGATTCCTAAGGAGCTCTGATCACTTGAAACCAAGCAACAGAGCACGCCGGTTTTGCAGAAACGCATCAGGCGGAGTCTTGGTGAGACGTCATCGTGCACTGGCATTTTTAGCGGTTTTAGACCAGCTAGAGAACAGTTATAGTGAATTAGAACCACTTGCAGAATTGAGCAATAATGATTCGTTGGGAGATTCATCATCAGACACTGAAAACAATTCTGCGACTGAGCTCAGTGATGTGCGAACTTGGTGTTCTATTTCAAATTTCAGTGTTTTTAGTTTGACTACATTATTGAATTAAATGTATTATTATTATTTTATTATTTTTTATAATTATTTATATTATAATTTATGATTTCGGGTTTCAAACTTTATCATACCCGGGATGTTTACTAGACTTTTGTTTGGACAGATTTAAGTGAGTTGTTCCTAAGAATTACAGGCCTACAATAAAAAACCAAAATATTTCCATGCAAAACAATGTACCGTTTTGACATTCAAAAATATTGATTAGTTTGACCGCCAGGGAGGTTAATGAGCGATCAGCTTATTCCATCTCTATCATTTGAGATCCACTTTATCTGGTAAGAGGCCATTCTCTTTCCCTTTGAGGAGCACTTTTCCAGCACTGGAGCACTTTTTTGAAGTGGAGGTTTATCAACACTGAGCACTTTCTTCACTACGTGGATTCCATATAGATCACATGAACCTTTTGAGTTGCTTTTAAATGCTACAAATGTTACATTTTATATTTTTTCAGTTTGTCAATTTATACTATTATTTGGTGATTTGCATACGTTTCACACAACTTTAAAGGGACAGCACACTTTTTTGATTATACAACAGAGAGAAAAAGATATTGGGGGATCCAGAAGACCCCCTAAAGAAAGAGGTTTTGAAAGAGAACCAACAGCTTTATTAAATTCACAAAAATATAATAGACCTATTAGGCCAACAGATCCTCCATTCACATTAAAATGAGGTATGATAACGTTATCACCTTAAAATGACCCGGGCCACACACAGTAACAAATTAATCGCTAAACAACTACCCTCCGTCTTAAAGGAGTCAATTCTATCCAGAGTCTCATATATCGGGAACACACGTATTCAGCCACATAGGCAGGGAACTGAGCTCTGGAAAATGGAATCACCAAACAAAAAAGTCTGAAAGTGAAAGGCTTCTTTGCCCTCAAGTTAGAGAGGTGATTTTATACTTCAATATTTTTACTGAAAGATTGGTATACAACAGTATACATAGAAATAGAGACAATATGCACCAACACGGTGAGATGGAGTATATAAACATATACTTAGAACATAACAGCACATGAGAAATATAGAAAAGATATCCCTAGTCAACCACATTGTATACAAAGGACACCATCACCACCAGATGGGAAATTTTACATCTATCATTGAACATAGGCACCAAAGTGCCATAGAGATTTACCAAAAGTATCAAAGACCAATTCAGAGAAAGAAAAGAAATAAGGATTAAGACTAGAAAAGTCAGAAAAAGGCGCTTGGGAACCAGAGACCAACGAAGTAGCGTTTAATCGAGATCTTTGATAAAGAATGGGCTACATCTCGCCAAGTATCCAAGTCTAATGAGCTATTCAAATCCCGTTCCCATTGAGTCATATAAGATAATTTAGTCAACAAGGGAAGCATAGACAATGGATAAACGACCCCTCATCATCCCAGTTGCTCCACAGGAGACCTCCAACGGACTGAGTGTGCAAGGTTCTGTGATTAATTTGAGTTTAATACCGATAAATGAGATAAGTTGATAATAATGAAATAATTCCCCAGGAGGCAATTGATATTTTGTCAAGAAACAGTGGAGAGAACGGGGGCGAAGCCCATCCAGGTACGCAGCAACCCCTTATTTATCCACCATTGAAACACCGACGGTGATAAGCCAGGTATAAACTCGGGATTGAAAAAAAATGGAGCTAGTGGAGTATGTGGGGAGAATAAATGTTTGCGAGCTCACCATCTATCCCACACCGTTAATGAATAGGACAACGTAGGATACAGAACAGGAGGACGCAAGCGACTGGGAAGCCACATAAGAGCCCCAACAGCTTAAGGATAGCAAGATAAGGCCTCAATGCCAACCCACTGGGGGACATAACTCCTGGCCGTAGTACACGATAATTGTGCTATCTGAGCCGCCTGAAAATAGGCAAAAAGATTAGGAAGTCCCAAACCACCATGCTTCTTTAGAGAGGTGACTTTAATATGGAGATATTGAAGAAAGAAAAGACTTGGATTATTAAAATAAAAACTTTGGCACCCCTCGGGTTAAATAATGAAATGAATTTAAAGGTCTTTCTAGAGCCATGATGGTCACTATTCCCTTTAATTGAAATTTTTCCCCCATTTTAATGTTCTTTGAATTACCACTGTCTGTGCCATTGATAATTGGGATCTGTTCTATGAATAACTATAGAAAAAGTGGACCCCGTTTAAATATTGAATTAACATGCAATTATAGTACCACCGTGGATGTTTAAAATTGCTTTATATTGATTTCCACCTATTACTTTTAAAAGTAATGGTTTGTCTGAGACATAGAGGTGCTGTCCTTTAAACTGGGACCACCCCTGGCCATTTTAAGTGGCTGAACGGGATGCTACACTACCTAAGACTACCACTTTGAGCCTTTACAACCAGAGGGTCATCTATTGTAACCCGGCGGGGTTTTCGGAGGCTGTCACGGTCTGCTCACTTGGATGACATTAAAACCATCATTTTATCTGCCAACCATGTGAAGATCGTTACATTGTCACTAGATGCCCATATCGTTTAGAGTGGTGAGAGCCTGAGGGCACGTTTTATGCGGCAGCTGCCGTTTCAATGCAACTAGCTCTACACCTCTTGTATGGTTTAACCACTTCGCATCCGGCTCATGTATATAAATGGCCAGACAGAAGCAGTGCAGGGGCGGGTTACCGTTCATAAACGGAGCCGGCCACTTTCAGCCTGGGTGCGCTCCCTGGGACACAGTGAAACACCGATTGCTGTACGGGACCTCTGTGTGAGGTTCTGATCATGTGATCACTGATTGGCCAATCAGTGATCAAATGAATAGTAGTAGGCAAGATGTTACTTCTAACATCATTGCATACTACGTGTGAAATCTGTGAATGATCACAGAGAGCACAAAAGCCTTATATCATGTGACAAGCTGTGACCAATCACAGCTCACACAGTATTTCTCAATGGCAGCAAGAATGCAGCCAGAGAGAAGGAGAAATGATTGCTTTTACAGCCTTTATGGGTGTAAAAGCAATCAGTGTAAAAAAAAAAAATCTTCATCACCCCCCACAAGAAGTACAGTATCACTATGGTGACGGTATGTTTAAAAAAAAACCAAAACATAAATGATAATATAATTTACTAAAAAGATAACTGAATAAATTGTGGCCAAGATTATTTATTTGCAAACGGTTATAAGAAAAGCACATTTTTAAAAAATGTTGGGACTTTCATTTATATAGCAAAAAAAATAAAAATCCCAGTGGTACAGTGTTGCATGACCGCGCAATTGTCATTCAAAGTGTCATTGAAAAATGATTGCTTTTACAGCCTTTATGGGTGTAAAAGCAATCAGTGTAAAAAAAAAAATCTTCATCACCCCCCACAAGTAGTGACAGTGACATGGTGACACTGTACTGCTAGGGTGACGGCATGTTAAAAAAAAAAAAAAAAAACCATATGATAATAATAATATAAAAAAATAAACAAAAAATGTAAAACATTTTGAAAAATTATAATTCTTGGTTATAAAATAATTTGGATTATTTTTTCAAAATTTTTCATCTTTCATTTTTATAGCAAAAAAAAAAAATCCTCCCCATCGTTCCTGTCACTGGGAGCAACGGCGCCCCATCGTTCCTGTCACTGGGAGCAACGGCGCCCCATCGTTCCTGTCACTGGGAAGGAGGAAACCAAAATTGTAGAAAATGTGGAGGACCAATCTAGACGAGTGCATGAACGCACAGCCCCTCCACACATCAATTGGTGCCGACCCAATCCGTGATTGTAGCACTGGAGGAACATGAAAGTAAGTTGGCAGCACTTCAATGATTTTGCAGATAAAGCATTTATTGGTATGCAATACAAACATGACAGCGCCCTGAATGGACAGAGAACAGTAAATGTGTTTTGATACAGACATTACTGACTAAGTGATGACTAAGCACATGCCTGTGTGAAACGCGTTTACTGCTCTCTGTGTATTGTGGGAGCCGTCATGTTTGTATTGCATTTTTCTTGAAGATTCCAATAAAAGTTTTATCTGCAACATCACTGACGTGCGCCCAACCTACTTTCCTGTTCTTCGAGTCCTTGGAAGGAATTGTGCCCCATCGTTGGTGTCATTGGGAGAGTGTAGGGTTAACTTCTTCATGTTCTATAGTTTGAATGCCATGCCATAGATATATTATCTTTGTAAAAGAGCATATTCCACGCTCTCATTTTTTTCCAATTTTTCCAGGAAAAAAAAAAACTTTTTGCCAGGCCTTCCCATCTCTAGATGTGGAACGATTCACTGCAATATTTATATTCTTCACCTTACTAGCTTACTAATTGCATCGTGATCAGAAGCTGTAAATTGCAAAACACTAAACAAGATTCCCTCCTCCACTTAATGACTGGAGGGACCTGTCATTGCAAAAATGATAACTACATTCACCATAAAGAACTGGCAACTGGATGCTGGGACATGTAGTCCCAAAGAGGGTGATCTTGTGATGTGCTCAGTTTGCACTTCCTGGTCAGAGAGTTGGGGAAGCACTGCTAAACATCTGCAGCCAGTAACAGTGATAACCTCAGTGCAATAAGTGTTTCCTCATATTTGTAAATTAAATGATTTACCGAGGAGTGTTTTATTTGTGGATTTTGATATATTAAAAAGGAAAAAAAAATGGAGACTTTATTACCACTTTAAAAACCAGACAAGACGCAGAGACTGGCCAACAGATTGGAATTTCTATGGTCCTAAGACCTAATGCAAGCATATCAGCAAATGGAGACCATGCAGGTTTAGCTGTACCTATACAATGTGCTGAACCAACTTCCCAATTCTCTTCTACTAGGAGAGAGTGACCCAAGTCTGTCTATGCACACCCATCAAAATGTTACATTTATAAAAAACCACTGACAACCAAAAAGTGAACATTTTTGTATCAGTGTGCTGGATGGCATAATGTATGTCTACAAGTGGCATGAAATGGGCAGACTTTAGCCTTCCAGAGACCACAGTGAACTGGTTTCTGAAATTAGCTGGCTGTATCATACAGTACATACACCTTATGGCTAAACTCTGCCAAATGATTGAGTCCAGGTGCACAAAGGCAGGTCCATGATGACACCGTTTATGGAGTTTGGTTTGAAATAACTCACGTGGCCACCACAGAATCCTGAATTCAACCCTACTGGCAGGATCACCGCTGGGCTGAACGGAAAAAACAAATAAACTTGTAGTGTGTATCAGGCAGAACTTTCAGTTGCTGGCTTCAAAGCAAAAAAGTATACATCGTCTGTGTGTTTACTATAGTAAGCAGTCACAGTCTGAGAAGAAAAGCCTGTCCCCTGACAGCATCTTGCAGAGAAGGACCCTTGCTCTTTCTGTGGAAGCAGCGGTTGTTCTGCACAGGACAGACCTATAGCTTTGGGATCAGCGACACTCATGCACCTTGCAGATTGGAGAGTTCTGTCTCTGACTCAGCAGTGGGTGTATCAGGTCTCTGAAAGGCAACCGTTGCCTCCACACAGCGAGAAAGGGTCCTTCTCAGCAGCATTGCAGATAGTGGACAAAATGTTCTTTGTTTTGTTTTTGTTGCAATACTTTTGTTTTGATGCATCTTAAATGTATTTAGCGGATTTAAACTGAAAAATGTGTTGACTTTTACATTTTCAAAAGCAGAACAGATATTGCAATCCCCTGTAATTGTATCAGAACAGCAACTTAAAGTGATTCTAAACCCATTTCATTTTCTTTAAAATAATAAACATGTCATACATACCTGCTCTGCGCTCCCCTCAGGTCCCCCGCTGGTGGTCCTGGCTCCTCCCCCTTTGCCAAGTGTCCTCATAGCAAGCCACTGGCTATGGGAGCACACGTGCAGGGTCACTGCCGAGCCAGCTCTGAGTGTCCATTGACTCACAAAGCACAGCCTGGCCCAGCTTCCTCCTCACTGGCTGCGATTGGCAGAAGCCAATGGCTCCCGCTGCTGTCTCTGAGCCAAAGAGGAGGGAGAGAACAGAGAGATGGAATATTGATTTTTGCCAAAATGTCATCTATCCTTCTAGTGTATGATCTGAAATTACTAAGAATAAAAAGGTGCTCTGGATAGGCAGTGGATTGCTGCTGACAATGTATGCTGTGTTTTGGTTATAGAACTAAACTGCCCGAGTGATGCCTGCTGTAGTACTCCAGTGATAAAACATGAAAAGGAACCATGGCTTACCTTGCTCCTATGATCACCAGGTATTCCAGTAACCTGAGAAATGGCTTTTTCTTCTGCCCCATGGTCCCAACTTCCTACTGAATCATCTCACACACTGCTCAGCTCACTGGACCATCACTGATCAAGGAGAAACCAGCAGGAACTTTAAACCGAGAGAAAAATACACAAAAAGAAACAACAAAATCTATAAATACATTTCACACATACCAGCCTTTATATAATATTAACCTCAAACATATGGCTGAAATATTTATACAGGTCTTATATGACAGAGGATTTGTATTTCTATCCCTCCAGTCCTGAGATCTACACAGCTCTGCCACAGAGCACAGTCCTGTTTGGCAGGGCAGGAACCCCATTTTTCTCTGCTGCAGTTAACACTTACAGGTCTTGCCGTTCCCCCAGCCTATGACTGTTATTGATAATAAATCACATTTCAGCTACTGCTTGCATTTAAAAAAACATAATTTAGAGATATATTAAAGGGAGCTCCACCCAAAAGGGGCAGCTCTGCTTGTCTGCCTCCTACCCCCTCCACTAACACATTTCGCACTTTTTTGGGGGGAGGGGGGAGCGGATCCCTGGTTCTGGCAAGCCCTCCTCCTTCCCCTCTCACAGTCTTCTAGGACACTTTACAGGTCCCAGAAGACTGCCGGACCATTCGGGAGGTGCAGTACAACTCGTGCATGCGCAGTGGGCACCAGGCTGTGAAGCCACAAGGTGTCACAGCTGGGTGCCCACAGTTGAGATGCTGACGCCAGGGGGGGAGACAAGCGGGAGAAGGGATGGCATGGGCGAGAACATCACTGATCCTGCTAAGGCAGAGTTCAATATTTTAAAAGGGGTATAAATAGAACTATAGGCAACATTTTTTTTTCATTTTGGATAGAGGAAGGGAGGGTTATAACCCCCGTCAGTTTTATTTTTTGCCATCTGTGTCCCATTGGGGAGATTTACCTTCACTTCCTGTCCCATAGCCAAAACAGGAAGTGAAGAAGATCCCTGCAAATTAAGGGAATCCTTTGGGGTCCCCCATTGGAAGATTTTCCCTCTATTACTTTTCTTGGGACAACATAAAATTTGGGATTTTCTTTGACTTTTACCTTCGATGATAATGGCAAACAGGACAAACAGAGAGGGGGAATCTCCCAGGGACACAGACAGCAATAAGAACCTGACAGGTGTTCCAATCCCTCTCCACTCTACCCAAAAAAAAAAAGTTTATCCTTCATTATACATTAAGGCTTTCTAATCACAAGAATGAAAATACTCCATAATACTCGCTGCCGGTATTCTCACCTTCCAAAGCCTTTTAGTTCACGGATAAGTTCACCTTTTGATAAAAAAAATTTAAAAATGCACATTTTATTTGCAGGTAAAAAAATGTGCATTATTTTTTGCTGCAGAAGCCTGGAAAGCATTGCACCAGCGATAGGCAGATCACTGATACCATGCAGGTCTCCTGCAGATCTGTCAGTACATCTGCTCACCCCATACAGAATATACAAGCAAGCAGATATACTGAAAGGAAGACTGAATGAACTACCCCAGTGCTCCACAGTGCCGTGGTAGTTCATTGAGAACTACAAGCTGACAGCCGCTAAGTCTGTCGGGACTAGTAGTTTCTCATTCACAGAGGAGTGACGCGGCCGGGCAAATGGAGCCCCGCACGGCCACATTTTTTAAAAATTTGACAGCTATCGGGGAGAAGATCCCTCACTAGCTGACAAAGCTGGGGATCTGCAGGGAGCGGGGGCCAGTGCTTTCATAACATGTTACACTCTGAATATGGGGGTAACATGTTACAAAAGGGGAATTAACCTTTAACCACTTGCCCTCCAGAGAATTTACCCCCCTTCCTGAGCAGGCCATTGTTTTGCATTACGGCTGGTCAATGGTACGATGGTATTTGATTGCCTATGCGTTTTTTATTTATTGCACAATAAAAAAAAAAAAAAGACTGACAATTTTGAGAAAAAAAACATTATCTTTTGACTTTTTGCTATTAGACATGTCCAGTAAAAAAATTTTAAAAATCACATTTCATCATAAATTTAAGCCAAAATGTGTTCTGCTCCATGTCTTTGCTATAAAAAATCCCAATATAAGTAAAATAATTGGCTGACGTGAAATTTATAGTGTTTACAAATGGCGGTATATATACTGGGTTTTTTTTTTTTACTAGTAATGACGGCGATCGGCAACTTATAGCAGGACTGTAGTGGCCATTCTGACACTGGGGGGGAACTGACCTGTTGTCACTGACATCCCTAAGGACACCAATATAGTGATCAGTGCTAATAAAAACCACTGACACTGCACTAATGGCAGCTGGGAGGAAGGGGTTAACATGTGGGGCGATCAAAGGGTTAACCTGTGTGCTGTGTTACTATGGGGCTGTGTGTTAGTGCTATGCACAGCCATGCAAAGCAGTGTGCAGGAGCTGACAGGGAAGAGAACTGTTTTGTTTACAAACCATTCTCCCCCCCCATCGCAGATGTTTGGCCATAACCAGGTGTGGTGACTGATAGCCGCGGCCGCTAATGATGGCGCGGGGGGTAGGGCACACATGCGCCCACTACCTGGCAATGTAAAATCAGGTATATACAAGTGATTTTGTGCACCCGTGCCGCCTTGTAGCAGTACTTCTATATAGGGTGGACGGGAAGCGGTTAATACATTACTGATGTTTACCTTCCTGGTGACACCTCTGGCACGTGTGCATTCTAATGAATATTCTCAGTATCCTGATATGCTGGGATGTGAAGACACCTTTGCTCTAATGACATGATCACAGATCTCCAGTATAGGTTCTCACTCTCACAAGCCTTCCTCTGTTTACTTCCCTGAAACACCATGTGACAAGGAACATCACAGGGGCTGTGTCATCACTTAGGCTACTTTCACGCTGACCTGCGGCAAAAACACATATGCATATTTCACACATTTATACCGCGGTTGCTGTGCGTTTTGTGGTGTGTGTTAAATGTGTTGCATTGCAAAGCATATTGGTGAATAGCTGGTTGTTAAGGACGTCATCAGGTACTGGCTTCTTAACCACTTGACAACCAGCCTATAGCTGAATGAAGGCTACAGCGCGGTTGTCCAGTTCTGGGAGGGCGTCATACGACATCCTCCTAGAACGCGCCCTCCCGCGTGCCCCCAGCGGCGCGCATCTGGTGATCTCCGTGATTGCTGTGTCCTATATACACAGCTGATCACGTGATGTGGTAAAAGGGCAATCATAGCAGCCTTTTACCACATGATCAGCTGTGTCCAATCACACAGATCACTGGGTAAATGCAGTTGATGGTCGTCGGCTTCACTCTCCTCACGCTGTCACAGTGTGAGGAAAGTCCTGCCTATAACCGGCAATTGTCTGAAAACAGATCGGCACTGATGATCAGTGCCACCCACATGTGCCCAGCAGTGCCACTCACGTGCCCAGCAGTGCTTCCCATCTGTGCTGCCCAGCAGTGGCGCCAGTCAGTGCCCAGCAGTGCTGCCCATTAGTGTAGCATCATCAGTGCCGACTCATCAGTGACGCCTCATCAAAGCACATCAGTGAAGGAGAACAATTACCTGTTTGCAAAATTTTATAATAGAAACAAAGAAACACTTTTTTATTTAGATTTTTTGCTATTTTTTTGTTTATAGAGCAAAAAATAAAACACCCAGAGGGGATTAAATACCACCAAAAGAAAATCTGTGTGAAAAAAAATGATAAAAATGTCATATGGGTACAGTGTTGCACGACCGCGCAATTGTCATTCAAACTGCGCCAGCGCTGAAAACTGTCCTGGGCAGGAAGGGGTATAAGTCCCCGGTAGGGAAGGGGTTAAAGGATAAGTTCACCTATCATAACATGTTACACCCATAATCAGGGTGTAGCATGTATTGAATGGACCGACCCCCCCAACCCCCCTGATCTCCGTTGGGACAGCAAGTGGGGGATTTTCTCCTCCATGACGCCGAAGGGGCGGGGAAGGGGGAATGACGCCGAAGGGGCGGGAATGACGCTGAAGGGGCGGGGGGGGCGGAATGACACCGAAATGGCGGGGGTGCTGGCGCTGAAATGGCAGGGGGGGGGGAAATGACGCTGAAATGGCAGGGGGGGGGGGATGACGCTGAAATGGCAGGGGGGGGTGACGCTGAAATGGCGGGGGGGGGATGATGCTGAAATGGCAGGGGGGGGGGAAATGACGCTGAAATGGCTGGGGGGGGGAATGACGCTGAAAAGGCTGGGGGGGGGAATGATGCTGAAATGGCAGGGGGGGGGGGAGAAAATAACGCTGAGGGGGCAGGTGGGGGAGACGCTGAGGGGGCAGGTGGAGGGGGGAGACGCTGAGGGGGCAGGTGGAGGGGAAACGCTGTGGGGGCAGGTGGGGGGGGGGGCGCTGAGGGGGCAGATGGGAGGGGGACGTTGGGGGGGCAGGTGGGGGGGCACTGATGGGGCAGGTGTGGGGGGGGAACACTGGGGGGGGGCCCTGAGGGGGCAGGTGAATGCTGAGGGGGCAGATGTGAGGGGGACATTGGGGGGGGGGCACTGGGGGGGCAGCCCCAGATATGTGTGTCCCTATTACCCCCCCCCCCCCCCCATCTCCACACATGACCTCCTATCAGCCTTTCTATACAGACAATCCCCCCTACCTTCTCCAAAAAGCCCCCCGACCTCCTCTATGCGCCCCCCGGCCTCCTCCATCCACCTCCCCGACTCTCCTGCCCTCTGTCCTCCTCACCTGCTCAGCTCAGCTCCCCCCCGGAGGCCATCATCCCCGCCCCGGCCGTTCCTTTCCTGATCCCCTCTCAGCAGCTCCTCTCCTCCGCCTCCCATAGACTTTACATAGCTAAAGATGGCCGCCGTTTTCTCTGTATGGAGCCGACTGGGAAGGGAGACATCTATGGCGAGGAGCGGTATTACACCTGAGACTGCCATCTTCTGGCAGAACTCTATAATAACCAATAAATGGCCCCAATCCTGTGTAATTCTCTGTAAAATCTATAAAATGACAGAACATGGATTTGGTTGTAGTGTTACATGAGCGCCATATTGCCAGGCAGAGTGACAAGGCCGGAAAAGTGACAGTTGGTGACAGTTGGTGCTGAGTCAGCCTGAGGCCTGTGCTGGTAGCTGTGGCGATTGCATCCTCAGACTGTGCCTCCTGCGACTGACTGCGACTCTTCTCATCTTTATTACAATACATTGCGATTTCCTTACTAGTGTTCTTCATATTAGATATATTTAAGCTGTTTTCAGGTACTCCGGCATCAATTACTACCAGGATGCCGCGATCTTCACGACGTCCATCTCGTGGAAGGCCATCACGTCAGGAGGGCGGAGACTCTCCCATAGCACATCGGACAAGGTCCAGAGCGCAACAACGGCAGAGACGGGAGGACCCCGCCATCAGACGGAGCCGATCTCCAAGAGACCGCAACAGGGCTGCTGAGCACCACCCAGAGCCACAGGGAGCACCGGCCATGGAGCCACAGAG
Organism: Staurois parvus; assembly: GCF_062004578.1. Classification (NCBI taxonomy): domain Eukaryota; kingdom Metazoa; phylum Chordata; class Amphibia; order Anura; family Ranidae; genus Staurois; species Staurois parvus. Next base: position 394,805 of record NW_028317885.1, on the reverse strand, counting down.
AGCACCGGCCATGGAGCCACGCGGCGAGGACCAGGTAATTTGTACCATTTGTTTGGCAGATTGTGAAGATGGAGACGAAAATACTACCCTACCCTGCGCTCACCAATTCCACGATCGCTGCATCCAACAATGGGTTCAACAGAGTGCTACCTGTCCCATCTGCCGGGAGGACGTTCCTAACCCACCAGAGGACCAGGATTTCAACAATCTGAGAGAGCAACTAGATGACATGGGAATCGACTACGTCATCGATTATGAGAACGGCATTGTACACTATTATTTATAATATTATCAGCTTAGATGTATTTATTGTATTATATATTTTAAGAGTTTTTTTGTCTTGTAGAAGTTATAGTATTTAATGCTTTGAAAAAAAACCAAAAAAAACAAAAAAATAAAAAAACAAAAAAAAACAAAAAAAATATATAGTTATTGAATATTATTATTAGTATTATATATTTTAAAATATGTTCTTTATTGTAGTAGTCTAATAGTTTATGCTTAAAAATTACTTGTATTATTATATTTTTATTGTTATTATTATTATTAATATATATTTTAAGATATTTTCTGCTCATAGTAGTTAATGATTTAAAAAAAAAAATCCCCAAAAATATTGTTATTGTATATTAATATTATTATGATGATATATTTTAAGATGTGTTCTGACTTGAAGTTGTTATAATAGTTAATGCTTTAAAAAAAAAAAAATAATATATATATATATATATATATATATATATATATATATAGTTATTGAATATTATTATTAGTATTATATATTTTAAAATATGTTCTTTATTGTAGTAGTCTACTAGTTTATGCTTAAAATTACTTTTATTGTTATTATATTTAATATTGTTATTATTATTATTATTATTATTATTATTACAAATTTTAAGATATTTTCTGCTCATAGTTAATGATTTACAAAAAATACAAAAAAAATTGTTATTGTATATTAATATTATTAGGATGATATATTTTAAGATGTGTGCTGGCTTGAAGTAGTTAGAATAGTTTATGCTTTAAAAAAAAAAAAATTATATACATATATATATATAAATATATATATATATATTATAACATTTTTGGGGACATATTTGATTTAAAAATTGTTTTATTGAGTTACTGTTTTATTGTTAACCAATGCCGTTTTCTTTGCAGGAATGCCATTTAGCTGCAGCACTGACCTGTTTATTCTGACAGCAACAGGAACTTGCTCTGAGAATATACATACGTCAGTGTGGGCAGCGCTGTTGGATGAGATTTTTCATCCGCAGTTAAAAAAAGAGCATATATGCCGAAGCATAGGGGCCTGGGGTGGCCAGTGGGTGGATGGCCCCTATGCTTCGGTATATATTTTTAAAACAAATTGTTGGCAGAGATTCCTTCATCCACATCGACCGATGTGAATAGAGGAATCTGTTAGTTTTTTTTTTTCGTTCAGCCCATGGGCTGAACAAAAAAAGAAGAACGTTTCATATGTGCCCACAATTAGAAGTGGGTGGATGTAGGGAGGTATTCTAATGGTGGGCATACCACACACTTTTTCTGGCAGAGATTTCTTCTTTTTTAATTCAGTACACAGGCTGCATAGAAGAAAAAAAGAACATAGCATATATACCCAACGACGTACTGGTACATCACCGGACTTTGAGTGGTTATATCAGGATCCTGGTATAATTTTTTTCAGCTGGCGATCGGTTTTCATGTAAAAGCAATCCTAGTGGCTAATTAGCTGCAGGATTGCTTTTACAAGAGAAGATGCCCCCCCCCCCCCCACTGTTTCTCAGGCTTTCCCGTCGTTCCATCGGGGCAACCTGAGAATGCAGCCGGAGTTTCTGCCAGCTAACCATAGATTTGACTGGAGACCGGAATGGTGCCAATCATCTCCATAGTCTAAGAAATCAGAAGCTTACCAGCATTTCATCACTTCAGTTTTGCAGGATATAAACAGCACCATTTGTAAATTGGGAAAGCATCTGATCACACCGATCTTGGTGAGATTAGATAATGTAAGAGCAGAAGAGATATCTAGAGTCAGACCCCAGATTTCTCAAAAATGAATGTATGACAATGTGCATCGCAGTTATAGGGGATATTTGCATTTTCTGAGATAGCAGTAAAAGTGATTAAAAAAAAAATGAAAGGGACAGTGTAAAAATAATGTAAAAAATAAAAAAAAAACTTTAAACTCCATGACAAAAACATTTTTTTTTTTTTTACACAAAGTTGTCACCTAAATGATATATTGCTCACACAAGCCATGTGTATATGTGGAATTACATATACAAAATACATTCTGCTACATCTCTTGAGTATGGGGGTACCACATGTGAGAGACTTTAGCAGTCTAGCCAAGTACAGGACCCCAAAATCCAATATGCTCCTTCAGGCGTTTAAAGGGCTTTATTTACTCATTACACTTCCTGACTACCTATCACAATTTAGGAGGCCCTGAAAGGCCAGGATAGCACCAATTCCCCCCCACCCAATGATCCCTTTATGGAAAGTAGATACCCTAAGAAATTTGATAAGAAGCATGGTTAGTATTTTTCAGATCTCATTGGTTGCCACAAGTTTTTGGAAAATGAAGAAAGAAAGCAAAAACATATTTTTTTTGTTTTTTTTTATATTTCAAAACCTTGTGAGAAAAAATTAGATTGGCAAAATACTCACCATGCCTCTTTTTAAATTCCTTGGGGTGTCTACTTTCCAAAAAGGGTTTATTGAGGGGGGGGGGTTAGTGCTATCCTGGCATTTCAGGACCTCTGAAACTGTGATAGGTAGTGAGGAAGTGAAATGAGGAAGTTACGCACCGTCAAGCTTTCAAAGTGGTCATTGGATTTCAGGCTCCTGTATGTGGCTAAGCTCCCAAAAAGTCTCTCACATGTGGTACCCCCACATTTGGAAGAAGTAGCAGAATGTATTTTGGGGTGTAATTCCACATGTACCCATGGCTTGTGTGAGCAATATATCATTTAAGTGACTAGTGACTGGTATTTTAGCAACTCAAGAAATGTGATGGGCAGTCAGAAAGTAAAAGCTGTGTGAATTCCATTCTCTATACCATAGTTTGAAGATCCTATAACTTTCACACAGAGCAATCAATATTCACTTACTGGGATTTTTTTTTACCAAAAACATGTAGCAGAAAAATAGCACAAAAAAATAAAAAGCGCACAGGTGATCAAATACCACTGAAAGAAAGCTCTATTTGTGTGAAAAAAAGGAAGGAAATTTCGTTTGGGTACAGCTATTTTCTTTCTGTTGTAGTTAATAATTTGAAAAAAAAAAACAAAAATTAAAAAACAAAAACAATTATACTGTTATGGTTTCTATTATTAATATTATACACTTTCTTGCTTTGAATCTAGGAGCCAGCTAAAAAGAGTTATGAGACATTTTTTTTTAGCTTAGTGTAGGTTGCCAGCATCTGGGACTTCACGCAATGGGATCTGCCATGCGGCAATCATTGCAAAACAGCACCATGTTTTTAGGCGCCATTGAAAATGGAACCTGAACCTGCGTTTTGCGATCACAGTGATTCTACTGCAATCCCAAACACCCAGATGTGAATGGAGCCACCTTAATTCACATATGCAATTCTAGACTCATTTTGAAACTCACAGATTCGCATGAAAGGCTAGATATTTTGTGTTCCTATTGAGGTGGTCCACACAGATGTGATCCACACACTCTGTGTTTTGGGTGCCATTATGAAAAGGGTCCTATGCAAGTTTGTAGCTGTGCGTTCCAAACTCGCAAGTGATAGAGCAGACTGGCATATGGAGATAAGTGTTCACATAGGATTGATATTGACAGAAGTTTTCCCATTGATGTCCGTGGGAGGCGTTTTCCCATAGAAGTCCACGGGAGACGTTTTTCCATTGAAGTCCACGGGAGACTTTTTTCCATTGAAGTCCACGGGATGCGATTTCCCATTAAAGTGCACAGGGCACGATTTCCCATTAAATTGCAAAGGGCACAATTTCCCATTAAGGTGCAAGGGGCACAATTTCCCATTAAACTGCATTAAATCCGGAGTGGGGGGGGTGAAAGAGAAGTAGTGATGTGGTCTGCATCATCGAGCAGGTGCGGCCTAATTTTACAGCGGGCGTTAAAGAGACATTGTTGGACCAATGATCTCTGTATGCTATACTGTATGTATGCTGTCCCTGCCTACCACGTAAAAATCTTCCCCAGTGAAAACTTTACAACTTTTATTCCCTAAAAAACCAACACCCATCACTCACCTATGCACCTCCTATCCACTGCTCACCTCTCCCCCATGTCCAAAGCTCTCCTCTGTACCACTGTTCAAAGCTCACGCCTGTCCACAGCTCACCCCTGTATCCCTCTCCAAAGCTCACCTCTATATCTCTGTCCAAAGCTCACCCCTGTATCCCTCTCCAAAGCTCACCCCTGTATTCCTCTCCAAAGCTCACCTCTATATCTCTGTCCAAAGCTCACTCATGTACCCCATCCCACAGCTCACTTCTGTACCCTTCTCCAAAGCTTACTTCTGTACCCCTGCCCACAGCTCACCCCTATACCATGACCACAGTTCACTTCTGTACTCCCTCTCCAAAGCTCACCTCTGTACCCCTGCCAAATCTCACCCCCATACCATGTCCACAGTTCACCTCTGTACCCTACCCACAGCTCAACTCTGTACCCCTGTCTATGGCTCACCCATGTACCCTGCCCGCAGCTCACCTCTGTACCCCTTTACATCGCTCACCCCTGTACCCTGCTCGCAGCTCACATCTTTACCCCTGTCAACCGCTCACCCCTGTACCCTGCCCGCAGCTCACCCCAGGACCCTGCCCGCAGCTCACCCCAGTACCCCTGTCACCCCAATACCCTTCCCGCAGCTCACCCCAATACCCTGGCTGCAGCTCACCTCTGTACCCCTGCCACAGCTCACCCGTGTATCCTGCCCACAGTTCACCTCTGTACCCCTTTCCATCACTCACCCCTCTACCCTGCTCGCAGCTCACATCTTTACCCCTGGCAACCACTCACCTTTGTACCCTGCCCGCAGCTCACTCCTGTACCCTGCCCGTAGATCACCCCTGTACCCTACTCGCAGCTCACCCCAGCACCTTGCCCAAAGTTCACAGCCTGTACTCCTCTCCAAAGCTCATTTCTGAACCCACCAGCAACAGAAGAATTTACTTTTATGCTAAAATAAATATTAATGTTAAACTTTCATCAGTGCTCATCTCTGCCCTCCACTCTTTTCTCATCAATTCTTACTTCTGCACCCCTCACCTAATCTGCCCACACATTAAAAAGATGAGAGAGCCAGAATAGAATTGCCAGGCTTAGTAGCTGATAAGCTGGAGGGTGGTAGGGCGGGATGGCTTACTAGCTGATGAGCGGGAGGGAGGGCAGAAAGTGCCAGCGCCTCGTGTGTGGACACTGCACACTCCCCATTCAGAGGTGCAGAGATAAAGAGGCTAGTTAGAGCTGAAGCTGCAAGTGCTTAAGTCACTGGAATGAATGATGTGAGTGCCGTGCATTCTTTCTGCTCTGTGTGCAAGGGCAGAGAGAGCTGTAGAGAGCCGCCCGCTGGGTTAGCTCAGCTGTGCTGTCACAGGGGAGACGGGCAGTAGATAGTGGTGAGCACAGGGCTAGTGTTGGAAGTAGCGGAATGCCATTCCTCCATGTTCCAGCTGCAAAAAAAAGCCCTGAATATCTCACTTTACTAGTTTCTTCCCCGGCCAGGAACACAAGGACCAGGAAATTACATTTTACATACCACTTCTGGCTCATTAACAGAAAGGGAAGATCCATTTACTGATCTTCCTCCCATCTACCCAGCGGCACACAGCATGCTGGTTCTGGGTTCGCCCATGGGTGTAGAATCTGGAAATCCAGTGAAAGGAGGAGCTAAGATTGCTGGTGGGTGGATATCAGAAGAGAAGGTTTAGGGCCACCTTTTAGGAATAGTTCACCTTTCCACCAAATCTGTCAATGCACATGTTCACCTTTCAGAAAAAAAAATTTTTTACTCTTTTTCTATTTAACATACAAAAAAAAAAAAAAAAAAAAAAAGGATGGTGATTGGCCGGCTGTAAGGGGTGGAGGAGGCCGGATTTTTTTTTTTTTTAAGCATCTTGCAAAAAAGAGAAAGTAGCGTGATTGGCCGGCTATAAGGGGAGGATGAGGAGGCAGGATTCTGTTTTGTGACACTAAATGATATCTTTATTTTTCAAAACAATCCGTACACATCTATCACTTAATGTCTGTATAATCTATTATTCTGCCTCCATCTAACATCCTCTGTGAGCTCCAAAACATCTCCTTTTCCCTCTCACTTCTGTTTTTGAAAATAACATGTGAGGTGAGACCGGCATTTTCCGAGATATGTGGAATCGATCTGGCAGAAGTGCTTGAGTGCAACTAGTTTTTTTTTTTTTTACACATTTTTTACTAAACTTTCTAAACTTTTTATTTTTCTATCACATAGGGACAAAAGATCCCTATGTGATGCATTCTTGGTGACAAGTTCTCTTAATGAGACATTAGGGTCTAAAAAATCCCTGATATCTCGCCTGCGCTTCAATGAAACTAATAGAGTGCAGACTGCACTCTACTAGTTTCTTCACCAGCCATACTGGCTGGGGAAAGTGACATTTTATATGTTGCTTCCGTGTCATTAACAGAAATGGGAGATCAGCAAGCATTCTGTAAGGACTTGGGTCTGAGACTGTGACTTCTGTGATGCCCGGCTGTGGCTCTTCTCGCTGTGCTATCCTATGGACAACCTTACCTTGCAGCTTGTTTCTGGGGAACCTTGAACTCCTTTCTCTACCCACGGACTACCTGATTTAAGCCATGTCCCTACACTTTCTATTAGCCAGATTATTGTGTTCGTCTCCAGCCCATATGTTGCTCCTTTCACTACTGCTGTCTTCTGTAGCTTCACTAAAGACCGTGTACTGTATATCAACTTCACTTCTGTTCAGGGGCGGACTGACCATTTGGGAACTCGGGCAGTGCCGGAGGGCCCGATGTCAGAAGAGGGCCCCATGAGATGCAACTGGTACCTTTCATAGGCTTTTTTGGGTGTGGTTTGAGTGTGGGCGAGTACACAGGGGCCCCATGATCCCCTATTGCCCGGGGGCCCCATGAGTTGTCAGTCCGCCCCTGCTTCTGTTTGATCCCAAACTGAAACCATTCATTATCAACCTTTGGCTTAATGCTCGACTTCGCTTCCACTTAATCCCAACCGTAAACCACTTCTTACTGACCATCGGCTTGCTTACTGACTAGATTTCTGCTTGATCCCTACCTGCTACATCTGCTACCACACTCCGGCTTAATCACCTCCTGGTGGGGTGATTCTGAGGAGCACGAGCTTGCACTAGCATGCAGCAAATACTATCTCCACAATCACACCTATATTAAGATTAAGGGAAACCCTACTGGCAAATTTAAAAAACAACTTCAGAATTTAGTTATGAAAGCAAAAGATGTGGGAATCCTAGATGAGAAGGAAACAAAATATCTTATTCCTTCCAAATGTAAAATCCCAGTGTTCTATTATCTGCCAAAAATCCATAAGAGTTTAAATTTAGAGAAAAATTAAAATAGATTTATTTTTGCAGCCTATTGTAAAACAAATGCCTGCCTATTTGAAGGATGGACAGGATATCACTGAATTGATTGAGAATATAGAGGTCACACAGAATACCATACTAGTTACTATTGATGTAAATTCATTATATACTAGCATCAGACATGAAGAGGGTATTGGAGCAGTTAAATGGGCTCTAAAGAATACACTGAGATCCATAGGAGGCAGAGGAAATTCATCATTCATTACTAGAGATCGGCATGCTTAACAATGATTTCTGGTATGAAGGAGATTTTTGTCCAGAAAAAAAGTGTGGCAATGGGCGCATAATTTGCACCTAGCCTAGCAAATATGTTCATGGTGAGATGGGAACATGAAAAAATTTTTGGGAAGGTATGGAAAGGGTTAAGAACATGGAAGATATTTACAGATGATATCCTGGTGATATGGAGTCACTACAGGTTTTTTTTAAAACACAGAAAATAATCCACGGTTTTTCCCAGACTATAAATGTTGAATCAGTAAATTTTCTAGATTTATGTATTTTTAAAGATAATGAGAGATTATATACAAAAACATACTTTAACCACTTGCCCTCCTGAGGATTTACCCCCCTTCCCGACCAGGCCTCTTTTTGCTACTCGGCGCTACACTAATTCAACTTATAATTGCGCGGTCATGCAATGCTGCACCCAAACGAAATTTCGGTGGTATTTGATCACCTGTGCGCTTTTTATTTTTCACGCTATAAAGAAAAAAAAAACAAAAATTTTGAAAAACGATATTTTTTACTTTCAGCTAAAAAAAATATATAGTAAACTCAAAGTTAGTTATAAATTTAGGCCAAAATATATTCTGCTACATGTTTTTGGTAAAACAAAATCCCAATAAGTGTATATTGATTGCTTTGTGTGCAAGTTATAGCGTCTACAAACTATGATATAGATACTGCAATTTATGCCATTTTTTTGCTATACAGCACTGCGCTAGTTTAACGGACAATTGGCCGGTCACGCAATACAGTACATAAATGAAATTTACATCCTTTTTTTTTCACAAATTGAGCTTTCTTTTGCTATAAAACATGTCCGCTAAAAAAAATTTGGACTTTTTGCTATAAGACATGTCCACTAAAAACATGTAAAAATCAAATTTAGTCATAAATTTCTGCCAAAATGTATTCTGCGACATGTGTTTGCTTAAAAAAAATCCCAATACATGTAAATTAATTGGTTTACGTGAAAGTTATGGTGTCTACAAATGGCGGGAAAGATACTGGGATTTTTTTTTTTTATTATACTAATAATGGCGGCGATCTATGACTTATGGCGGTGATCAGTGATTTATGGCAGTGATCAGCGACTTATGGCGGGACTGCGGCGGACATTTTGACACAGGGGGGAACTGACTTGGGGTCATTGACATCCCCAGTGACACCAATACAGTGAGCGCAAAAAAAAAAACCACTGACACTGTACTAATGGCACTGGGGAGGAAGGATTTAACTTTTTTATTCAATGAAAGGGTGTGAGGGGAGTGTTTTACTAGGGGGTGGGGGTGTGTACTGCAGGGGAACACGCTGATCCGGAGAGATAAACTCTTCTCTCTATAACGTCCTATACTCCATAACCTGATTCTGTTGCCTGTATCTGATCTGACCCTGACTAAGAAAGAACTCCGCCTGCACCAACCCGGCTTGTCCCTGACTATCCGCTTCCTGCTCCCTTGTACCTGATCTACCCGATTGATCCTGACTCAGCTTGTCTGATGCTGCTGCACCTACGTTCCTGTATCCGTACCTGGCCTGTATCCTGGTTACCGCCATACCTGCTGCTGAAACCTGGTTCCTGCATCCGCACCTGGCCTGTATCCTGGTTGCCGCCATACCTACCTGCTGCTGCACTTACGCTCCTGCATCTGCACCTGGCCTGTATCCTGGTTGCCGCCATACCTACCTGCTGCTGCACTTACACTCCTGCACCCGCACCTGGCCTGCACCCGGATCTTCTGAGTCATCACCTGCCTACAGTCATCTCAAGACCCACCAGGCAGTCGTGCCACTCCTGGCTCGGTGCCCTCTGACCCCACTATCAGGGGCTCCGAGCGGGAGTAGAAAGAGGACGCCCTCCTCTCCACGTCAGGCTCCCCAACCAGGTACGTGACAGTTACCAAATAAACCTGGGTTTATATATAGAAAGGCATCGAATCTATGGACCAAGCTGGTTAAAAATATAATTTCCCCTCCAAGGAAAAATCCAATTAAGATGTTTGATCTCAAAGGGTTTTTCCCATGTAAAAAGTGTCATATTTGTAAAACAACAGGGATGAAAACTAGGAAAATAGAGAGCTTTATGTCACAGGTTATGAAGAAAGAATTTAAGATTGATTAGTTCATAACATGCACTACCCCTTATGTGACCTACTTATTGGAAAGTTCATGTAACTTCAATATGTAGGCAGAACGACTAGGCCACTGTATAAAAGACTCAGAGAACATGTCTAATATGAAGAAGGGGAAGAAGGACCATAATTTGTCCAGGCATTTTAGAGACGTCCACAAATGTGATCCAACACAATAACGATTTTGTGGAATAGATAAAGTGGAGGGACACTGGAGAGGAAGTAACAAAATTATAGAAATCTCTAAAAATGAAATGTTTTGAATTTTCCAACTGGACACTTTGAAACCTAAAGGTCTGAATGTTGATCTGGACCTTAATTGTTTTATTTCAGACACAGAAATAGTTTTATTATATATTATATTAAATAGGGATTTAAGTCTAAATTTTATAGTTGTCCACGTCCCATCTCCTATACCCAGCTCTGGGATATTAGCATACTGGTGGAGTGTAATGGTAATTACTATTTATATTCTAGATGGGCTTTTAGCTCATTACAGAGATATCGTTTGGATGACGAGTTCTATTAGTTTCTAGTCTATTTTAGTTATTTTAGAATAGATATTTAGGGGATTAGGAGTAGTTGCCTTTCTGCTGGATTATAGGTATTTTTGATTAACTATTGGTATTTTAATACATGGCAATTGGGTTTTATCATAACTGTGTCTAGGTGCCTTATTTGTATTTTTAAACTCATTAATGTTTAACCAAAATTGTATAGTTTTATATAGGGGTAAAATATTCCCATTTATTTGTCCACTAATAGATTTACGAGGTATAATATGCTATGGGGATTATTTATAGGATTCATTTGCATATAGTGTTATGGATATTGTATATTAATAACAATTAATTTATTCATATTTATTTATGAGATAGCCGGGGGATTTTTTTAAAAATTGTGTATTTATTATTATTTATTTATCTAATATTTATTTGAATAGTGGATGGATAGTGCATATACAATTGATACCACTAGATGGCGTTGGGTATACTATTATGCATTGCTGCTATTGTAATTGTATGTAAGTATATATGTGCGGGTATAGAGTGTTATGCCAGTTATGCCCCCCTGATATGTATATAGAGCATTATACATACTTGCATTTATATACTGGCCCATTTGAGTTGATGGTTTTCATTTATTTTATCAGTGGGCTAATGCCCTATTTCAAGACGGCGCAATTGGTCTGTGTTAAGGGGAGGAGTGAGAGTATATAAGTGGCCGCCGATCTGACGTACACACCCTTTGTGAAGAAGTCGGAAGTGACGAAACGCGTCAAGGACGTAACGTCGGACATAGACGTAGACCGGAAGTTGCGGAGTGGCCATCTTGATTGAAGTTAATTCACTGATTGACGTTTTTTCTGAGGATTCATGTTCCCCGCAATGGAGGATAATGTGTTTTACTATTGTTTTAATTGTAAGCATAACTTTAATAAACTAGACCCTTTTTCTAAGACTTACTACACTCTAAGGATCTTGTTCTTTGACCCATGTCATGATGCCATATGGAGATTGAACAGGGCAGGGATTATCAGATGAGGAGAGCCATTTATACTTGTGGAAGTGTTTAGTCCGGTAAGGTGCATGGTGTGTAAGGTGATGGGGAGTGGATTCACATTACACTAATGCTGTGAAAAATAAGGGGAGCACTTTTTGGTTTCCCAAAGGATATTGCACAATTATATGTTTTTTGTCGGAGGTAATACCGATGGGAGAAAAGGACGGCTCGGAGCACCAGTTTTTGTGGATTATTATGAGAATAAAAGTAATTTACAAGTTTTGATAGGGTAAGGGTGTTTAATACAGCCGCTTAGATGTGGACACTGAGTGGCTTGACACTTTAATAGCACCGGGTGGTTATTATATTCCCTAATGTTTTGTGGGGTAATGCAGTATGTAGAATTTTCTTTTTGAGGAACACATGGATTGTCAGGGATCCCCTCGATCCCTGCCGCGATGGTCCCGGCGCAGGCGCACTGCTCCGCCCTGTACACGGGCACTAGGTCCGGGCCGGCTGCGGCGTTCGAGTTCGCGCATGCGCAGTAGAAGCCGCGGCCGCCCGCTGGGCACCAATGGCAGCGCAGGGCGGGATATTTAAATGTCCCTGAGCTGTCATTTCGTTGCCTTCTGGTCTTACCTGCTTCCTGTGATTCTGAACCTGTGCCTTGTAAGTTTATTGACCCGGATTGTTCTTGACCTGCTGATTTCTCCTGCCCAGACCCTTGCTTTGCCTGACCTCTCTCCCTGGATGCCCCTCATTAGATCTGACCTACTGTTGCTGACCTGGCGTGTGACCCGACGATTCTCTGCCTGCTCCCTTGTACCTTACCGTCCTCTACGTTACCAACTCGGCCTGTCTGACTTCGCACTTGCTCAGCCATCCATCCATCCATCCCATCGGGGTCACCCGACCTCCTCACATCTGGCTCTCCCTGGTTGGAGCCCCTGGCGAACACCCCTACCACTGACAGGTGTGCTCAGTAGTGGCGACCTGGTCTCGGGGTACTACAAGTCCATCCCCACCATCAGGGGCCCTGGTGAACAAGTACCCTGGGGCTTAGACTCCGCGCTCTGGGCACGCCTGACCAGTGGAGTGCTAGTGGTGCCTCTCGGCGGTCCCTCACATGGATATAAAGAATGCCTTTATGAAGGTGAATTAATTTTAGGAGCACAAATTCACATTGATTTAAGGATATCACGGACGTCAAGAGACTGTTTTCCTAAATACTATCTCCACCATCAGGAGCTCTGGTGAAGACCGGTTGGTACTTAGACCCTGCACCTCGGGTAAGCCTACATCATCCATTAGGATGACCTGCCAGTGTACTTATCCTGCTGGTCTGTGGGAACCTCTCTACTGCTATACCTACTGGTCTTCGGGCCTGACCCCAGGCCAAGACCTATTCACTGATCTACCTCCCCTCTACCCAGCAGCATCAATCATTCTGGTCCTGAGTTTCAGATGGGCACAAAAAGTCCGGAAAAAAGTACGGGTGCATGGGGTTAACAGGCATTCTTGGGGGCATGTGGAAGAAATCCAGCAGAAGTGCTTGCGTATAACTTTAATTTTTTACACAATTTTTTCTAAGTCTTTTTTTCCCCATCACATAGGGGACATAAAGTCCCTCATGTGATGCATTTTTGGTGACGGACTCTTGATGTCTCACCTGCTCTGCAATGAAACTAATAGAGTGCAGTTCTCGTGCTGGCTGGGAAAAGGGACACCACCACCTAGAAGTAACTCTTATATGTCCCTTCTGAGTCATTAACGGGAAGGGGAGATCAACAAATGGACATTCACAGATCTCCCTAACATCTAGAGAAAGTTTGGGTCCACTATAATTTAATAAATAATCATAAAAAATAATAATATAATAATAATAAATTTAATTCAATAATATAATCAAACCAAAAACACTGAAATTTGAAGTACAGAGGCAAATTCGCACATCGCTGAGCCAAGTCGCAAAATCGTTTTCAGTGTCTGATGACGAATTTCCCCACGAATCATTATCACTCAATTCTGCAAGTGGTTCTGATTTACTATCGCTGTTCTAAAACCGCTTTTGACGTAAAGGGACGCTTCTTGGACGCCATGGACTTTTCTAAGTTTCAAGGCAGAAAGAACAGTCAAAATGCAGGCAGGGCGCAGGACAAAGCAGTAGGGACAAAATATATGTGAAATGCATTGAAACAGCAATGACAGCAAAAATGACATTTTTAAAAAATTTCAAATTTCCTGCCCGTACGTCCCGATGTCACAGGGACCGGAAGACGGATGCCGGCATCGGCCGGAGGAGATGGCCGGGGACGCTGCAGGGGACACATCGCGGGAGCGAAGGACAAGGTAAGTGCTGCAGGGACCCCCTTAGCAACTCCGCATGGTAAGCCGGAGAGTAGCTTGGGGTAACCGCTCTTGGTATTGAAATTTTACCCCGAGCTACACTCGGGAAAACCGCTAAGGAGGTTATGCATCTTGCAAAAAAGAGAAAGGAGCGTGATTAGCTGGCTATCAGGGGAGGAGACCAGATTTTTTTTTTTTAAGCATCTTGCAAAAAAGAGATTGACTGGATAGCTATAAGGGAAGGAGGAGGCCTGATTTTTTTTTTCTAAAACAGGTCTGGTTCTAAAATGCAACTCAACAGACATGTTATGAACAAGCCTTTATTTAGAATTACTGCTCTGGATGGTGCTAATGTGAGACCCCTTCAATATAATGTAATGACCACCCAGCCCAGAGAATGAGTATATGCAACTTTCTGAAAACAGAACTAAACTTCCATTGCCATAATCAGTGAGCAGGCAGGCTTTTTATTGCTAAAGAGACATGCAGTGTTTCTGCAGTAAAATATAGCTGCCCGCCTGCCCGCTGTCTTCTCTGGCTATGTAAACTGAGCTGCACATGCGTATGGTCACTGTGTGCTGGGATGATGACCTCCTGAGCATGTGCAGAAATGACTTCATCCTGCACCAGCCAACGAAGATGGCTGATAGCTAACACTGCCAGGGGAATCATATGCACGGTCGTGTGTGAAGATATGCGCATGTGTATAATACAACTCTCAAAAATAAGAACTGGACTTACCCTAACTCATGCACATGCGTAAGCACATTAACATGGTCAACACACTCACGCACATGAGCTTGAGCGAGCATGGGTGTTTGGCACCCACTTGCCTGGTTGCGGTGACATTCAGATGGTAGGGTTAGAATTTGGCGTAAAAAACATGAAAGCATGAATCCATCCTGCCTTGTATCCTACGGTTCAGGCGGGTGGTGGAGGTATAATACACACACATCAATTCAGGGAAGTCAAACCTCTTGCTCTATATCAGTGGTTCTCAACCTTTCTAGCGCCGCGACCCCTTAATACAGTTCCTCATGTTGTGGTGACCCCCAACCATAAAATTATTTTCGTTGCTACTTCATAACTGTAATTTTGCAGTAGGAGGAATAGTGCCACGTCATTGGTATCAGTGGGAGGAATAGTGCCCCGTCATTGGTGTCAGTGGGAGGAATAGTGCCCCCTTCATTGGTGTCAGTGGGAGGAATAGTGCCCCGTCATTGGTGTCAGTGGGAGGAATAGTGCCCCGTCATTGGTGTCAGTGGGAGGAATAGTGCCCCGTCATTGGTGTCAGTGGGAGGAATAGTGCCCCGTCATTGGTGTCAGTGGGAGGAATAGTGCCCCGTCATTGGTGTCAGTGGGAGGAATAGTGCCCCGTCATTGGTATCAGTGGTAGGAATAGTGCCCCGTCATTGGTGTCAGTGGGAGGAATAGTGCCTCGTCATTGGTGTCAGTGGGAGGAATAGTGCCCCGTCATTGGTATCAGTGGGAGGAATAGTGCCCCATCATTGGTGTCAGTGTGAGGAATAGTGTCCCATCATTGGTGTCAGTGGGAGGAATAGTGCCCCATCATTGGTATCAGTGGGAGGAATAGTGCCTCATCATTGGTATCAGTGGGAGGAATAGTGCCCCATCATTGGTGTCAGTGGGGGGGAATAGTGCCCCATCATTGGTATCAGTGGGAGGAATAGTGTCCCATCATTGGTATCAGTGGGAGGAATAGTGCCCGATCATTGGTGTCAGTGGGAGGAATAGTGCCCCATCATTGGTATCAGTGGGAGGAATAGTGCCCCGTCATTGGTATCAGTGGGAGGAATAGTGCCCCGTCATTGGTGTCAGTGGGAGGAATAGTGCCTCGTCATCGGTGTCAGTGGGAGGAATAGTGCCTCGTCATCGGTATCAGTGGGAGGAATAGTGCCCCATCATCGGTGTCAGTGGGAGGAATAGTGCCCCATCATCGGTGTCAGTGGGAGGAATAGTGCCCCATCATCGGTATCAGTGGGAGGAATAGTGCCCCATCATCGGTATCAGTGGGAGGAATAGTGCCCCATCATAGGTGTCAGTGGGAGGAATAGTGCCTCATCATTGGTATCAGTGGGAGGAATAGTGCCCCATCATCGGTGTCAGTGGGAGGAATAGTGCCCCATCATTGGTATCAGTGGGAGGAATAGTGCCCCATCATTGGTGTCAGTGGGAGGAGGAATAGTGCCCCATCATTGGTGTCAGTGGGAGGAGGAATAGTGCCCCATCATTGGTGTCAGTGGGAGGAGGAATAGTGCCCCATCATTGGTGTCAGTGGGGGGAGGAATAGTGCCCCATCATAGGTGTCAGTGGGGGGAATAGTGCCCCATCATTGGTGTCAGTGGGGGGAATAGTGCCCCATCATAGGTGTCAGTGGGGGGAATAGTGCCCCATCATAGGTGTCAGTGGGGGGAGGAATAGTGCCCCATCCTTGGTGTCAGTGGGGGGAGGAATAGTGCCCCATCCTTGGTGTCAGTGGGGGGAGGAATAGTGCCCCATCCTTGGTGTCAGTGGGGGGAGGAATAGTGCCCCATCCTTGGTGTCAGTGGGGGGAGGAATAGTGCCCCATCCTTGGTGTCAGTGGGGGGAGGAATAGTGCCCCATCCTTGGTGTCAGTGGGGGGAGGAATAGTGCCCCATCCTTGGTGTCAGTGGGGGGAGGAATTGTGCCCCATCGTTGGTGTCAGTGGGGGGAGGAATCGTGCCCCATCCTTGGTGTCAGTGGGGGAGGAATAGTGCCCCATCGTTGGTGTCATTTGGGGGAGGAATAGTGCCCCATCGTTGGTGTCAGTGGGAGGAATAGTGCCCCATCATTGGTGTCAGTGGGAGGAATAGTGCCCCATCATTGGTATTAGTGACACCAATGATGGGGCACTATTCCCACTGACACCAATGATACTTACCTTGCAGACCCCTGCTCCAGCCTGGGCTCGCTCGCTCCCTCCCTCTCCCAATGGTACCGACACTTACCTGTCAGATGTCTTCCTTCTCCGGCCGCTCTCCTCCTCTTCACTCGCTCGATCTTCGCGTTGCCGCTCGGCTCCTCCTCTCCAAGCTCCACCTCCTTGCCGGTGATTGGCCGCCTGTGTGCCTCTCCTGAGCTACAGTGCCGGCGGCCAATCACAGGCGAGGATTGATCTCGAGGTGTGTCCAGATGACAGGGGCGGCATGTCATCCCACCCACACCTGGAGACGGCGGTGGCGGCGGCGGCGGCGAGGAGCGGTGTCTCGGTTCCTAAGACCATCGGAAATATGTGTTTTCCGATGGACTTAGGCGACCCCTGTGGAAGCGTCGTTCGACCCCCAGGTTGAGAACCGCTGCTCTATATGTTGAATTTATTCCAGGTAACAACTGCACAACAATGGTTGAGCTTACCTGCACCTGGTGAAGAGAGGGGACACTTGAAACGGTCGTGCAACTGTTAAACCTGAAATGAATTAAACATATTGAGTGAGACATTTTGGAATGCAACGACTTTCCTGGATTGATAGGTCTCTGTGACAGTTTGGAGCCTGTCAGTTACCGGCTATATTTATATATACTGTATCTCTAATCTTACAAATGTATCGGGCTACATTGGATCCAGTCAAGCTCTGTATATATATCTCCAAGGGCCAATTATACGTGACAGAAGCAGAGCACACTGGAGAGTGCAGATAAAACCACTTTAATAAAGAAAACATTTACATTTTACCTGCATATAAGTGAGTTGATCAGTGCCTATCACCAGAATCTGCTCATCCAGAGGTATACCAGTATTCCAGTTAACTATGGAAACTTTCCCCCAATTGTTTGGGATTTTTACAGGCAGAAATACTCAAATATGAATAAAAGTAAAACAATTTTTTGTAGTTTCACAATAAATAAAACAATACTTATAAAATACAGTTATAGCAAAAATTACTAGCACCCCTACATTTCTGTCAGACAATGCACCACTTCGCCCCAGAACATTGTTGCAATTATAAATGTTTAGGCATTCTCATATTTATTTCTTTTGTTTGTATTGGTATGAGACATAAAAGTGCAGGAACAAAAAGCCAAATCTGACACATTAAATGCAAAATGCCAAAAATGGAATGGACAAAATTATTGGTACCTTCAACCCACCAGTTACAGTACATAGGGAAAACTTGAAATATACAATTTGTCATGCAAGACCCCAAGCGTTTCAGTCATAATGCTCCTTCTTAAGTGATATTTCTGCATGAAAGATAGTGTGATCTATGGAACAGAAATTGCAATTTTTGAATACATACACTATCAATATACAGATATATGTAAGCATGCAATACTCACACTAGAGTGAATCAAAAGTTCAAACATCAGCCGTAGCATAAAAACAAACCACATGGCCACCACTTCCCCACTTGCGTCCCCTTATGGTTCCAGCTACCTGTGGCTCATCAAACAGTCAGTGGGGCCGTCTAAGTGATAGGTACGTAAGGTAGGCTGCATTGATGTCAGTCAATACAATCAAAAAAAGATGTAAAAAGGAAGTAACTGCCAAACACCCACCAACTGCTGTTTATGATAGATGTCTGCACAGATAAGGGCCAAAAGCATCCATCTAAGATGATAATTAGTATTGGATGTTGGAACAGAAGACAGTTTTCTACAAGAGAAACAAAATGTATAAATATGTATATGTATCAAAACATTCATTTAGAAGTATATTAAAGTAGAGGCAAATATTTCAGTGGGGGGGCATTAAACAGAGGCTCCCAAGTCACCAAAACAAGCATATCCACCAAGTCAATATACTCACCAAATTGTAATCGATCTTATTTATTTTGGTGATTTGGGTGCCTCTATTTATTGCCCCCACTGAAATATATGCCTCTACTTTAATATACTTTCAAAAGAAAATCTTTGATTGAGATATATATATATTATATATATACAGTGTATATATATATATATATATATATATATATATATACACACACACACACACACATACATACAGGTATATAACTTGTATAGAATTCTCTTCTGTTCCACCATCCCAATACTATTCATCATCTTATATGGATGCTTTTGAAATTATCTGCAGACATCTATCATGAATAGCAATTGGTGGGGTGTTTTGCAGTTTCTTCCCTTTTCACATCTTTTTTGATTGTATTGACTGATACTAATGCAGCCTTCTTTACTTACCATATCACTTAGGCAGCCCCAGTGGCTGTTTTTAACTTTTCACTCACTATAGTGTGAACAGGGGCAGACTGACCATTTGGAAACTCAGGCACTGCTCGAGGGCCCGTGGTCAGTAGGGGGCCCCATGAGATGCCCCTGGTACCTTTTTCATCGGCTTTTTTGAGTTTGGGCAAGGACACAGGGGCCCCATGATCCCCTATTGCCCGGGGGCCCCATGAGTTGTCAGTCCGCCCCTGAGTGTGAGTATTGCATTCTTATATACCGTATTTGCCGGCGTATAAGACGACTTTTTACCCCTTAAAAATCTTCTCAAAAGTCGGGGGTCGTCTTATACGCCGGTATAACATGACATGACACTTTTTAGGGGGGCGGCGCGGTGCCACCGCCGCCCCCCCCCTTCCCCTAACGGAAGGGACACTAAGTACAGGGGTGGGCAGGGGCTATTTCTTACCTGGTTCCGGTCCCACGACGATCCGGTCCAGGAAGCGCGGCTGCGCCTTCAGTTCGGCCACTGGATGTTCGCGCGGCTGCTCGGCTCCGCCTCCTCACCAGCGATTGGCCGCCAGAACTGTAGCTCAGGAAAGGCACACAGGCGGCCAATCACCGGCGAGAGGGTGGAGCCGAGCGGCCGCGCGAAAATCGAGTGCAGGACCAGCAGGTAAGTGGTCAGTGTAGAGGTGCTGCTGCAACCACATATGCTGGCTGCAGCAGCACCATACGAGAACAGAGTCAGCAAGTGTCAGTGGGAGGAATAGTGCCCCATCATTGGTGTCACTGATACCAATGATGGGGCACTATTCCTCCCACTGATACCAATGATGGGGCACTATTCCTCCCGCTGATACCTATGATGGGGCACTATTCCTCCCACTGACACCAACGATGGGGCACTATTCCTCCCCCCCACTGACACCAATGATGGGGCACTATTCCACCCCCCACTGACACAAACGATGGAGCACTATTCCACCCCCCACTGACACCAACGATGGGGCACTATTCCACCCCCACTGACACCAATGATGGGGCACTATTCCACCCCCCACTGACACCAACGATGGGGCACTATTCCACCCCCCACTGACACCAATGATGGGACACCATTCCTCCCACTGACACCAATGTTGGGACACTATTCCTCTTACTGACACCAATGATGGGGCACCATTCCCCCCACTGATACTAATGATGGGACACTATTCCCCCCACTGATACCAATGATGGGGCACTATTCCCCCCACTGATACCAATGATGGGGCACTATTCCTCCCACTGACACCGATGATGGGGCACTATTCCTCCCACTGGTGTGCACTGGAAGAGGGGTAGTCTTATACGGCGAGTATAGCCCAAACACTACATTTTAGCAGGAAAAGTAGGGGGTCGTCTTATACGCCCAGTCGTCTTATACGCCGGCAAATACGGTAGATATATTGATTTTGATGCATCGTATATATAATGATATTCTATACATTCTAAAATTGCAATTTCAGTTCCATAGATTACCCCACTCTCTATTCAGAAATACCCCGAAGAAGGAGCTTTATGACTCTGAAACACTCGGGATCTTGTATGACAAATTCTACATTTCAAGTTTTCAAAGTGGCACATAATTGTGAAGTGGAAGGAAAATGAGAAATGGTTTTCAACATTTTTTACAAATAAATATGTGAAAAGTGTGGTGTGCATTTGTATCCAGCCCCCCGGAGTCAATACTTTGTAGAACCTCTTTAACTGCAACTACAGCTGCAAGTCTTTTTGGGGATGTCTCTACCAGCTTTGCACATCTAGAGAGTGAAATTTTTGCCCATTCTTCTGTGCAAAATAGCTCAAGATCTATCAGATTGGATGGAGAGTGTCTGTGAACAGCAATTCTCAAGTCTTGCCACACATTCTCAATTGGATTTAGGTCTGGACTTTGACTGGGCTATTCTAACACATGAATATGCTTTGATCTAAACCATTCCATTGTAGCTCTGGCTGTATGTTTAGGGTCGTAGTCCTGCTGGAAGGTAAACCTCCACCCCAGTCTCAAGTCTTCTGAAGACTTTAACAGGGTTTCTTTTAACCACTTCAAGTCCGGACACTTTCACCCCCTTCCAGGCCAATTTTCAGCTTTCAGCGCTATCACACTTTGAATGACAATTGTGCAGTTATGCAAGACTGTACCCATATGAATTTTTTAGTATTTTTTTTGAGACAGATAAAGCTTTATTTTGGTGCTATTTATTCACCATTGTGATTTTTATTTTTTTGCTATATAAATGAAAAAGTCCAAAAACTTAGAAAAAAAGTGTTTTTCTTATAACATTTTGCAAATACATAATATTTCAACATAAATCTTGACCAACATTTATTCAGTTATCTTTTTAGTAAAAACAAATAACCCGAATTAGTTTATAACCAAAAATTATAATAAAAAAAATATATATATGTATTTTGATTTTATTTTTTTATATTATTATTTTTTTTTTTTTTTACATACTGTCACCCTAGCAGTACAGTGTCACCATGGTGACAATATACTACTTGTGGGGGTGATGAAGATTTTTTTTTTTCTTTTACACTGATTGCCTTTACACCCATAAAGGCTGTAAAAGCAATAATTTCTCCTTCTCTCTGGCTGCATTCTTGCAGCCATTGAGAAATACTGTGTGAGCTGTGATTGGTCACAGCTTGTCAAATGGTACAAGGGTGTTATGAATAGCCTTGTACCATGTGACCTCTGTGATCATTCACAGATGTCACACGTAGTAAGCAATGATGTCAGAAAAGACATCTTGCTTACTACTCTGCATGTGATCACTGATTGGCTAATCAGTGATCACATGAATGGGACCTCACACGACGATCAGTGTTCCACTGTGTCCGGAGGACACTCCCACCTTGCCATCTGCCATCTGGCTGTTATATATAAACGCCTGGACGGTGGCAGCGCATGGGCGGGTGGCCCTCTCCCACACGCAGGGAGAGGGCCACCCGCCCATGCGCTGCCACCGTCCAGGCGTTTATATATAACAGCCAGATGGCAGGTGGTTAAGATTGCCCTGTATTTAGCTCCATCCATCTTCCCATCAACTCTGACCAGCTTCCCTGTTCTTGCTGAAGAAAAGCATCCCCACAACATGATGCTGCCACCACCATGTTTTACGGTGGGGATGGTGTGTTCAGGGTTATGTGATTTGCAATGTTAGTTTTCTACCACACATAGCGTTTTGCTTTTAATACAAAAAGTTCAATTTTGGTCTATTCTGACCAGAGCAATTTCTTCCACGTGTTTGCGGTGTTCCCCACATGTCTTCTCTCAAACTGCAAACTGGACTTCTTATGGCTTTCTTTCAACAATGGCTTTCTTCTTGCCACTCTTTCATAAAGGCCAGATTTGTGGAGCGCACAACTAATAGTTCTCCTGTGGACAGATTCTCACACCTGAGCTATGGATCACTGCAGCTCCTCCACAGTTACCATGAGCCCCTTGGCTGCTTCTCTGATTAATGCTCTCCTTCCCCTGCCTGTCAGTTTAGGTGGACGGCCATGTCTCAGTAGGTTTGCAGTTGTGCCACTCTTTCCATTTTCGAATGATGGATTGAACAGTGCTCCGTGAGATGTTCAAAGCTTGGGATGCTTTTTTATAACATAACCCTGCATTAAACCTCTCCACAATTTTATCCCTGACCTGTCTCATGTGTTCCTTAGCCTTCATGATGCTGTTTGTTCACTAATGTTCTCTAACAAACCTCTGAGGGCTTCACAGAACAGCTGGATTTATACTGATATTAAATTATACATAGATGGACTGATTAGATGATTTCTGAAGGCAGTTGGTTCCACTAGATTTTACTTAGGGGTATCTGAATACAAATGCATGCCCCACTTTTTGAAAACCATTTCTCATTTTCCTTCCACTTCACAATTATGTGCCACTTTGTGTTGGTCTATCACATAAAATCCCAATAAAAATATATTTACGTTTTTGGTTGTAACATGACAAAATGTGGACAATTTCAAGGGGTATGAATACTTTTTCAAGGCACTGTATACACCATAGTTTGTGGTCTATAACTTTCCTACAGACTAAATAATAAAGACTGATTTGAGTTATTTTCACCAAAGAAATGTAGCAGAATACATGTTGGCCTAAATTTAGGAAGAACAATTATTTATTTGCAAAATTTTATAACAGAAACAAAGAAAAATGTGTTTCCTTTTTCAAAAATGTTTTTTTTTTTAAATTTAGCAAAAAATAAAAAACTGAGTGGTGATTAACCCCTCGCCTACTGGGCACTTTCACCCCCTTCCTGCCCAGGCCAATTTTTAGCTGTTAGTGCTGTCGCACTTTCAACAACAATTGCACGGTCATGCAGCACTGTACCTATATGAAATTTTTATTAGTTTTTTTTTACACAAATACAGCTTTCTTTTGGTGGTATTTAACTGCTTCCTATTTGCCCTATAGCAGAAATACTGCTATAGATCGGCACGGGTGCACAAAATCACATATATATATATATATATAAATATATACACACACATGCGAATTTGCATTTATAGGTAGGGGGCGCGCGCTCCCTACCTGCACCGTCATTCGCGGCTGCGGCCATCAATCACCAAGTTCCAGCCAGTGATTACTCGTGATTACTTGTCGTGCCCGGTGATTGCCGACCATCTCCAAAAACAGTTCTCCTCCCTGTCAGCTCCTGCACACTGCTTTGCATGGCTGTGCAGCAAAGCACAAACACACAGCCCCTAGTGAAACAGCACACAGCTAATCCTTTGATTGCCCCACATGTTAACCCCTTCCTGTCCAGTGCCATTAGTACAGTGTCAGTGGTTTTTACTGGGGATATCAGTGACACCAAGTCAGTTTCCCCAGTGTCTGAATGCCCATTGCAGTCCCGCAGTCCTGCTAAAAGTCACTGATCGCCGACATTAATAGTAAACAAAAAAAATCCACTATATATACCGCCATTTGTAAACGCTATAACTTTTACGTAAACCAATTAATTTACATGTATTGGGATTTTTTTTTAGCAAAGACATGTCGCAGAATACATTTTGGCCTAAATTTAGGACAAAATTTGATTTTTAAAATTCTTTTACTGGACATGTTTAATAGCAAAAAGTCAAAAATATTGTTTTTTTTCTCAAAATTGTCGATCTTATTTTTTTTTTATAGCGCAAAAAATAAAAAAAGCACAGGTGATCAAATACCACTGAAATAAAGCTCAATTCGTGGGGAACAAAAAGACATAAATTCCATTTGGGTGCAGCGTTGTGTGACCGCGCAACTGTCAGTTAAAGTAATGCAGCACCGCAATGCCAAAAAATGGCATGGTCAGGAAGGGGGGGGGGTAAATCCTCAGGAGGGCAAGTGGTTAAAGTCAAGATCTTTCCTGGACCGGCTGAGTGATGTCAGCTGACAGGGGGTTTTAGAAAACGGGTCACATGAGTGCTGAATGAACTGCACTACGGTGATTCCCAGGAGAAGTAGAGCCAACGAGTTTTGGCTTTACTCCTCCTTTAACGAACCCTTAAAAAGAAAAAACTATGGCACTCACCTCAGTGACAATGTAGACCAAATAGGGGAGAGCTTTGTTCACTTTGGTGTTCTGTCTCTTTCCATTTTCTCCTTCACTGATTGTACCTCAAGTGCGACTCACAAATCGTTGCTCTTCATCTTCTGAAACGCAATCAAATAATTCATTACTTGGATAACTCAGTAAAACATGTCATCTGTACAACAGAAGACTCCATTTCTGTGTGGAAGAGGGATAAAAATTAAATTATATCTGCAGCCTATTGGTTCCTTTCCCCCCTGCATTGGTGGTCAAAGTAGTGAAAGTTACCCCCCTGCATTGGGGATCACCTACCTGATTACAAGACTTTATTTACATAGTTACATAGTTAGTCTGGCTGAAAAAAGACAAAAGTCCATCCAGTAAACCATTAATAAAAAAAAAAAAGTTAAAATCCTATACCCACAGTTGATCCAGAGGAAGGCAAAAAAACCCAGCAAAGCATGATCCAATTTTCTCCTGCAGGAAAAAAAATCCTTCCTGATCCCCCGAAAAGCAGTCAGATATTCCCTGGATAAACTTTATCTATAAATGTTAGTATCCAGTTAAATTCTGTGTATCTAAGAAAGAATCCAGGACTTTTTTTTTAAAGCAATCCACTGAGCTGGCCAGAACCAACTCTTGAGGGAGTCTATTCCACATTTTCACAGCTCTCACTGTGAAGAAATCTTGCCATGTCTGGAGATTACATTTCTTTTCCTCCAGACGTAAAGAGTGCCCCCTTGTCCTCTGTGATGACCTCAGGGTGAATAAATCTACACCGAGTTCACTATATGAACCACTGATGTATTTATACATGTTGATCATATCCCCACTTAATCTCCTCTTCTCCAGAGAAAATAAATTCAGTTCTTATAATCTTTCCTCATAGCTGAGCTCCTCCATGCCTCGTATCAGTTTGGTTGCCCTTCTCTGTACTTTCTCCAGTTCCCCAATGTTCTTTTTGTGAATTGGTGCCCAAAACTGAACTGCATATTCCAGATGAGGTCTTACTAATGATTTGTATCGGGGTAATATGATATCTCTCTCTCTGGAGTCTATACCTATTTTACTACAAGAGAGGATTTTGCTCGCTTTAGAAACTGCAGCCATTATTAAGCTTGTGATCTACCAGAACCCCCAGATCCTTCTCCCCCATTGATTCCCCCAGTTGTACCCCCCCCCCCCCCAGTATGTATGGTGCATGCATATTCTCAACCCCCAAGTGCATCAGCTTACATTTATCAACATTAAACCTCATTTGCCACATAGTTGCCCAAATAAACAGTGCATTGCGGTCGGCTTGTAAATTGAAGACATCCTGTAAGGACGTTATTCCACTGCACATCTTGGTGTCATCTGCAAAGACTGAAATGGGATTTTTAATCCCAGACCCTATATCACTTATAAATATATTAAAAAGTAAGGATCCCAACACTGAACCTTGGGGTACACCACTGATGACCTCAGACCATTCAGAGTATGAATCATTAACAATTACTCAAAATTACGTTAACAAAATGTAAACAATGTATTGGTTACCATGCTAACCAAATGTAAACAATGGCTTGGTTAAAGTGCATGTTATGGCAAAACTAGCTATTACTGATTTCTTATTGTTGTCTGTGTCTTCAATGGGGAGATTCAACATCTATCACCAAGACAAAATCAAACATTTATGGACAAATCTTCACTGCCAGCTATTGTATCCTGACAGCCAGCTCCAGCAACTGTCAGAATACCTGATCAGCGGCTACATCCAATTGACTAAGGGGATTGTTCAGCTGATAGTTTTCCACCGAGCTCCTTTAACAAAAGTCAATTTAACAATCAATTTTTGTCAAGCTGGAAGATGTGGACAGGGGCAGCATGAATCAGCTGAAACTCAAGCCATGCATAGCAGCAAAAAAACACCAATTATCCTGATAGAGTAAGGAAGGCTAAAAAACTATATAAAAAACAACAACTTTTGGCTATACAAATACTTCAAATGAACGACTGTCTATTTCATATTTGTCAAAACTCCCTGCACCATCATTTTCTGATTTCCGAGTGATGAGTGAAAAGCAGCTGACAAAGACAATTAGAAAACACCAACAAAAATAGGGATCCTCACATATGTACAATAAAGACTGCCGTCAAAAGACAACTTGAAGGGGTTTCCTCGGCCTCCTCACACAGGGAAAAAAACAAAACAAAATGAATATTAGCAGCTAGTTAAAATAAACTACTAAATAAAAAACCTTTTGTTTCCCTTCACACGGGTGAGCCAATCAGGCCCCCCTGTCAGTTTTTCAGCTGGAACTAAACCAGAAATTCTATACAAGTCTATGGGCACTAGGGTTGCACCTCATCCCCTTAAACCTGAACACATTAATTACACAGGTTCTGTGGCTGATTAAGGTGGTCATTAAACTCACCTAGTGCCTTATCTGTATTAACTCAGCCTCAGAACCTGGGTATATTAATATGTGTTCGGTTTTAAAGGGATGAGGTGGCAACCCTATTGGGCACATGAATGTAAATGGTCGTGTGTCCATTTACATTCGCTTACTTCTGAGTCCAACCATTTCTGGGGGGAAAAAATGGAAAAGTCTGAGCCTTTTTCCATTTTTTCCAACAGGACGGAACAGAGGACATCTAAAGTACCGTATTTTTCGCTACATAAGACGCACCTGATCACAAGACGCACCTAGGTTTTAAAGGAGAAAAACAAGAATAAAAATATTCTGAACCAATGGACTGCAGACATAGCACAGGAGATGGACCAGAGACTGCGGACACAGCACAGGGGATGACCAGAGACTGCGGACACAGCACAGGGGATGACCAGAGACTGCGGACACAGCACAGGGGATGACCAGAGACTGCGGACACAGTACAGGAGATGACCAGAGACTGCGGACACAGCACAGGGGATGACCAGAGACTGCGGACACAGCACAGGGGATGACCAGAGACTGCGGACACAGCACAGGGGATGACCAGAGACTGCGGACACAGCACAGGGGATGACCAGAGACTGCGGACACAGCACAGGGGATGACCAGAGACTGCGGACACAGCACAGGGGATGACCAGAGACTGCGGACACAGCACAGGGGATGACCAGAGACTGCGGACACAGCACAGGGGATGACCAGAGACTGCGGACACAGCACAGGGGATGACCAGAGACTGAGGACACAGCACAGGGGATGACCAGAGACTGCGGACACAGCACAGGGGATGACCAGAGACTGCGGACACAGCACAGGGGATGACCAGAGACTGCGGACACAGCACAGGGGATGACCAGAGACTGCGGACACAGCACAGGGGATGACCAGAGACTGCGGACACAGCACAGGGGATGACCAGAGACTGCAGACAGTACAGGGGATGACCAGAGACTGCAGACAGTACAGGGGATGACCAGAGACTGCAGACAGTACAGGGGATGACCAGAGACTGCAGACAGTACAGGGAATGACCAGAGACTGCAGACAGTACAGGGGATGACCAGAGACCGCAGACAGTACAGGGGATGACCAGAGACCGCAGACTGTACAGGGCATGATCAGACACTGCGGACCTTTAGGGAGGGAGGGGGAGCGGGTACCTGACTTTGAAACTTCCACAGAGCTCTCCTTCCCATACTATGGGTGCCGGGTGCCCACTGCGCCTGCTCGAGAAGCGCTGCACTTTGTGAATGGCCCCGTCGTCTCCTGGGACCTGTCATGTGTCTCAGAAGGCGCCGGACTATTCACAAAGAGCAACGCTTCTCGTGCATGCGCAGTGTGCACCCAGCTGTCACAGATGCCGGGGCGGGAAGAAGCCAGCACGGGAAGACTACAGCGCTGGACCAAGGAACAGGTGAGTTCCTGCCGTAGAGAACAGCTGAGCGGCCGGCCCGGTATTCTGACATGGTGGCGGCGGAAATACCGGACCGGCTTCTTTATATTCGCTCCATAAGACGCACTGACATTTTACCCCCCTTTTTGGGGGGAAAAAAGTGCGTCTTATGGAGCGAAAAATACGGTATATGGCTGATAACAGATCTAATATGGATCCTGAAAACTCAGTTTTTTTAAATGGAGCTAAACACTGAACAAAAACGTAGCATCCATCCTGTTCTGCTCAATTCAGTGGGGGGTCTATTTAAGGTGCCCGTGTAAAAGGGGCCTTGGGCTGCACATATATTGTATGGCGATTTTTTTTTAGGCTTCCCAAATGCCCTTATTACTCATTAAGCCTGGATTCACACCTACATGATTTACCACACATGAATTTTCACTGAAATAGAAGATCAGCATAGAACTTCAGCTGCTATAACTCTGTATCGGCAAATCTTGACAAAGGTATCCTCTCTTCTTATGCTTTATTTCCTCATTGCATGCTCAGATTGAATTGTCCAGGTTTGTAAAAGTTTTCCATTAGCGCAACAAATTAGGCATTGAACGCACTGTATTTTAGGAGCTGCACCTTAAAGTTGAGCTCAAGACCCATCAATTGGAGTAGTTTTCTATACATAAAGAAAAAAAATCATTACATTTACCAAGCTTAAGAACTAGAGTGTCAGGATAAAAAAAAATATCACCGAGAGCATCACTGACCTTCATAAAATATTTAAGTAAAACAGAATTTCATTCAGCTAAAGGGAAGTATGTGCAGTAACATCTACTGATTACAAGACTGCTGTTTACACAGCCATCAGAGAAGAGGAACACATCAGACTGGAGAGAAGAGGGACATCCCAACACAGCCTGGGAAACGGTTTAAATTAGCAAAATAATATGTCAGAAAAGTGTATGTAAGAAAACAAGAAAAATACATTTCTTCAGTATATATCGTCAATACATACACACCTCCCCGTGGTTTATCCCTATTGTTTTCCATGTGCCCTGGTCACACCAGATCGCTGGTGTGATGTACAGTGAGGAAATATACAGACGTGCTGCATTTTCATACAATGGAACAAATAGGAACTGCATGTCCCCACACAGCACTGCAGTGCAGAGATATGGATGAAGTGGGACTATGTGACACTTCACCAGGGGTGTTGACATTTTTGAAAAAACTACTTGTCCAGGGACTAAATCGGGGCCCCAATCTACTTGTCCCTCGTGACAATCTACTTGTCCAGATAAAAAAAAAAAAAAACAACTTAACCAAAACCATATTTAAATCTGAGGTGATTTTAGGAATCTCTGGGGATTTTAAAATCAAAAGAGGCTTTATGGCGACTTAAACGTGTAATATTTTTAACATTGTGCTGTATATCTCCTCCTCCCCTCCCTGCCTGTCTTCAGCACCACACCTGGGGACTAGCAAGGAGGAGAGATACCCTATTTTTTTTTGTAAAATATAAAAGATGATGTTGCAGCGAGTAAATAAATATCCAACTTGTCAAACCTTTTGTGTGCGCTCGTGAAATAGCGACGAACTTCAGTACCCTATATTTTCTATAAGTCAACACTTTTAAAGCTCCTTATAGGTCATCAATTTAGCGTTACAAAGGAGGTCTGGTGCTAAAATTATTGCTCTCATTTTGGTTTTATTTTCAATCACATAGGGGACAAAGTGATAATTTTTGGTGACAGGTGCTCTTTGAGACATCCAAGACCCTGGATGTCTCCCCTCTGCCCCACTGAATGTAATGCAGTGCACATCGCACCACATTACATTTTTTCTGGGGATTGCATTACAATCTCTCAGCAGGGTCCCGGGTCAGCGCAAGAAGGGGAGGGGAGCGGACTCGTCCGCTCTTCTCCCTCCCCTCTAGCCAACGGCGAGCCGGGCCCACAGATGGGCAAGCGGAGCCTGGGAGACCTCACACGGGAAGGGGGGGGATTGAAGGTGCGCAGAGAGGCTGGCACTATGTGGAAGCAATCGGCCCTAATTCTTCCACCTGATAGGTGAGCCGCGCAATTGTCATTCAAAGTGTGACAGTGTTGAAAGCTGAAAATTGGCCTGGGCAGGAAGGGGGTGAAAGTGTCCGGACTTGAAGTGGTTAAAGCTTTACTTCTACTCTAATGACATTCACAACTATTACCCTGGCTCTGGATGCCATTACTCCCTATGCATCTGTGACTAAGCTGGGCCGGTCTTATTTGGCTGTATTGGCTAATCAGCCTCCAATCCTCATCACCATTAAGCTGTGAGCTTTTCATACAAACTGAACATTAATGACACTGACAACTATTGAACTGGCTTCGGATGCCATTATTCTCCATGTATCTGTGACTAAGCTGGGCCAGTCCTTTCTTGGCTGTATTGGTTAATCAGCCTCCAATCCTTATCCCTACTAAGCTGTGTGCTTTTCAAAACCGCCTATATTGAAGTATCTTTATTGTGAATAACAGGGATTTATTTCCATAGTGGCACCGATCTGGACATGTATAGCCCTCTGTAGCAAACTGGAGTTGGAGTTGGACGCGGAGTTCCCCTTTTCTATTGGAAGTATTCCTCAATCCTTCCTTCTCTACCCCCTCCCTTCCTGAGAGGCACCGGGACAGATGTGTGTTAAAAGTTGCTGGCAGGCTGGAGCCGCAGGGGGGCCCAGCGCTACAAAGCCCCCATGAGCAGCAGACGCTCAGTCTCAAGGTCTGGGAAAGCTCACCCCTCCTAATCAAGATAAGGCATCTTTTCCCGGACTTGAAAGAAGTCGGAACCTCATAAAACCTACCAGCCAGGTGACAGAAGTTAATTGAACATTCCTCAGGTCAGCTGTCACCTATGTTTCATATCATGGATTATGAAGCTGTTAGTTTTAATGAAGAGCCCATCTGAGGATCCCTCCCAAAACAGGTTATTGGCCAGTATGCAGAGCCACCCCCACCCCTCTTGCAAGGGGATTTTAAAAAGACAGGCTGACAAGCCTAGAGGTTTAAGCTAAACACATCTCCTGATCTTAACATCGTTACAGAGGAGATCAATGACCCTTTGCAACGTGGATCTGCTTACAAACCAAGGCGTATTGGCAAGTAACTTAACCCTGTAGCTTCCTTCCTATTATCTCTTTGCTGTATCTTTATCTATATATAAATATATATCTTAGTTACATCTCTCTGTAAATATTTTATTGCACCTGTTTGACTCTTTTAGTAATAAATCTTTCTTTCTGAAAGTGTTAAACTGTTTTTAAACGCTTACTTGCAATTCACGAATTCCTGCCTTTGAAAAGACGCTACTGTTTGTTATAATCTCTGTAGAACAGGCCTGCGGACCGTGTTATATAGATCAATATTTCAATCATTATAGTGTAAATTTGATAATGGGAGTTTCCCAGTCTCCAACAAAAGTGGTGGTGGCAGTAGAGGGTTAGTTGCGTAATTAACCTGACCCAGTAACAAGCGCATTCAGGCTGCAGGCACCGATTGTAGCCCATTAGCTGGACAATCGCTGTGCAGGGTGCAGCTGGGTGTGGCCTTGTTACATGCGTCACACCACGGTTTTAGATCGGCCGGTCCTTTGAATAGGTAAACAGGGAAATACTGCATTATGGCCACTAAATGGGGATGACGGTCATATTAAATAAGAATTTATGGGCACCACAGTAAGTGACTAAATGGTTAGCACTTGAGCCTGGCAGTACTAGGGTTGTTGGTTCAAATCCCATCCACAGTACCACCTGCCGGCAGTTTGCATGTTCTCCCTGTGCTTGCGTGGGTTTCCTCCAGGTACTCCAGTTCCTCACACACTCCTAAGACATGCTGGGAGGTGAATTGGACCCTGTCTAAATTGGCCCTAGTATGTGTATGTATGAATGTAAGTTAGGGACCTTAGATTGTACGCCCCTTGAGGGTTAGGTACTGATGTGAATGTACAATATATCAGTAAAGTGCTGCATAAATTGACGGCACTATATAAGTAACTATAATAAATAAATATTCATTTAATCATCAGCACCATCTAGTGGCCTTAATGCAGTATTTCCCTGATTCACGCTGCTCATTATGAATGAATAACATTCGACCTGGAGAGAGAAAGTCTCATAACATTCAATTTTTCCTGTATTCACACAGAACGAATGTGCATAACAGTTTTATCAGAGAAATAGCCCAGTCATTTTCTTACAAATATACCCTCATGTACCTACCAAAAATGTTAGACCATTCTAAACTTCTCATACAACCCCTAAATTAATGAGTAATTTTGTGTGGGTTTAACTATTTTTTGCATGTATTTGGAGGGAGGGGGTATCTAGTGCCTATATACTGTGTGCTGAAAGTGTCCCTCTTTAGGCAAAAAAATGTGTGCAGTATGAAATCCGCAGGGTTACGTTTGTGGTTATCTATACTTCATACCTTGGATTTTTTCTTCTCACAGAATCGGTGCTGGAATTCCCCCTTTCTGAGTCCCTTCTTGACTTCACCCCCTACCCACCTCCGGGCACCGTCCCTTGGTTCCACCCTTCCCAGGACCCCTTTTAGAGAATACAGAACCAATGATCCGTTTGTGATGCTAAATAATTTGTATGGAATTGTTAATGAAAACAAGAAAAGCAGTAAAATACATCCCCCACAGCTAGGAACAATAGACCCCCCACATCATCAATGGACTCCCGCAACAAAATACCAGCCCAGCAACAATAGACCCATAGCAGCAACAACAGATCTCCCAGCAGTCAACAACAATAGACTCCTTCCTCAACAGTAGATCCCTCTCAGCAACAAATAACTCCAGAAACAAATTATCCCCCACCAGCAACAGTAGACCTCCCCAGCAACAATAGACTGCCATGCAAAAATAGATCCCCCAGCAGCCAGCATCAATAGACTCTCCAGCACACCCCTTGCCATTACATACATTCAATGCTGGCGGTGGCGGAACTGCATTCCCGCTGAAAAAAATCCCTGCTTCATACATTGCTTAAAGTGGTTGTAAAGGCTCAAGGTTTTTACCTTCATACATTCTATGCAGAAAGGTAAAAACCCCTCTCTGTGTAGCAGCCCCCCCAATACTCACCTAAGTCCCCTCTCTATCCAGCAATGTGTACTGGAGTCTTGGCCATCCATTGGCTCCCACTGCTGTCAATCACAGCCAGTGAGCCAATGAGAAGAGAGAGGGGGTATGGCTGAGCCGCGGCTCTGTGTGTGAATGGACATACGGCACAGTGGCTGGACAGTGTGCATGCTCGGGTGCTCCTATAGCAAGCTGCTTGCTGTGGGGGCATTTGACAGAAGGGAGGGGCCAGGAGCACCAGCGGGGGGACCTGAGAAGAGGAGGATCTGGGCTGCTCTGTGCAAAACCACTAGACAGAGCAGGTAAATATAGACATGTTTGTTATTTTATTTTTTTTAATTGCAAGCAATACTAAAGGTTAATTTTTCTTTTTTGTAAAATAACAAACATGTCATACTTACCCGCTCTGTCTAGTGGTTTTGCACAGAGCAGCCCAGATCCTCCTCTTCTCGGGTCCCCTGCTGGCGCACCTGGCCCCTCCTTTTTATTAGGTGTCCCCATAGCAAGCAGCTTGCTATGGGAACACAAAAGGAGGTGTGTTCCCAAGCCACTGCTCCATGTGTCCATTCACACATGGAGCCACAGCTTGCCCCGCCCCTCTTTCTCCTCATTAGCTGTCTGGCTGTGATTGACAGCAGCTTGCTCTCTCAGCCAATGAGGAGGCAGAGACCCAGGACAGCTGAGGCTGTCGTGCACATCGCTGGATCTTGATGGGGCTCAGGTAAGTATTGGGGGGGGGCTGGGGGCACACAGAAGGTTTTAGAATGCATAGAATGCACAAATGTAAAAAAACGTTGAGTCTTTACATCCACTGTAAGCCTTTAGAATCACTTTAGAGCTCCATGCACATTAGCGTTTTGGTTTTATTTTTACGCTCAAAAAACACTGGTAAAAAATGCTTGTAATAGCGTTTTAGTAGCGTTCAAAAGAGTTTGAGAGCATTAGCATTTTATCAGCGTTTTTACAGTACATGTAGAGGAAAAAAAAGCTTGAAAAAACTGTTAGGAGCGTTTTAATAGCGTTTAGGGGCATTTAGTGTTTTTTCTACAAAAAAAAATGCTCCAAAAACTCTACAAAAAATGCTACTAGCCTAAAGCACTGTGCATGGACACATCGGAGAACACTAGCTTCTAGGATCAGAAAAAATGCTGATAACAGCTTCTGGCTCCATGCACACTAGCATTTTCAAGAATAGTCCCTGCACCAATTGGTTGCAGCGCTGATCAATGAGTTCTGACAGTGGAGGAATCCTGCTGTCAGAATACAGTGGCGCAGTGGGGAGGATTCCCCTCTCCACCTCACTTGTGTGGATGGGGGAATCTGTTCAGGTGTCCAAGTTGAGTCATCTATGGTGAGCTTAACCTGAGCAACCTGCCCTGTTCTACCATTGGGGTCAGGTGGCAGCATTCCCTCCATCCACTCTGATCCACTGGAACGGCTTTCCTGTCCCTAATGAGGTCATTCGGTTGTTGGTGACAGGCCAGTCTTTGGTCGCCCATAAACATTCAGACCGATTTACATCTATGGGTCCCCACCCAATGCTTTTTCAAATGAAATATTGAAATACATCAAAATGCATGTCAATGTGTTTTCAATGCGTGTTGCAATGCACTTTGAATGTCAACATACATCATAGCTTTTGTGTTATAAAAAGCAGAAGAAAAATGTGTGACCATATAATTCTATGGAACGCTTCACACAGATCCGTTGCAGTCTGCTGCGTTTAGTAAAATGCTGCTTGCTGCATTTTTGTGCAGGTATGTACCAAAAATGTACCTCCCCATTGAAATGCATGAAAAACATGTCAAAAACGCATCACAAATGTACTTGCATTGCATTTTTGATGCAGTGTTTGAGTCACATGTCATGTGTAAAATGCACAGCAAACGCAGCATAAAAGCATATGCATTTTTAGTGCATTTTTGCTACGGATCAGTGTGAAAGTAGCCATAAAGTGTTAGTAAACCCACAACAGAAACATCATTCTGTATATGCAATAAAGCATGCTTGTTATACTCACTGTGGAACCTCAGGGGTTAATCCTCTTCATTGTGTAAATAGGCTGTTTGATCCTGTCTTCACTGATCCTCCCCTTGTTTAAACAACCACCTCTTATCTCCTGATAACGCAGACTGAACCGTAGGCATTTTGCACATGCTCAGTGTGGAGTGTGTTGCTGGAAAGTTTTTTTTTTTCTTGGGAGAGTTCATGTGATCAGCACAGGGCCAATCAGCACTGTCCAGACAGAGGTCAGGGGTTCTGCATCCTCCTAGAGCAGAAAGAAAACTACAAGCTTTAACTAGTGCTCTACTGAACACTGATAGAAGTCACAAGACTGCTCTAACTTCTGATGAGAAAAGGTATTTAGCAGTTTCTATTTACTAAAATAATTGCATTTCCATGTTGTGTGTACTGTGGGAGACCAGATACAGTGAATGCCAGGTCCGGGGAGACCAGATATAGTGAATGCAGGGTCCTGGGAGACCAGATATAGTGAATGCAGGGTCCGGGGAGACCAGATATAGTGAATGCAGGGTCCGGGGAGACCAGATATAGTGAATGCAGGCTCCTGGGAGACCGGATATAGTGAATGCAGGGTCCGGGGAGACCAGATATAGTGAATGCAGGGTCCGGGGAGACCGGATATAGTAAATGCAGGGTCCTGGGAGACCAGATATAGTGAATGCAGGGTCCTGGGAGACCGGATATAGTGAATGCAGGCTCCTGGGAGACCGGATATAGTGAATGCAGGGTCTGGGGAGACCGGATATAGTGAATGCAGGGTCCGGGGAGACCAGATATAGTCAATGCAGGGTCCGGGGAGACCAGATATAGTGAATGCAGGGTTCGGGGAGACCAGATATAGTGAATGCAGGGTCCTGGGTTTAGTAATACTGTAAGGCCAGGTTCACACTTATGCAGTTTGTGTTTGATCAGTTTCTGCAGTGCTTTTTGTGGTGCATTTTTTATGTGCTTTGCTTTTTTTTTTTCTTGTTGCTAGGCAGATCAAAATGCATTAAAAAAAGCTTAAAAAACGCTGCAAAAACTTGTACTAGATGCTTTTCTGCAGCATTTCCATTGAAGTCTATAGAACCAAAAATGGAACTTTTTGTGTTTAAAAATGTCCCTGACCCTTTCCAAAAAAGTGCACCAGGTGAAAACGCAGAGACGTGAACTTGTCCCATAGGAAATCATGATAAATGGACTGTACTGTGTTTCTGTAAAAAGCTGCGGAAAACGCTTAAGTGTGAACACATGCATTGAGATGCATTTTGATTTTCATTTCCATGGAAAATGTACCACACAAAAACGCAAAGATGTGAATCCTAGAGGTTGGTAAGATGTGTGAGTATGATCTGACCCCCCTCAGTACACTAATTAATGCTGCAGAGCAGTACCAGGACAGGTCCATCCAGCACCATGGACAAGAATGCCGAACTGTGCCCCCCTCCCCCACTAATGCATGTTGTAGAATGGGTGTACAGCCCTATGTTCATTCTCTGCCCCCCTTGCTTTGCTGCGCTCAGGGCAGCTGCCCCTGCTGCCCAACCCTTGTCCCAGCCCTGCTGCAGAGTGCTTCATAAATTTAGGCAGCCCATAGACAGATCAAAAGTCAGTGGGTTCAGCAGGGGCCGGACAAATTTGCAAACCATCTTTGGCCATGCCTGCTGGACAGGAGTGGATTATTAAATCCAGCCATTTTCTGGGACCACTGGAAAGGTTTTGTTGATCAGCCAATCAGCTACAGCCGCTGATCGGTGTATTCAGAGGAGTCCTGCTGTCAGAATAATACAGTTTCAAAGTGGGGAGTATTCCTCCATTTACAGCACCTCGCATGTGTGGATCAAGGAATCCGTGTGGACTTTTCCCATCAGCCCACTGGGGGATCAAAGAGAAAAGAGCCATCCTTACATGGTGAGCTCTGCCAGGTGTATGTGAGGGGGGCTGCATAGCTGCCAGAATGACGTATATTGAGTACACTGCATTGTACATGAGGACAACAGGGACCCGCCTGCATGCCAGGGAAGAAGAATAGAAAAGCCCTAGCTGGCGAGGGGGGGGGGGGAAGAGAAGGGAAGGGAAAAATGTCCCTGCGTTGACGGTGTCACTGGAAGGGAAAAATGTCTGTGTCGGTGGTGTCACTAGAAGGGAAAAATGTCCTTGCGTCTGCGGTGTCACTGGAAGGGAAAAATGTCCCTGCGTCGGTGGTGTCACTAGAAGGGAAAAATGTCCCTGCGTCGGTGGTGTCACTAGAAGGGAAAAATGTCCCTGCGTCTGTGGTGTCACTAGAAGGGAAAAATGTCTCTGTGTCGGTGGTGTCACTAGAAGGAAAAAATGTCCCTGCATCGGTGGTGTCACTAGAAGGGAAAAATGTCCCTGCATCGGTGGTGTCACTAGAAGGGAAAAATGTCCCTGCGTCTGCAGTGTCACTGGAAGGAAAAAATTAGCCAGCCTCTGTGATGTCACTGGAAGGAAAAAATATCCCTGCACCTGTGGTGTCACTGGAAGGGAAAAATTTCCCTGCATCATTGGTGTCATAATAAAGGAAAAAATGCCCAAATGATGATGTCACTTAAAGGACAAACTATTCCTGCATCTCTGCGTCAGTGGCATTACTTGAAGAAAAAAGTCCCTGTGTTAGTGGTGTCACTAACAGGAAAAATGGTGCTGTATTGCTGGTGTCAGTCAGAGGAGGACTGATTGGTGTCCATGTTAGTGGAATGAAGGAGGGGAGGGGGTGCATAGAACTAAAGTGATCTAGGGGGTCTCTGAGGATGGAAGAGAGCTGCAAGGCTCATTCAGATGTGTGGCTGTCATTGTTGCCCCCCAGAAAAGTGATCTGCTGTGGATTGATTTTCAGGGGACATTTGACAGGTGTTAAGGTGGCCTCCCCACTGCCTGTTTAATTCTGAACTTGCCGACCCACTGTGCTGCTGACACATGTATTGCAGCATGGTCCCATTCACTTGAATGACGTCACTTGGTGACAGTACTGCTTGCAGAGTGCAACATTCTATTCAAATTTTCCCATCAGCCGTGAAGAAAATCATCACAGTCACGCCATGTGTACAGCCCAGAGTGGCTGCATCTTCTAGTTCCGGGGGCCTGTCAGGGGACATGAATCCCTGCTTTTACCATTCGCCTCCCTCCCTCCACTCCCTTAGTTACACTTGCCGCTGGGGGTGGTAAGAGCAGGCAGCTGAGCCATGTTTTTGCTGCCCCCAATTCCACAGCAAATAAATTGGCGACTTTAGTCACAGAAGCACCAGATGAGCGGCACCGACAATTTGCCCTCTTTGAAGCTCAGTAATCTCTGACA
Organism: Staurois parvus; assembly: GCF_062004578.1. Lineage (NCBI taxonomy): Eukaryota > Metazoa > Chordata > Amphibia > Anura > Ranidae > Staurois > Staurois parvus. The sequence goes on along the minus strand of NW_028317885.1, from coordinate 355,963 downwards.
TGACTCCGTATTACTAACAGCGCACACAGTGAATGACCAAAGTGAACCTTCCCACCTGTTAGCTAGGTGTCTCATCACACAGCGGAAACAACAGAATGTTACATCACTTTCAATGGGAAACATGTTGTCAGTTTCACACCTGCAAACCATGTAGTGTTTCCATAGTTTACATCCAGCCCCCTGTAGTCCATTGATACTTCCTCCAGCCCTGTAACTGAAAGTGGCCGACCTTCACCCCAAAAACATTATTTGCATCTGTCTCCATCTCCCACCACTAGACTTTTTTTTAACCACTTAACTACCCTGCTATAGCTGAATGATGGCTGCAGCTGAATGACGGCTACAGCGTGGTGGTCCAGTTCTGGACGGTGTCATATGATGTCCTCCCAGAACACGCCTCCTGGCGCTTTCTGTGATCAGCTGTGTCCTTTGGACACAGCTGATCACATGACACGGTAAAAGGCCAATCACAGCGTCCATTGCCACATGATCAGCTGTGTCCAATCACAGCTGACCACCATGTAAATACAGTTGTCGGTTATCGGCAGCACTTTCCTCATGTTGTCACAGTGTGAGTATAGTGCTGGTAATTGGCAACTGTCAAAGCATACATCTGCACTGATAATCAGGGCCTATCAGTGCCCTGATTATCAGTGCAGCCCCAAAAGTGCTTAACAGTGCGGCCCATCAGTGCCCAACAGTGCCGCTCATCAGTGCCCAACAATGCAGCCCATAAGTGCCCAACAGTGCTGCTCATCAGTGCCCAACAGTGCTGCTCATCAGTGCCCAACAGTGCGGCCCATCAGTTCCCAACAGTGCCCAACAGTGCAGTCCATCAGTTCCCAACAGTGCAGCTTATCAGTGCCCAACAGTGCAGCCCATAAGTTCCCAACAGTGCTGCTCATCAGTGCCCAACAGTGTGGCCCATCAGTTCCCAACAGTGCTGCTCATCAGTGCCCAACAGTGCAGCCCATCAGTACCAAACAGTGCTGCTCATCAGTGCCCAACAGTGCAGCCCATCAGTGCCCAACAGTGCTGCTCATCAGTGCCCAACAGTGCTGCTCATCAGTGCCCAACAGTGCAGCCCATCAGTGCCCAACAGTGCTGCTCATCAGTGCCCAACAGTGCAGCCCATCAGTGCCCAACAGTGCCTCCTCATCGATGGCCATCAATGCCGCCTATCAGTGCAGCCTCCTCAATGCACATCAGTGAAGGTGAAAAATTACCTGTTTGCAAAATTTTATAATAAAAATAAAGAATTTTTTTTTCAAAATGTTCGCTTTTTTTTGTTTATAGCGCAAAAAATAAAACCCCCAGGGATTGTATACCACCAAAAGAAAGCTCTACGTGTGTGAAAAAAAGATAAAAATGTCATGTATATAGTGTTGCATGACCGCGCAATTGTCATTCAAAGTGCAACAGCGCTGAAAGCACTCAGCCCCGTACATTGCACGCCATTGTGGGAGTTTGCGGCGCGTCCCCATTCACTTGAGCAGATCCCGGTACAGGCAGGAAGGAGGTGGTAAAGCTGCGATGGCAGCAATGAAGGGGGGGGGAGGCGTCATCCAATATATATCAGGATCTGTTCAAGCGAATGGGAACGCGCCGCAAACTCCCACAACGGCATGCAATGTACGGGGCTGAGCGCATTTATTCAGCAAAAATGGGGTTAAAACAGGTGGGGAGCTGAAGTCACATCATCCCTCTACTGCCGGTCATGTCTTGGAAAAGTGATCTGAAGGCAGGTCGTTTTTCAGAGGGGAGCTGATTTTAGAAGGATGTCTGATAATGACCGTGCGATGCTCATTGAATTTCCATTACAGGATAAATGTGTGTGTACAGGACGTCTGACCAGGGGCGGACTGACCATTTGGAAACTCGGGCACTGCCCGAGGGCCCGGGGTCAGAAAGGGGCCCATGAGTTGTCAGTCCGCCCCTGCGTCCGACTGAGCCCTCATACACACGGGGTGTTTTCATAACGCTGGTAACGTTAGCTGTGTAGTCACGTTAAAAACTTTGAGTTTTCCAGCTTTTTATTTTTTTAGCATTCTTGCATTAGTGTTTAGCGGCTTTTTCCAGCATTTGTTTTTTTTTTACCAAAACACAATTTTGTTTCTTGCTCAAAAAAAGTCCCAAAACGCCAGTTTGCGGCAGAGGTATTTTACAGCTAACCCCCCCCCCCAGAAACCCACTAGTTGTTTTTTTTTTTCTAGCCAAAAAGCGCCTTTTGCAGCCTGTGTGCATGGATACATAGGATAACATGCTGGGGGGTTACTAGCTGTAAAAAAAAAACCGCCAAAACCAGCCGCTGTAAAAACGTCCCGTGTACCTGGGGGCTGATAAAGGGGGAGAACAATCGCTGGTCGGTCGCGTCCGGTCGCAGGACATCGCCGCAGGACCGATCTCTCGGTGTGTTGACAGTGCAATGGATGGAGTCAGAAGGCCCGCCCCCCGCAGCAGCCAATCAGCACGGAAGCAGGCAGTGGAGGCACGTCCGGTATTGGTGGGCAGAGCTCCCTCTGGAACATAAGCTGGTGACTCGTGATCGTCAGCGATCTCCGGACCGGGAGAGGTAAGGAGGACACCGAGCTCTAGGCACTGCTGTGCTGTCTGATCGGCCGAGGTGTGTGTATGGGGGGAGGGGCTGGCTGTGCTCTCTCCGATGACACATCTGCAGATCTCTGACAGTTGCACATTCTGCTGATCTCCCTGGTGTCAGGTGGGGATTGTGTTACATTGTATCATTTGTGGCCGATTTGTACACTTTGGGATTAAACTGTGGATGGCAGATAAACACCAAATCAGTTCAGTTACATCAGCCATACACTAATGTTGCCTCAATCAACAATTGATTTTTTTTCTTTCCAATCGATAGATTCTTCCTATTGGAAGCAATCTATAGTCAATATCTGATCAATCTTTTCCAATAGTAATAATCAGTCTATAGTCAAAAACCCATTCAATCGATACGCCACACACAGGGAAGTGGATTTTGATTGCTATGATATGATCCTGACTTACGATTGGAAGTTATCAATCACTTGTATATTTCCACCGTGTACTCTGATCGTATTCACGAACGGCGGCTGTACATGGAGTGATTTTATATAGGATCAGATTGCTGATGGATTTCATGTCCAAAAGGAAAACATTGATGTTCCATACAGTAATCGTGCTTCAATGATTGATTTATTTTCCGATTGATCCCCGTAAAGTTGATAACCTGTATGGCCTTCCAATAGGAGTAATCGATCTATAGTCAACAACCCATACTGTCAATATCTGATCAATCTCTTCCAATAGGAGTAATCGATCTATAGTCAACAACCCATACTGTCAATATCTGATCAATCTCTTCCAATAGGAATAATCTATAGCCAACATCCCATACTGTCAATATCTGATCAATCTCTTCCAATAGGAAAAATTGATCTATAGCCAACAACCCATACAGTCAATATGCCATCCATGGGGAAGTGAATTTCGATCGATCAGTAAGATACGATTCTAATTTACGATAAGTTATCAATCACTTTCCACCATGTAATCTCATAATCTGATCATTTAAAATATAAAAGTATTCATGGACAAAGTATATCAGTGTAGCAGATCCGTGCAAAACAATCGATAATATTCCACCCTGGTTGATCGACTCAGTTTTATCAAATCTAATCTAGATCAATCAGAAGGGAAGATATGGCTATTGGATTGTTTGCAGATTCGAGCATTTTGCTCAAATTGCACATCGATCAGGTAATAAAATCGTAGTGTGGACGGCCCACTAGACCCTCCAATACTCCTCCCCCTTCCCATTTTTCTCTTGCTGTGGGGGTGTTTGGCCATATTGATTGGCCGGTGCACTTGCAGCACAGTACTGAGAAGAGTCCCGTAGGATTTAAAAGGATTGGTGGTCGGGGGGAAGAATGCCCCTTACATTGGTGGTCGGGGGGAAGAATGCCCCTTACATTGGAGGTCGGGGGGAAGAATGCCCCTTACATTGGAGGTCGGGGGGAAGAATGCCCCTTACATTGGAGGTCGGGGGGAAGAATGCCCCTTACATTGGAGGTCGGGGGGAAGAATGCCCCTTACATTGGAGGTCGGGGGGAAGAATGCCCCTTACATTGGAGGTCGGGGGGAAGAATGCCCCTTACATTGGAGGTCGGGGGGAAGAATGCCCCTTACATTGGAGGTCGGGGGGAAGAATGCCCCTTACATTGGAGGTCGGGGGGAAGAATGCCCCTTACATTGGAGGTCGGGGGGAAGAATGCCCCTTACATTGGAGGTCGGGGGGAAGAATGCCCCTTACATTGGAGGTCGGGGGGAAGAATGCCCCTTACATTGGAGGTCGGGGGGAAGAATGCCCCTTACATTGGAGGTCGGGGGGAAGAATGCCCCTTACATTGGAGGTCGGGGGGAAGAATGCCCCTTACATTGGAGGTCAGGGGGAAGAATGCCCCTTACATTGGAGGTCAGGGGGAAGAATGCCCCTTACATTGGAGGTCAGGGGGAAGAATGCCCCTTACATTGGAGGTCAGGGGGAAGAATGCCCCTTACATTGGAGGTTGGTGGGGGAAGAATGCCCCTTACATTGGAGGTCGGGGGGAAGAATGCCCCTTACATTGGAGGTCGGGGGGAAGAATGCCCCTTACATTGGAGGTTGGTGGGGGAAGAATGCCCCTTGCATTGGAGGTTGGTGGGGGAAGAATGCCCCTTGCATTGGAGGTTGGTGGGGGAAGAATGCCCCTTGCATTGGAGGTTGGTGGGGGAAGAAAGAATGCCCCTTGCATTGGAGGTTGGTGGGGGAAGAAAGAATGCCCCTTGCATTGGAGGTTGGTGGGGGAAGAATGCCCCTTGCATTGGAGGTTGGTGGGGGAAGAATGCCCCTTGCATTGGAGGTTGGTGGGGGAAGAATGCCCCTTGCATTGGAGGTTGGTGGGGGAAGAATGCCCCTTGCATTGGAGGTTGGTGGGGGAAGAATGCCCCTTGCATTGGAGGTTGGTGGGGGAAGAATGCCCCTTGCATTGGAGGTTGGTGGGGGAAGAATGCCCCTTGCATTGGAGGTTGGTGGGGGAAGAATGCCCCTTGCATTGGAGGTTGGTGGGGGAAGAATGCCCCTTGCATTGGAGGTTGGTGGGGGAAGAATGCCCCTTGCATTAATGGTCGGTGGGGGAGAGTGCCCCTTACATTGGAGGTCGGTGGGGGAGAGTGCCCCTTACATTGGAGGTCGGTGGGGGAGAGTGCCCCTTACATTGGAGGTCGGTGGGGGAGAGTGCCCCTTACATTGGAGGTCGGTGGGGGAGAGTGCCCCTTACATTGGAGATCGGGTGGGAAAATTCCCCTTACATTGGTGGTCGGGGGGGGGGGGGTGCCCTTTACATTGGTTGTCGGTGGGTAGAAAAGGGACATGCTTGATTTTTCATCCTCCGCACAATGCACTGCATTGATCTGAACAGCCTCATTGAATAATATTGCTGTTGTATGTTCTGTTGATATAGAGGAATACACCGCCACCTGTACTCCCCGCTCTGACATGTACAGGTGATGGAATGTCACGCATTGTCCATGTTCAGTAAAGCCGTAGTCCGGGGATCAGTAGCAGGCCACAGGTATTGTCTGTAGATGAGGACGGACACGGGAGCAGCAATGCCGGACCTCATACACAGAATGATTGGTGTCGTTCCAGCTCGTGGAAACCATTGTATGTAATATGTGATGAAAGGAGGGAAGCGCAGACCACTGAGGAATAAAATGACGGGAAGTAATAGACATGGGCATATTGGGGTGTGTGAGAAGGACGCATGGGAAAAGGGTCCCTGGTCTATAAGACGAGGGGCTGGGGGAAGGGAAAACATGTAAACCTTTCTAGTATTGCTTCTTATTACAACACATGCAGTAAAGCGAGAAGGCGTGAACTGGGAAGAGGAAATGCACAGCATGCTGGAAGGGTGGTCGTCCTTGTATAGCTCCATGTATGTCTGCATTTTCTATTCTGTGTACTCCTATCAAAGGGAAGAAGCGGATGTAACTTTGAGGTTCCAAAATGCTACAACTTACATTCTATAGTATAAAACTCAATCATTTATGAAAGAATTACTAAACCCACAACAGTCAAATCAGTCTGTATATGCAGTAAAGCATGCTTGTTATACTCACTGTGGATCCTAAGGGGTTAATCCTCTGCATTGTGTAAAAAGGCTGTTTGATCCTGTCTCCTCTGATCCTCCCCTTCTTCCAGTGTTCCCTTCTTATCTCTTGATAAGACATATGGTGTGGAGACACTCTGCACATGCCCAGATTGGTGTGTGTCGCTAGAGAGAGGTTTTTTTTTGTTGGGAGAGTGCATGTGATCAGCACAGGGTCAATCAGCAATGTGTTACATGATTCTGTCCAAACGCTCCTCCGCTGAATGTGATTTTGGTGCATTCAGATTTTTGCCCCTAAATAAACTATAAAAGCCTATGTGTGCATGGACACAGACTAAAGCCAACCATAGACGGTTTGAATCTCCCTGCAGTCCCTGCTGAACCAGCCAAGATTTGAACCATCTATGGGAAGGCTGATTGTACCCAATTTGATTGTTCAACTTGGGTACAACCATCCCATCGCATTTCTCATGAGATTTATGCCAGTGGCATCAGCCACTAGCAATAATCATTACTGTGCTGTTCTGGCTGTGAGCCAATCAGGAGAGAGAGAGAGGGGGGCGGGGATGAGCCACAGCTCTGTGTGTGAATGGACACGCAGAGACACGGCTCGGGAGCACTCCTGCTTGGGTGCCCCATAGAAAACTGCTTGTTGTGGGGGCAGCCGACAGGAGGGAGGGGCCAGGAGAGCCTGTGGGAGACATGAGAAGAGGAGGATCCGGGCTGCTCTGTGCACAACCACTGCACAGAGCATGTAAGTATAGACATGTTTGGTATTTAACCTCTTGGTGTTGGCCAAACGCAAATGCGCGGCCTCCTGGCGTCTGGGCCTAGACGCTGAGCGGCCGCACATTTGCGTTCTATTAAAAAAAAAAAAATGCTGAGTGCGCTCAGCACACATGTTCTGTACTCAAGGAAAGGTCCTGATCTCCTCTTTCGATCGGGACCTTTCCCAATCATGTGACCTCCGTGATGGCGTGTCACAGTGGTCACATCACCCTAAACCTCGCCCCACCTCCTGAAACCCTTAAAGGGCTGGGAGGCGCCGGCGCCAAGGGGTTAAAAACAAAAAAACAGGACTTTAGTATAAGGTTGGCCATCGATGAATCATTTTGTTCGGCCAAACTAAAGAAAACAAATGGATTCCTCCATCCATACAATACAGGTGAATGGAGGAATCCTCCCCACTGAGACATCGTATTCGGACAGTGGGACTCTCTACTTTCCAACAAGCCCCATCGACAAAAGTCGACCATTAGTTTGATCTCTGCCGAGCAGAAGCAGCCATACATGAGTCAATACTCCATCCACGAATGGCCAGCTTTAGCGACATCCTTATTCCCCGTACACATCTACTACTTATTGGCCTTGTATTCTGTTTTTCACAAAATCATCTCTTATCTCGGGTTCACACTGATGCGGTGCGGCACATCACATGTGGGTCACACAGGAACTGCATCGCATTCCTGTGCAAATCACATGCGATTTCTGTGCAGGGCAGTTTGAACCATACATTTTGTATGACTGAAATTGCACCACATCCGCACCAAAAGTGCAGGGCTCCTTTTTTTTTTTTTTTTTTTTTTTTTTTTTTTTTTTAGTCTGCACCGGAATTGGATCGAATGGGATCCGATTCTGCACATCTCAGCTCATTTTGTGAACTGATCTAACTAAAAATACACACCCGCAGTGGTTCGTATGAACGGGGTGCGATTATGATGCAGTATGGAAATCGCACAGAAACCGGTGCAAATTTTGCACCGCATCAGTGTGAACCCAGGCTTACTGGGTTTTTCGGTCTGTCCTCTATTGGCTCCCAAATCTCTCCTTTTCCCACACACTTCCATTTGATTTGTTTTTTTTTTAAGTTTGCAGTCATGTACACTGCTCTATGCACACTACACATCCCATAGTCTATAGTCCATCTTGGGGGCGAGCAAGAGAGGGTGGCTACGTACCTACGTACAGTGGGCCTATGGATGGTGAACGTAGCCACCCTCTAACAGGGAGTCACATCCCAGCAGCAAAAAGAGGGATTTGTAGGAGGCTGGAAGCGACTTTTTTTGATTTCGGAATACATTCCTGAATATAATTTTTGCGTCCCCTTAATTATAGCTGATTGTTTTGTGAACACATTCGTCCTCATAGCTCAGATATAATTTAAGATGGAGGGAGGGGAGAAGGAGACGCACACTAGCAGTACTCTGGTGTAAATAGAGAGGGATCCCGGGGCCCCACTGACGGCTGTGGAAGGAGGAGAGAAAAACAAAGAACAAGAGAAGGGGCGAGGCGCGTATTTCAGTCTACAGCCATCAACGTGTACTGGTGTCAGTGTACATCATGGAGCTGCCTCTGTGTCTCCAGTGATAGAATGACATTGTGACCTTTATGTGGTATCATTACCCCACTACAAAGCTACAAGGCGGCAGGGCTGGAAATGAAGTCCTTTAATAAATCACTTTAACAGAAATTCGCCATCAGTGAGACTGTGGGGGGGATTTACTAAAACTGGAGGGTGCAAAATTTGGTGCAGCTCTGCATAGGAACCAATCAGCTTCCAGGTTTTATTGTCAAATCTTAACTGAACAAGCTGAAGTTAGAATCTGATTGGCTACTATGCACAGCTGCATCGGATTCTGCACTCTCCAGTTTTAGTAAACCTCCCCCTGTCTATCTTTTGAGTGTTGCATGCGGTTTTTAGACGTTCATGAGAAAACTAAAAGGGGTGATTTTGTGTACAGTCACCTCACAGTAAAGCATTGTAAAGTCCAAAATTGTGAAAAATAAAATGTGTAAATAGATCAATAAAAGCCTTATAGAGCAGACCTTTACTCCAAAAATTCCAGCCTCTTCCCTTCAATCTGATTTTATTTTTCGTGTGTTTACAGTTTTTTTTTGTTTTGTGTGTTTTTTTTTTTTTTTTTTTCCTTTTTTAACACCAGTCCACCCCCCTTTCCCTATTCTCACCTAGACAAAAATGTTCATGTCCCTGCTTCTGCAACCTCCTAGGATATGACAAGGCAATTGTTTCCAAACTGCGGACCGAGGGCCAAATGTGGCCCTTTGCTAGCCTTTATCGGGCCTTAGGGGCACTATTCTTCCCACTGACACTAACAATGGGGCACTATTTATTGAACTGATAACAATGATGGGTTACTATTCCCTCACTAATATCATTGATGGGCCAGTACTCCTCTTACTGACCACCAACCCTGAGGGCATGTTTATTCATTTTCTACCCTCACTGGCCACAATCCAACCCCCTAAAGTCTGATAGACAGTAGACCAGCCCTTTGTTAGTTTAGTTTAGAGACCCTTGGACTAAGGGCTCGTTCATACTAGTGGTGGGGGTGGTAAAACCATGCTTTTACCAGACCCCAGCCTCTACTCCCTTTAGCTGCATAGGCAGTGGCCGGAGGTGTATACATGCTGCAGGCACAATGCTTTTTTTTTTCACAGCTGCAACAGGAATTATAGCACCCACTGAAAACAACCCATTCAAGTGAATAGGGTTCCTCACAACTGCATGCATTGGAGCTCACAAGTACGACAATCAGGGTTCAAAGGACACCTTTCCTTAGATATTACACCCATATTCAGTGGGGGCTCGACAAGTGCCAGGTCGCCATGGTGACTAGAAATTACGTTCTGGCACCTGGGTTCACACACTGCCTGCCATTGATTTCAATGGGAACTTGCGCCCCCTAGACTTCAATGGGAACTTGCGCCCCCTAGACTTCAATGGGAACTTGCGCCCCCTAGGCTTCAATGGGAACTTGCGCCCCCTAGGCTTCAATGGGAACTTGCGCCCCCTAGGCTTCAATGGGAACTTGCGCCCCCTAGGCTTCAATGGGAAATCGCGCCCCCCTAGGCTTCAATGGGAAATCGCGCCCCCTAGGCTTCAATGGGAACTCGCGCCCCCTAGGCTTCAATGGGAACTCGCGCCCCCTAGGCTTCAATGGGAACTCGCGCCCCCTAGGCTTCAATGGGAACTCGCGCCCCCTAGGCTTCAATGGGAACTCGCGCCCCCTAGGCTTCAATGGGAACTCGCGCCCCCTAGGCTTCAATGGGAACTCGCGCCCCCCCCAGGCTTCAATGGGAAATCGCCCCCCCCCCCCAGACTTCAGTGGGAACTTGCGCCCCCCCCAGACTTCAGTGGGAACTTGCGCCCCCCCCCCCAGACTTCAGTGGGAACTTGCGCCCCCCCCCCCCAGACTTCAGTGGGAACTTGCGCCCCCCCCCCAGACTTCAGTGGGAACTTGCGCCCCCCCCCCCAGACTTCAGTGGGAACTTGCGCCCCCCCCCCAGACTTCAGTGGGAACTTGCGCCCCCCCCCCAGACTTCAGTGGGAACTTGCGCCCCCCCCCCCCCCCAGACTTCAGTGGGAACTTGCGCCCCCCCCCCCCCAGACTTCAGTGGGAACTTGCGCCCCCCCTAGACTTCAATGAGAAATTGCACCCCCTAGACTTCATTGGGAAAACACCCTTCAATAGCAATCCTGTGTGAACACTTATCTCCATATGCCACTCTACTCTATCACATGCAAGTCTGGAGCGCACCGTTACAAACTCGCACAGGACCCTTTTCATAATGGCACCCAAAACACAGTGCGTGTGCATCGCATCTGTGTGAACCACCTCAATAGGAACACAAAATATCCAGCCTGTCATGTGAATCTGTGAGTTTCAAACCAATCTAAAATTGTATATGTGTGACCCAGGGCATTTTGGGATCGCAGCAGAATCCTTGTGATTGCAAAACTCCAGTTCAGGTGCCATTATTTTCAATGTTACCTAAAACATGGTGCAGTTTGTCTTGATTGTCGCACGGGAAATCACATCCCATGAGGACCCAGGCGCTGACAACCTACACTGTGCTCAAAAAACCTGCTACTTAACTTTTTTGACTGCCTCTTAGATTCAAAGCAAATTGTCAAGCCCTGCATATTCAGGGTGTAACATGTTACAAAAGGACCGGCCCGTAATCTCCTGTTGTGACAGTTAGCGGGGGATCTTCTCCCCAGAGATCGAAGTTTGTGTGAACGAGCTCTAACTGTCACTGCTGCTTGGTGAAGAAGCTTCCAGTGACCTGAAAACATCACTTCTTTCTTTTGGGGATGTTAAAGCGACCCATTTTGTGTATCTAAATATGGCGTGCTGGTGAATGGATTGGACACTGCAACTTTCTAGCAATATCAACTAGATTTTAATCACAGAAGGTTCAGCATTTTGAAACAAACTATTGGTGGTAGCTTGCCTAAATCTGATTGGCTTTTTTTTTTTTTTTTTAACCAAAACCCGCTTGCTTCAAATTTCTAAAACGAAGCCATGTTTATATCCGAAATTAAGACAGGCTCCCTGAGGGCTTCCTGGAGGATTATTCCCCATAGAGGCCAAAAGAAACTGGATTAGGTCATCACATTTCTGTGCACAAATTCTTCATTCATGCACTTTTCTTTGCTTGAATTGTCCTTTCCAAATCCACCCACCTCTGTTCAATGGAATTCAGATCAGGGCTTTGACTAGCCCAGACTAACCCTCCGTTTTCTTGTTTTTGAGCCATTCCTCGGTGAACTTGCTAGAGCGCCTTGAATCATGATCATATTTTGAAAATTTAGCTTTAATTTTCAAACAGATGGCCTCACATTCTTATCAAGAATACTATGATGTAGGCAGAATTCATAGTTGACTTGATGACTAACTTATCAGGCCTTGGTACAGCAAAGCACCCTATACTATAACATTTTCACCACCATGCTTCACAATTGGAATGGTGTCCATTGTTTTAAACATTGTATTTGGTTTGTGCCAAACATGTCTAACCCATTCAGCAGGTTTTTGTGGCCAGTCGCAGCTAGTCACAATAGTACGCACAGAATGAATGGATTTCATTCAGAAAAAGTGGTTGCTTATAACAGTTATTTTTCACTGATATAAGCAATCATAATACAAAATTTTTTTTGCTCAGTGTGTGTTTTTTTTTTTTTTTTTTTTTTCATACCATACTGTGGTTAGACAACTCCTTCTATAATTTGTTAGTTCATGGAACATTGTTCCTGAAGGCCTGATCTTTTGTCTATAGGTTCAGTGGAAATCGTAGTCTAATGTTCTTTTTTGGACAACAAAGAATTTTTCTTTGCAAACCTTCCATATTAGTTAAATCTCATTCCTGGCAAAATGTAACTCTTCCTCTTATTAACCCATTCAGCAAGGTTTTTTTTTTGTTTTTTTTTTATCTTGTGGAGTGTTTTATTCTCACCTAAGTCTGCTTTCTGGGTCCTTTGATGGCATTGTTTTCATGTGCGGGGGACTGGTATTCCAACACTGCAGATATCATTGCACACTCTTCTGGATCCTGCAAGAACAACATTGTTAGACAGCCAATAATAAATGTGCACGTCAGGACACCAGAAGAAGGGCCACCTCCCCTGCTGTAAACAGAAGAAGAAAGAAGACCCGGGAAAAAAAGCATACTAAACATAGAGTGACAGCAGAAAATATAGCAGGTGGTCCATCAAGTCTGCCCATCTCTTTTTTGTTTATTTCCGATTCTCGCCCGGACTATAGACAAATGACGGCCAGGGGCGGGAGCTTTCCCTTTCTGGATGGACCTGTGCTGTGGCACAATCTGTCACCTGGTGTGTCTACCGGACACAGTGGATGACAAATTAGTGTACTGGCCCACTGCTGGTACCATGTGATCGTTGTGACCAACCACAGCAGATCACATGACAATTGTACACAATGGATGGCTTCCATTCATGCTATACATTGTGCACTATTGTGTTGATCTCTGTGATTGGTCACAGTGATCACATGGTACATACAGGGCTAATCACAGCCCATCTGTACCATGCGATTAGCTGTGGCTAATCACAATAGTACACACAGAATGAATGGATTTCATTCAGAAAAAGTGGTTGTTTAGAACAGTGATTTTCACTGATATAAGCGATCATAATCCATAATTTTTTTTTTTGCTCTGTGTGTGTGTTTTTTGTTTTTTTTTTATAACATACTGTCACCAGTCAGTTTCCCTGATCACCGCCACACCAGTTATATGATGACACTGTACTGCACTGGTGACTGTATGTTTAAAAAAAAAGGTTTTAATTTCTCCTTTTTTCAAAAAAAAAAAAAGAGAGAGAATGAATATTGATCTATGTTTGTCCCAAGCATGTTTTGATTCCACTTATTGTTGACTAATACAACCTCTCTGCTGGAAGTCTGCTCCAATAAAGTAATACTTTCCAAGTTTAGTTTCAAACTTTCCTGCTGCTAGTTTACAGTCATGTGTCGCGTGTTCTGATCTTGGTTTCATGTTGAAAATGCTGCCCTCCTGAACCTTATCCATGATGTATTTAACAGTTTCAATCTTGTCCTGTTGTTGTGTTCCTGACGTTGCTCCTGATATGTTTTATCTTCCAGACCTTTCACCATTTTTGTTGTCTATCTCTGAATTCATTCTGTTTTATGAACATCTTTTTGTAAATGAGTTTTACGAAAGATCTATAGAAGAATCAGGACCTCCTTCTTCCTGCTGGTGGAGGGAAACCCAGAGTTATGACCCCTTTCACAGGGCACTTTGCTCAGCAGGGGATCTGTCCACTGTTTCCTTGCTGGTCAGAGCGGAGCGGGTGAATGGCAGGTCAGTTTATTCAGAGTAGACACGGACACAACCAACTCAGCTCTATAGGTGGTCAAGTGTACATGAACTCTGCTGTCTGTTTACACCCTACTGCCTTCCAATCCAGTCCACCTAGACCAGGGGTGTCAAACTCCAATTCATTGCAGGCCATATCAGCATTATGGTTGCCCTCAAAGGGCTAGTTGTATCTGTAAGACTAGATGTCCAGAGCACCCCACCCCCATTACATCAGATGTCAAGAATCCCACACCCTCCCTAACATCACTGTGCACCCCCCTTTGGGGGCAGAGCTGGAAAGCAGAAAGTGCAGGGTCTGGAGGAGGTCCAGAGGAGGAGTGGAGTCAGTTACTAGAGTCTGCTGAATGCTGAGACCAGGGGAGACAGAGATAAGTGGGTGCTGCAGGATTTGGCAGAGGAGTTCTATTCTCCTCTCTGCTGCTGACTGCTGAGACAAAGTGGGGGTACCTGCAGGAGAGGTGCAAGTGCCACATGAAATGACCTGGGGCGCCAGATTTGGCCCACGCGCCTTGTGTTTGACACCTGTGACCTAGACAGAGGAGTACGGATCCCCTTCTGTTTGTTTTTTTTCTTGTTTGTTTTTTTTGGCCATTTTAGCAGATCAAGTTGGATTGGAGGTAGATGGCTGTAAATGGAAACAAGTCCAACGAGCAGGATCCGCTGATTCCTTTTCTACCAAATTGTATTGTAACTGTAATGTCTGCCTTCATTTTGTACAGCGCTGCGCAAACTGTTGGCGCTGTATAAATCCTGTGTTATAATAATAATAATCGCCCACCATCAGGCCATAGGAATACATGGACCATATGATCAGGTCTACCTAAATAAACTGACAGGCGGACCGGATTGGATCATCCGTGTAAAACGGGCTTTCATTTAGTGGAATATTGTTCTGATTGTAGATGCATACACTTTGTCACAAACTGTTGTGAGATTTAACTATAGATTCCTTGGAGGCTTTTTCTTTTTAACGATTAATAAGCGTACGTTGCATCAACAACCATTTTGCATGGCATCCCAATGCACTAAAGCAGTGCGCATGCGTTGCAACGTGCCAACAATGTACGGCAAAGCATCATAGTGTGTTGAATTACAAATTTTTCAGCGCATCTGATTTTCAGAAAGTTTAGTGTGCCAGCTGCCTTTTCATTTCAGCGGGCTGTCCATTAACCTGTGAGGCCTTAAGGGTCATTTATTGACTGCTTTCTGTAGTATTATATGTTCAGGTCTCCTAGAAATTATCACATATGTCAGAAATAACCTTGTATATAACCTTGGGCAAGGACTGACAGGTTCCGCACAGAATGCACATGTCACGCTTACAGTGTTTAAAAAGTGAATTGTTCAGACCCTCCACTGATCCGTACTTCTGGCCACATGCCTCTGCTTGTATTTATACAACTGGCTCTCCAGGAATTTTGTCTAGTCATTGTGGGCTAGCTAAAATGTACTCTGCACAACATAAATCTGCAAAAGAAATACTTCTGTATTGAGCAATATGTAAGACTGTACTGTACTTGCATTTGTTTAAAAAACAAAACAAAAACAAACTGTATTAATATATAAAACATTACACAGAAGCATGCACACTACCATGTATCCATGCTGCCTTTCCATCTTGTGGATCCTAAGGCTCCGTTCACACCAGTGCGTGTTTTAGTGCTTTTTGCAGAAACCCACTACAGTCTATTAAACATGGTTTCCTATGGAACATGTTCACATCTATGCTTTTTTTGAGCTGCTGCGTTTTTGGAAAGGGTCAGTGACTTTTTTAAAAGCAAAAAGCAGCTACAATAGAGTTCCATGGAGAATCTGCTGAAATGCATGGTAGTGGTTTTGCATTTTTATTCTTCCCAGCAAAAAAAAAAAAAAAAATCCAATTTTAAAAGAAAAAAAAAAGCTGAACAAAATGCAAAACTCAGTAAAAACGCGTGTAGAAAAAAACGTATTCTGCCCAGCACATAAAAAAAAAAATTCCACTTTAAAAGAAAGGAAAAAAGAGCTGAATAAAATGTAAAACTCGGTAAAAACGCATGTAGAAAAAAACTTATTCTGCCCAGCAAAAAAAAAATCCACTTTAAAAGAAAGAAAACAGAGCTGAATAAAATGCAAAACTCAGTAAAAACACATGTAGAAAAACTCAAAACGAACTGCGAAAAGCACAGCAAAAAGCAACTTACTTAGGTGTGAACGGAGCGTTATTCTGGCCGCCCTGTGGAGCCGGAGTAACTGCTCCCCCATCTTTAGAAACTGTCGTCTTGCGCATGCACAAGAAACATTCATTTTTTTTCCTTCACAAACATTTATTGGGCAAACTTCTAGCAGCTAACGTGACATTGAAGGGTAAGGCAGGCCATAGATGAGTCAAAAACTGAACATTCTGTCGATCAAAAAATGAAAATGGCGCTTATGATTGTACCATCATTTTGTTTCATTTTTGAAAACCACATCCAGCATGTTAGATTAGGCACTTTCGATTGCAACACAAAAATCGCATGTTGCAGCTGGCACACTAATGATGCAAAAAACAATCGACTGGTCTATGGCCCCCTTAACAAAACTCGGCATTACATAATTACTAGTACATTACGCTATTGCTTTGCAGGGGATTTTTTTTAATGTCACGGTACTACTGCTTTAGAGCCCAGTCATACTGGTATGATTTCAGGCGCGATTCGCAAATTGAAATCGCATCTAATGATTGTGAATGTCAGTGTTTTAACACGTGCGAGTTGCTGCAGCGCCGATTTCTAAAGCAGTTCTTGCATCACTTTTTCTGCAGTTTTGCAATTTCACATACATAGAATATAACGGAAATCACACTGCAAATTGCAAGAAATCACTAAAAATTTTCAAGTAGCAATAAAGTCTTCAGAAATCGCATCTGAAATTGCACACAAATCGTGCGATTTTAAATCACAGTGGTGTGACAGGTGACTAAGGCAGTATTAAACCTAAATCATCAGCAGCTTACCAATCATCAGATGTAGTGATTGCATTAGTTTCCTTTTCTTAGGCTTTTTTCTTTCTGTTTTCACCTGGTGATCTGACCAGTAACACACCTCCTGTATTACAGTGCCCCCACTCTGGATGAAGGGGCACAGGGGGTACCTTTGGACAGCAGTATTGTCAATATGGGGGCAAGGGAGTGTTAGATGTACTAGCAGATTTAGATACATTAACACATTGAAGCTGAACTCCAGTTCACAGTTTATAAACAGTTACTGTAATAGTTTTTTGTTCCTTTTTGGATTAAAGATTTTACATAAATAAATAAAAGTAGATCATATTAGGCACCACTGTCGTAGTTAAATGGTCTTTATCATCCCTGTAATTGCAAAAGAGCTTGTTCTGTTAAAAAATGACAGACTTACTGGCTGGATCACCAGATGAAAATAGGAGGAAAGCTTAGCCTAAAAAAAATTCTGGCATCACATCTAAGAATTGGTAACATGCAATATAATACATCTTTGCTTTTGGGTTTAATATTGCTTCAAGCAGGCCATAGATAGATCTTTTTTTTTTTATATATATATATGCTAGCCAGCAGATTTAAAGACAAAACTAAACTGATTCCCCCATTCACACATTCAAGGTGGATGAGGGAATCCACCCCTCTGCGATATTGTATTCTGACAGCGGGGACTCCCTGCCATAAGTGTTTACTGATCACCGCTGCAGGCAATCGTCTGCAATGCTGATCGGAGCAAAGTTTTACAACAAGCCTGTTCAACAGCAATCAGCCCTTTAAATGACTGCTGTGGCCATGGATGAATCAAAGTTTGGGGGGGGTTTCCTCTGAATTGTCTGAATTTTGATCCATCCATGGCCAACTTTACCCTTTAAAGTTGTGTTGCTGGCCAGCCTTATCAGCCCTTGGTTTTTTTTTTTTTGTTAATTAATTTGATTATGGGATCTTGGCCCTGGTGTAGATTTTCCCAGACAGACTGTGCAGACAGGTGTATCTTGTGCTAAATCTGTTTCACACCACTAATAGCATTTATATAGCTCACGTCACGTCCCTTTTTATTGATGAGAACGTGCGGGAAGACACAGGAGAAAAATTCATTACAGAGGTGGGGTGACCTGGAGAGCGAAGGAGTTACTAGAATCTTGTATGTCACTGCTATACAGTATGCTCTCAATCAGAGTTGATGGGAATAGAGGATGCTGAATAACCCCAGGTTCACACCTAAGCATTTTCCGCAGCGATTTGAAGAAACAGTGCAGTCCATTTAACATGATTTCCTATGGGGCACTTTCACATCTCTGCATTTTCACCCGGTGAATTTTTAGAAAGGGTCAATGACTTTTTTGAAAGCAATACGTTGCGTTTTTGGTTCTATAGACTTCAATGGGAATGCTGCAGAAAAGCATGTATTGCGTTTTTGATGTGTTTTGCATCTAAAATCTGCCTAGCAACAAGAAAAATTTAAAAGAAAATCGCTGAAAAAACCCAATGCAGAAACGGGTCAAACGCAACCCACATTATTATTTATTTCAGGTACTTATAAAGCGCCGTCAATTTACACAGCGCTTTACTTATATGTTGTACATTCACATCAGTCCCTAACCCTCAAGGGGGTGTACAATCTAAGGTCCCTAACTCACATTCATTCATACACATACTGGGGCCAATTTAGACAGGAGCCAATTAACCTACCAGCATGTCTTTGGAGTGTGGGAGGAGACTGGAGTACCCGGAGGAAACCCACGCAGGCACAGGGAGAACAGGCAAACTCCAGGCAGGAGGTGCCGTGGCTGGGAATCGAACCAACAACCCTAGTACTGTCAGGTGGAAGTGCTAACCATTTAGCCACTGTGTTGCCCATAGGCGTGAACCTAGCCTACTGCTAAGTTCACACCTATGCAGGTTGCATTTGACCTGTTTCTGCATAGTGTTTTGCATTGCATTTTTGTGGTTTTGCACTTGCATTTTTGCTGCGTTTTTAATGCGTTTTTTTTTTTTTTGTTCTTGTTGCTAGGCAGATGTAAAACTCATCAAAAGCGTGGCAAAAATGCCACAAAAATTTACTACATGCTTTTCTACAGCATTTACATTGAAGTCTATAGAAGCAAAAATGCAACTTTTTGCATTTAAAAAAAGTCCCTTACCATTTGCAAAGAACGCACCGGGTGAAAACGCGGAGATGTGAACCTGTCCCAAATCATGTTAAATGGACTGTACTGTGTTTCTGCAAAATGCTGCAGAAAATGCTTAGGTGTGAACCTAGGGTTAGGCTGCTTTAACACTGATCCATTTTTCTTCCACTTTTGCATAAAAAAAAACGTGTGACCATGTATTCCTATGGAACCTTTAACACTGATCCGTTGCGGGTCTGCTGCGTTTAGTAAAATCCTGCTGGCTGCATTGTTGGTGTGGTAAAAAAATCTGCACCTCTCAATTGAAATGCATTGAACAGAAAATGCATCAAAGGACATTGTATTGGTTTTTGAGTTGCATGTGCTGTGTAAAAAGCACCACAAACATGGTAAAAATGTGGCAAAAATGCATATACGTTTTTGCTGCAGATCGCTGTGAAAGTAGCCTTAGTGAATAATGGAAACTGCGTTCACGGTGAATCACCAATCATGTGCTAGGGGAAAAAATAACAAACCAAAACTGGATTTTGCCTTGCACAAGATCGGATGGATGCAGCAAACACGGCTTCAGTGTACTCACTAAAATAAGTGAACATGATATACTTGTTTATGAAATCAGTCTCCAGATCTAATGCACAGTGAATCTGGCCATAGATGGATCCAAAATCGGCCGGTGCAGCAGGGACTGGCTGGATTTCAATCTATCTATGGCCAATCCTGTTTGAAAGAAATGGATCTAAGGATCAGCTTCTCTCAAAGCTTCTTTTTTTCTGGCTGATCCAAACAAAGAAAAAAGAATGTCTGTCTATGGCCAGCTTAACACCCCGGTCGTACTGGGTGTGACTTTGCTTGTGATTTGCATGCCATGCGACTTGCAAATCGTATGCCAAGTCGCACTCTGTTGTCCGCAATTACAGCGGTCAAATTGGTGCGGTTCCAACCTATTCAGAGCCGCACCGATTTCTGAAGTAGTACATGTACTACTTTTCCTGCGATTTGCAAAGACACCTGTGTCAGATGTCTTGCAAATCGCACCTGATTTTGGCATGTCCCCTGACTTTGAAATCGTGCGACTTCACTGTAAGTCACACATATAAATAAATATCCTCCTGCGCTTATGGAAGTGGCCTACAGATTAGCAGCCAACACTTAAAACTGATTGCTTAACAGTGTGTAACGATAATTCCAAAAATTAGTGCAGCGCTCTTACCCTACAATAATCTTCCCAAAAATAATAAATATAATCAACCAACCTATATAAAAAAGTGCATAAAGTGCTCAGACAAACAAGTGACCTGTAGTCACCCCTGTGCCTTACAACCAGTGTATTGACTCAATGTCATAAATATTTACATAAGTGACAGTAATTCATAATTATTGCACATAAACTAAACAGGACCCCTATAACAGGGGATATATTAAACATGATGGGTGGCAAAATGTGATCACACGAAAAACACTTTTAAAACTCCAAATACATAAAATTGTCCATCAACAAGTGGTTTCAACAACACAAAAACACATGCAACGTGACAGTAGTGATGGTATCGGTGGAAGTGTCAGCACACTTTTAATCCTCAACAGCTAGATTGCCTCCTCACCTCCCTTAGGCGACCCAACGGGCCACTTCACATTCAGGATCTCCATTGGATCCTACTCCAACCGTGGCAGATGATTGTGTGACCTGTAGTCCCTCTCCCACCTATTCCATAGGATATTCCAGGCCTCTCAGGAAGGATATGTCTGTCAAACCTGTCTCTCACCACATGGGGTGAGAGAGAAAAGATCCTCCATAGTGTAGTATTTAAAAGTATTCTCCTTTATTTATATAATAACAAATGCCAACTCAATTTATGGCCAGAGAAAACAGCCAGATCCTCATGCTTGGGTGTACTGCATGGGTGGGGGTTTTTCTGGGTGTACCAAAATGGCATCCGATGCCGGAAGTGGGTCACCGCACACCGGAAGCTGCGTCATGGCGTACCTACGCGTTACGTCACCAAAACTGATGACTTCCTTGGGTTCACGAGTTTCGGTGACGTAACGCGTAGGTAAGCCGTGACTCACTTCCGGCGTCAGGAATTGGGGTTGACAGCTGTGAGTGGATATCCCCCCATAGTCAGTGATCACTGCCTGTAGGATCTACCAGCTCACAGCTGTCAAAATCAGTAGATTTCTGCTGCTGGGATTTATACCATCGCTAAACACCCTTGTGAGTGCAGCCTAATGCAAGACATACATGGGTTGAGTTCCGAACGTATTTTCTTTAGAAAATCGGAAATTTTGTAACCCGATGGTGCCACCTTTGATTTCAAAATTCGACCAACCAAGCCTTTAATTTCACCTCATGTTGCTACAGAAAAAGATTTTCTTGGCCAAGAATTTTCTTTTCTTTCTTGGTCACAGCTCATGCTCCTTTCTTTTTCAATTACATTTCTTCCATTATTGATTAGAAATTAGTTTTGTTGTTCAAAAAATTTCCAACATGCCCAATCACTCAAATTCGATGGTCGCTTGAAAATTGGCCGTTGCTGTAACCCATTAATGGTGCGAAATTCGAACACAAATTCTTAGAAAAGATTTTCAAAAGATTTTGGAATTTGACCCGTGTATGGCCGGCTTAAGGCCTCATGTACACTGGACGTTTTTTTTCAAATGCTCCTAGGGGCATCTGGCATTTTTTTTTCCTGCCTCTAAATTCCCCTGAATATTATGCAGGCCATACATGGGTTGAATTCCGAACTAATTTTCTTTAGAAATTTGGAAATTTTGTGCATTTTGTAATCCAATGGTGCCACCGTTGATTTTGAAATTCGACCAACAAAGCCTTTAATTTCACCTCATGTTGCTACAGAAAAGATTTTTTTGTGGTCAAGAATTTTCTTTTCCTTCCAGGTCACAGCTCATGCTCATCTCTTTTTCAATTACATTTCTCGCACGATTCTCCCATCGATTAGAAATTCGTTAATTTTTTAAAAAATGTATGCCAGATCACTCAAATTTGATGGTCGCTCAAAAAATCGTCTGTTGCTGTAACACACTAATGGTGCGAAATTCGAACGAAAATTCTTAGAGAAGATTTTCGAAAGAACATTCTTTTGGAATTCAACCCATGTATGGCCAGCTTAAGTCTGTGTACATAGGGGGAGATTCACTAAAACTGGAGCACTGGGAATCTGGTGCAGTTGTGCATGGTATCCGCTTTTAAAGCCGGCCATACACAGGTCAAATTATGAAAAATTTTCCTTTCAAAAATTCTTTCTAAGATTTTTTTGTTCAAATTTTGCACCATTAGTGGGTCATAGAAAAGGCCGATTTTCGAGCGACCGTCGAATCTGAGTGATCAGGCATGTTGTAAATTTTTTGAAAAAACAGAACGACTTTCTAATCAGTGATGGGAGAATCATGTGAGAAATGTAATTTAAAAAGAAATGAGCATGAGCTATGACCTGGAAAGAAAAGAAAATTCTTGGCCACAAAATTTCTGAAATGAAAGGCTTGGTTGGTCAAATTTCCAACTCAATGGTGGCACCATTGGATTACAAAATGCACGAAATTTCCAATTTTCTAAAGAACATTTGCTTGGAATTTGGCCCATATATGGCCTGCATTACTTCAGCTTGTTCAATTAAGCTTTGACAAAAAAAACCTGGAAGCTGATTGGTTTCTATGCACCAGATTTTTCTCTCTCCAGTTTTAGTAAGACGACCCCTGTAGGCCTTTACCCTAGGTTCACATCTGTGTGGGTGGTACTGCTGTGGATCCACACGAAAATCCGTGAAGCCGTACCACCCACACATAGAAATGTGGACCCGTGGGCTGGTGCCATTAGTTCTAATGGCATGCCGCCCGCACTGGAAAACGCAACTGTACTGGGAACCGAGGTTCCCGTGCGGGCTGCATTTTCCCAAGAAGATGTCTTCCCTGTGTGTCCCAGGGCACAGGAGTCCATTCAAATGAATGGGCTCTAGTGCCCGTGCAAAACGCAGCCCGCACGGCCGCATGTATGTGAACCGGAATTTAGCAGCACAGAAAAAAAACATTGGTACATCCAGGAGCAGCGGCATTTTTGCAGAAAAAAAAGTTTGCCATGTCTAAAAGGCTGTTTAGTACCTAAAAGTTAATTCATTCCAGTGGCCACAATAAATTATTTTGCTTGATGTGGCAAATCATGGTACACACTTTTACAAGCGTCAAGCGTTTTTTTCTGCCAGGAGGAAAGCCGTCTAGGAGAGATAGAAAATCGTCCAGTGAGCATGAGGCCTAGGGCTAGGTTCATACCTATGCAGTTTGCTTTTGATGCATTTATGCAGTACTTTTTATGGTGCGTTTTGAATATGCAATTTTGCCACGTTTTTGATGCATTTTGCATTTTTTTTTCAACTTGTTGCTGGGCAGAATAAAATACAAAACGCGTCAAACGTATCAAAAAAGCACTACATGCTTTTCTGCAGCGTTTCCATTCAAGTCTATAGAACCAAAAACGCAACGTTTTTTGCGTTTTTAAAAAAGTCCCCGACCCTTTGCAAAAAACGCACTGGGTGACAACATGGAAATGTGAACGTGTCCCATAGGGAATCATGTTAAATGGACTTCTGCGTGATTCTGCAAGACGCAGCAGAAACCGCATAGGTGGAGAAGCGCTGCACGTCTCCCACTTGCTCTGCTGAGTCGGCGTGAAGTGAAGAGTGATCTCCCCGGCCCATCACATGAGCGGGGGGGAGGACTTTCCAATAACAGGGCAGGCTGGAAGATTCGTATCGTTTCCCTTCAGTGCTGAGCTCATGTTACACGGCAGGAGAGAGACGCACACGGCATTTCCTTGTGAAGGAGAACTTGGCTTCACCAGCGCCCACAGGCCCACCTACAAGTAGATATGGTGTCACTCACATGAGCACACCATGGCGTGGCCTTCATTGCAGCGTGGCATTTCTACATGCCCCTTGACACCTCCTGTCAAACTCTGCCATGTAAGCGCTTGTTCGCACTAGCGTTGCTTTCTGAAGAGTTGCATGCAGTTGTAGGGTGGTCTCATTCATGTGAACGAGTTGTTTTCAGTGGGTGGTAGTGCCCGCCAAAAGTGACCGGGGGGGGGGAATAACTCTGGCAGCAGCCGCAAAAGATCACATCCATGTACACCCCTGGCTGCTGCCTCCTCAGCTATAGGGGGTAGTGGTCTGGGGGCAGTAAAAACATGGCTCCACTGGTTCCCCCCCCCCCCCCCCCCCGTCTATAAGTCCTGAGGGCTAATTCACACTATTTGTGGTGACAAACATGTTAGTGCCCTGTAATCTGTCACTGCAGGGACACAGGAAACAATGTCTTTAGTGTGTCCTATTCACGCTGCATGTTATCGCAGCACACCGCGCCGAATCACACTGTAAGGCAGCGCAGTGTATCATTTATAAAGAGGATCCTCCTGCACTGAAATGGAGTCCTAACCCTAAAGCTGCTGACACTAACCTTATACCCAATAAGTGTATGAAACAATAAATACCACAGTGTAGCGCTAACAGAAAACACAGAAAACTAAACGATAGCTGGTGAATAATAAATACAAAATTAGCACACAATAACCGATCCCCCTGACATCCACATCAGAGGGATCTACATATAAATAAATATAATAATGATTGATATAAAATAAAGTAAAGTGAGCGCTCATTAAATGTCAATGAGAAAATAAGCAGCTAGTGGCACAAGAGGGGATCACAACCTCCTCTGACTGTATAAATAAATAAAGTGCAGCGCTAAAGCATATTAAAAAAGTTCGTTCTTAGAAATTCGTTGTCAGAAGTTCATGAGATATCTCGATCAATACAATGGTATACACAGCTAGAAGGATCCAGTGGAAATGACAGAAATGCGCACTCACCGACCGCGCATAGGAAATGCGCATTTGTGTGTTAAAATCACAGATGTCGAACTCCCTCAGGACGAGGTGTCATCAGGCGGTGATCTGCTAGGCTCACAGGACCTCCTTAGGATCAGGATTAAAACGGCCAGGTGAGGGCTCCCTCCTCCAGATGTAGCTGTGTCTGCCAGTCTGATAACCCCTCAATAAGGGGTAAAAAAAGGGGAAAATGCCCATAGTGTAGTATTTCAAAAGTTTATTGTATAACAAATATAACAGGACAGGTCAGTGTTAAAACTGGCAAACAGCCAGAAAGATGGCCATGGAGGTCAGCCTCCCCTCTGAAGATGTGCCTTAGCACGAAAGGCCTCAGGAGGAACTGACAGCTTGTGACGCCTCATCGCCGCCCAGACCACGAGGAGGTCTGGCAGCCATTTTACTGTAGGTCAGTATTAATCATTCACCTTGCACTTTCTGGCATTTTGCCAGTTTTCAACACTGACCTGTCCTGTTATATTTGTTATTAAATAAACTTTGGAAATACTACACTATGGGTATCTTCCCATTTTTTACCCCTTACTGAGGGGTTATCAGACTGGCAGACACAGCTACATCTGGAGGAGGGAGCCCTCACCTGGCCATTTTAATCCTGATCCTAAGGAGGTCCTGTGAGCCTAGCAGATCACTGCCTGATGACACCTCGTCCTGAGGGAGTTCGACATCTGTGATTTTAACACACAAATGCGCATTTCCTATGCGCGGTCGGTGAGTGCACATTTCTGTCATTTCCACTGGATCCTTCTAGCTGTGTATACCATTGTATTGATCGAGATATCTCATGAACTTCTGACAACGAATTTCTAAGAACGAACTTTTTTAATATGCTTTAGCGCTGCACTTTATTTATTTAATAATGATTGATAGATTATGTGTAACACATGAATTCCCTCTCATTGGGAATATACTGTGCACATAGTAAAGTGTTATCCGTACACACAAAAAATGTGAAATCCCACTATAAATGTGCAAAACCAACTGCAAACAAAAATGCTGTAAAAAGTCCTAAAAACAACACATTTGGTGGTGCTCCAACTTCACTCTCATGCAGTTGTAGTGATGTGTAGGTGATCAACACGTGATGATCCTCCAGTGGCCAGAATACCCCCTCACCTCCTTACTTAGACCCCAAAGGGCCAGCTCGCTTTGGGGATCAACAGATCCTACAAGGACAGACTCCTCCTAGGCTTCCCCTCAATAATGGCATGTGTCTCCAGCCTCCAACCAGCTAACAGCAAGCTTCTCCCAGGATCATAGTAAAACACAAACAGAGACCCTCCATAGTGTAACCTGTTTATGCCAGCATAAAATTCAAATAAAAATATGGGTACGCGGGGAGGAGCTTCTGGGAACGTGGTGACATCACTTCTGGCGTGGAGGCCATATTGGAACACCTTTTCAGATACCCATGCAGTACACCCATAGCATGTGGTAGACGAGCTGAGATGTGAAGAAAACAATGTGCGTGGGCATTTTTTATTTGAATTTTATGCTGGAATAAACAGGTTACACTATGGAGGATCTCTGTTTGTGTTTTACTATGATCCTGGGAGAAGCTTGCTGTTAGCTGGTTGGAGGCTGGAGACACATGCCATTATTGAGGGGAAGCCTAGGAGGAGTCTGTCCTTGTAGGATCTGTTGATCCCCAAAGCGAGTTGGCCCTTTGGGGTCTAAGTAAGGAGGTGAGGGGGTATTCTGGCCACTGGAGGATTATCACGTGTTGATCACCTACACATCACTACAACTGCATGAGAGTGAAGTTGGAGCACCACCAAATGTGTTGTTGTTTTTGGGACTTTTTACAGCATTTTTGTTTGCAGTTGGTTTTGAACATTTATGGTGGCATTTCACATTTTTTGTGTGTACGGATAACACTTCACTATGTGCACAGTATATTCCCAATGAGAGGGAATTCACGTGTTACATATAATCTATCAATCATTATTATATTTATTTATATGTGGATCCCTCTGATGTGGATGTCAGGGGGATCGGTTATTGTGCACTAATTTTTGTATTTATTATCACGATTTATTATTCACCAGCTATCATTTAGTTTTCTGTTAGCGCTACACTGCGGTATTTACAGTGTATCATTGCAGTGAATGAAGTGTACGTTTTGTACAATTCAAACAAAGTTTATTAAAAAAAAATAGTTAGCTGAGCGATGTGCTGCCCCGTAGCGCAGTCAGCAATGCAGAGCTGCGGGAGCGGTGCATCTCTCCAGCAGCTCTGCGTTGTGTGAATTCGCCCTAAGAGGATGGGGTTGTGCCAATACCGTGAGCCAAAATCGTGTGCCAAAGCCATGAGCCAAATGCTGAAAAACAAACAAAAACGGCATCAGGATATGGCAGCGTCGCCTCCTGAATGCCCACAAACCTCTATTCACTGTTCTCTGAAAAGCGATCCACCGAAGGGTGTGAAATGAGCCTTAGGATATCAACAAATGGGATGATGGCTGCCAGTAATGGTTTGCATTTTAGGCATGGCTTACTTTTATTCGGGGGGGTCTCGGATTCTGAATTTGGCCTTTGGCAGTCAGACGCTTTTTATCACATTGGGAAGTTTTCCAATCTGCTATAAAGTAGGAGGAAGGATCAAAGGTCTGTGTACGCACCATTGTCAACCTGTGCAAGGAGAGCAGCTACTTCTCCAACCTTCTTCCTCCTGGAGATATCTGCCCGGCTATGGCCAGAATTATCCCCTCATTTATTTATACACTGCAGACAATTTCCATAGAACTTTACATACTGTGCAGCACAGTGGCTAAATGGTTAGCACTTCCGCCTGGCAGTATTAGGATCATCGGTTTGAATCCCAACCACAGCACCACCTGCCTGGATTTTGCATGTTCTCCCTGTGCCTGCGTGGGTTTCCTCCAGGTACTCCAGTTTCCTCCTACACTCCAAAGACCTGCTGGTAGGTTAATTGGCTCCTGTCTAAATTGGCCCTAGTATGTGTATGTATGAATGGGAGTTAGGGACCTTAGATTGTACACCCCTTGAGGGTTAGGGACCAATGTGAATGTACAATATATATGCAAACTGACAGCGATATACAAGTACCTGTGGTAATAGTAATACTGTACATTTATATTAGTCTTTGCTGTCAAGGGTCGTACAATCTAAGGTCCCTAACTTACATTCATACATACACATACTAGGGCCAATTTAGACAGGAGCCAATTAACCTACCAGAATGTCTTTGGAGTGTAGGAGGAAACTGGAGTACCCGGAGGAAACTCACGCAAGCACAGGGAGAACATGCAAACTTTAAATTAGTGTTATTTAAAGTGTGGAATGGCAGACCATTCTCTAGGGGTCCATTCACACGGGTGTTCTGTTTTGTCCGTTTTTGATCCATCCATTGATGGATGAAAAACCGACATCAATGCATCTCTATGGAAAAACGTTTACATCCGCATCCGTCAACATCCGTTTTTTTTGAACGGATCAAAGCCTTATTTTTGTTCCATTATAAAATGGAACGGATGTAAACGGACAAATGAGTCATTTTTGTATTGGTAGTGGATATAAAAAGCGTCACTGAACTAATTTTAAAAAAAAAAGACCGGCCATGTGAAGGGACCCTTACTTGCTCATTTTGGTCCGTTAAATATGCCATTGAACGCTCTTTTTGTTAAATCTGTTTGAAAATTGCAAAAAACAACAATTTTCGATCCTGCCAATAGCCTTTTGAGTTCCTAACTTCCAGGGATGTCTGTCTCTGCTTTTGTCATTTTGTTCTGAGTTGTCTTTGTGTGCTACAAAACACCTACCCCCCCCCCCCCCCCCATGTAAAAGAATAAGGCTGCTTTCACACTGATTTTGTTTTTCTTCCACTTTTGCAGAAGAAAAATGTGTGACTGTGGAACTCTGGAGGTCTTCAGAGTGATCCGTTGCAGGTCTGGTGTGTTTTTCAAAGTTTTGCTGCATTTTTGATGCGGTTTAAAAAAAAAAACACCAAATAGAAATTGATGGGAAACATGGCAAAAACGCACCTGTGTTGCGTTTTTGGTGCATTTTTTTGAGTTATGCATCCCCTAAAAAAAGTGCTGCAAATGCGATAAAAACGTGGCAAAAACACATATATGCATTTTTGCCACGGATCAGTGTAAAAGTAGCCTAAAGGAAATGGGGATGTTTGTAGTACTAACATGTTTACTGGCCTAGGGAGTCCACTCCTCCTAAGATGCAGTACAGTGAATGAGCGTTGTCACCCCAGGACAGGAAGTGTGTTACTGACACCATCACCAGGTGAACATACCTTTTGGGTGTTCAGTTTAGACAGGATAGACAGAATAAAATAAACTGATCAGTGAGCGCTTAATGATAGTATAGCAGCTAATAGCACAAAAGGCAATCAGAATAAAATCTCATAAAAATACTTGGAAAAAGTGCAGCGCTAAAACACATACAAATTAATATTATCAATCCATGAAACAAGCTGAACAAATTATGAATAAATGAATCCCAATATTCTAAAATAGATATATAAAAATGGTGATAGTCTGTGACAGGTGATGGTTACAGGAGATGTTAGTGACTTTACATTCCAGGTGGCAAGGTGATAAAATGGTAAAATACGCACTCACCAGATGCGTATCTTTATATACGCATATAATAGATAACCAAAGGTCCCCCTCATGGGATGGGATGGATGAGCTGAACCGATTGTAACGGACTCTCCCCCTCTTGGCATTGGTCTGGTCTGGTCAGTGGTCGTCTCTCTTGTGGTAACCCTGAACGCCACCTTAGAGCCTCTCAGGTATATGGCCTGGATGGATCATGCTGGACCTGGCGTATTCCTCTAATCGTGGTAGGCTGATGTCTGCAGTATGGAAAAACCTCCTTTGTCATGAAGTGTGGGCTCTGGGGATGAATTGTTGGCTCACAGGGGAGTCAACACAAAAAATGGCCCATAGTGTAGTATTTAAATAAATGTATTAATCCACATGGGTACATAAGAAAAAGTGATCAAATCAAGGTTGGTATAAGAAAAAAAAGTACACTGACCGTACATAAAATATAAAGGAGGCCACCGGACCTGTATCAGGGACTGGTGGCTTGATGTCATGACGTTATGGCCCCTTGGACGCGTTTCATGCAATTGCACTTCCTCAGCAAGGGAGAAAATAACTATGGGCTATTTTTTGTGTTGACTCCACTGTGAGCCAACAATTCATCCCCAGAGCTCACACTTCATGACAGGAGGTTTTTCCATACTGCTGACATCAGCCTACCACCATTAGAGGAATATGTCAGGTCCAGCACGATCCATCCATTTTTATATATTTTAGAATGTTGGGATTAATTTATTCATAATGATTTGTTCAGCTGTTTTTACGGATTGATAATATTAATTTGTATGTGTTTTAGCACTGCACTTTCTTTTCAAGTATTTAGACAGGATAGGATGGTGTCACTTCCTCTGCCTACCCTGAAGTCGGTGATTGCACTCCAAGGAAGTGAAGGGGGTGGACAAATACAGTACATTACACAACATACACCACTTGTACAGAGCAGAGAACACTGTATATATATATATATATATATATATATATATATATATATATATATATATATATATATAGCATACAAGGCACAGATTATTATACAGTGTACACATACAGCATCCAGAACACGTGCTGTGTGCACCGTACAGAAAACCCCTTTTCTAGTTTGGCTCTCTAGCTCCCTTGTCTCCTCCTCCCATGCTCGTCTCCAGTACTTCTCCAGAGCCTCCCCCATCCTCTGGAACTCTCTACCCCAATCTGTTCAACTATCACCTACTCTGTCCACTTTTAGGTGATATCTGAAAACCTATCTCTTCGGGGAAGCCTATCCTGCCTTCAGCTAATAACCAAATTTTCTGTTTCTCCCATCATTTCATCTCTACAGTTATTACCTTTTTGTTCCACCAGCCCTTCCCTCTTAGATTGTAAGCTCCTAGCAGCAGGGCCCTCCTAACCCTCATTTTTTATTGAATGGAGGAGCTCAGCTATGAGGAAAGATTAGAGGAACTGAATGTATTCTCTCTTGAGAAGAGGAGATTAAGGGGGATATGATCAACATGTATAAATACATCCGTGGTTCATATAGTGAACTCGGTGTAGAGCTATTCACCCTTAGGTAATCACAGAGGACAAGGGGGCACTCTTTACGTCTGGAGGAAAAGAAATGTAATCTCCAGACATGGAAAGGTTTCTAAACGATAAGAGCTGTGAAAATATGGAATAGACTCCCTCAAGAGTTGGTTCTGGCCAGCTCAGTGGATTGCTTTAAAAAAGGCCTGGATTATTTCTTAGATACACAGAATATAACTGGATACTAACATTTATAGGTAAAGTTGATCCAGGGAATATCCGATTGCCTCTCGGGGGATCAGGAAGGAATTTTTTCCCCTGCAGAGGAAATTGGATCATGCTTTGCTGGGTTTTTTCCCTTCCTCTGGATCAACTGTGGGTAAAGGGTGATAACTTTTTTTTTTTTTTTTTTTTAAATGGTTGAACTGGATGGACTTTTGTCTTTTTTTCAGCCAGACTAACTACCGGTATGTAACTATGAACTGTATTGTCTCCCATTATATTGTAAAGTGTTGAGCAAACTGTTGGCGCTATAAACAACTTGTATAATAATAACAGAAGGCCACTGAAATGGTCACCTAAGACCCCATTTATACTTTTTTTTATGTTCTGGAAACGTAGGCAGAAAGTTGTGTCTGCCCGCGGTCCCAGAAATGTGCAGAAAACGCAGCAAGACATACGCGCGGTGCCATTATTTCTTTATGGCACCCCAAATGCAGTTGGCAGTTGCGCATTTTGTCATGTGACAAACTGCGCATTACAAAAATGTGCTTGGATCACTGCAAAAAAAAAAAAAAAAAGTGCAGGTACCGTGGTATGTTTGTCATGCATTCGGCAGCCCATTCACTTGACTGCTCTCGCGTGACACAGATGCATGGGAGAAAAATGACGCATCACGCAGGTGTGAATGCTGCCTCAGTCTAGGTTCACACCTAAGCGTTTTTCTTTTTGCAGAAACGCACAGCAGTCCATTTAACATATAGTAAATAAAAGTGTAGCGCTAAAACTAGAATAAAACGAATAAATGAATAAAAATTTGTTTAAAAGTTTGTCCAATGAATCAAATCTCATAAATGGCACAAATAATATTATCCACAGCAGCAGATATCTCTTAGAAGCTTGTGACGAGAGAATGGCAGAAATGTGCACTCACCGATTGCGCATAGGAAATGTGCATGTAAATAACCATCAGATGGAGTGTAAAACAGCAGGTGGATGGTGAGGCTTCCCTCAGGAGAAATTGGTCATTAAGCTTGGGTGAAGTAATGGTCTGCTGGACTCAGAAGACTCCTTTAAGGATGTGTGGGTGAACAGCCTGGATACAGGGCTCCCTCCTCTGGATGCTGGATTTAATGGAAGTAGTGCTGTGGATCTAATAGCTCCTCCATAGGGAGCCAAAAAGAGAGGGAGGTGCGCAGTCGGTGAGTACGCATTTCTGTCATTCTCTCTTGTCACAAGCTTCTAAGAGATCTGCTACTGTGGATAATATTATTGGTGCTATTTATGAGATTTGATTAATTGGACGAACTTTTAAACAAATTTGTATTCGTTTTATTCTAGTTTTAGCACTGCACTTTATTTATTTACTCTTAGTTTATGAGGTTATTGTGATTGCCTCTAGTGTCCTAGCTGCTATTCTTTTTATAGAGCGCTATGTATAGGGGCATATTTATCAATGGTGGTGAATCAATCCCTGTCATTTCAAGTACAGAATAAATGCACTTTCACCCAGAAAGAAGCAGTGTGACTACAACCACACCTTGTGTAAATGAGAGACTTTTGCCTGTAAACAGCTTCATAACTGGAAATGTCTACAGACACTTCAAGAAGAATTCCTTTGAGTCATGCTACATGGATAATTTGCTGGCTTAAGCCGACCATAGATGGTTCAAATTCATCGATCAACCTGGGTACAACTAGTCGGTTTTTTTTGCAAGCGATTTGTTGCCAGCGGCTATGGCTGCTACCAATAATTATTGTGTTCTCCTGACGGGGATGGCGGCTTCCCAGCTTCTGCCCCCCCTTGCTGGGAGAACACAATAGCTCTGCGAGAGGGATGCAGGAACACAGTGTTGGTGGGGGAATGAAGACTTTTTTTCTTTTTCTTTTTCTTTCCTGCTGCAGGAAGGAAAATCATATCAACTATGGCCTGCCTCAGTTGTATTCATAAAACTGATAGTAATTAAATGTTAAGAAAAACCATTGCGTGTGTGTGTGTTAAGAAGTTTCCCTGTCCTTACACACTATTGTATATAAATATATATTTTACATACACTATATTGCCAAAAGTATTGGGGCGCCTGCCTTTACACGCACATGAACTTTAATGGCATCCCAGTCTTAGTCCATAGGGTTCAATATTGGGTTGGCACACCCTTTGCAGCTATAAAAGCTTCAACTCTTCTGGGAAGGCTGTCCACAAGGTTTAGCAGTGTGTCTATGGGAATGTTTGACCATTCTTCCCAAAGTGCATTTGTGAGGTCAGACACTGATGTCGGAGGAGAAGGTCTGGCTCACAGTTTCCACTCTTATTCATCCCAAAGGTGTTCTATCGGGTTGAGGTCAGGACTCTGTGCAGGCCAGTCAAGTTCCTCCACCCCAAATTCGCTCATCCATGTCTTTATGGACTTTGCTTTGTGCAATGGTGCGCAGTCATGTTGGAACAGGAAGGGGCCATCCCCAAACTGTTCCCACAAAGTTGGGAGCATGAAATTGTCCAAAATGTCTTGGTATGCTGACGCATTAAGAGTTCCCTTTACTGGAACTAAGGGGCCAAGCCCAACCCCTGAAAGACAACCCCACACCATAATGCTCCCTCCACCAAACTTTACACTTGGCACAATGCAGTCAGGCAGGTACCATTTTCCTGGCAACCGCCAAACCCAGACATGTCTATCGGATTGCTAGACAGAGAAGTGTGATTTATCACTCCAGAGAACACGTCTCTACTGCTCGAGTCCAGTGGTGGCGTGCTTTACACCACTGCATCCAGCGCTTTGCATTGCACTTGGTGATGTAAGGATTGGTTGCAGCTGCTCGGCCATGGAAACCCATTCCATGAAGCTCTCCACACACTGTTGTGCTAATCTGAAGGCCACACGAAGTTTGGAGGTCTTTAGCTATTGACTCTGCAGACAGTTGGTGACTTCTGCGCACTGTGCTCTTTAGCATGCGCTGACCCTTGTCTGTCATTTTACGTGGCCTACCACTTCATGCCTGAGTTTCTGTTGTTCCCAGTTGCTTCCACTTTGTTATACCACTAACCAAAATTTCACGGATGGACTTATTGCACAGGTGGCAACCTATCACGGTACCACGTTTGCATGAGAACAACCCATTCTTTCACAAATGTTTGTAGAAGCAGTCTTTATGCCTAGGTGCTTGATTTTATACACCTGTGGCCATGGAGGTGATTGGAACACCTGAATCCAATGATTTGGAGGGCTGGCCCAATACTTTTGGCAATATAGTGTGTTATAATACATATTATAGCACTTTAAAAAAATCCTTAGTCACCTCGGTAGCAATAGACCTTATGGAGGAATGTATTCTCAAAATTCAAGACCGCGATACTGACATTAAAGCTGATTTTTTTTTTTTCTAACTTTCTATGAAGAGCGGAATCTTGGTAGCCTTCCAGCCCTCTAATGTAAGGACACAGCTGGGTTCACACCTTAGCGTGTTGTGAACATATGCAAAAGTGGTGCGATTCATTGTTAATGGCACCCCAAATGCAGCAAGTAGATACTTGTTTTTGCATGTGCCAAAATGTCTAGAACTCAATTCTCAAAAAGGTGCATGAGCTGCTTTGGTGTGTTTGTTGCATGTAGGGTAGCTTATTCATATAGCCCAAAAAACACATGCATTCACGAAACGCTAGGTGTGAACCGAAGCAGACTAGCTGATTTTTTTGGGGGATCTTTGAGAAGGAATTACTTCACAGTACACGCTCATACAGAGATCAGGCAAAGATGGTTTGTTTTAAAAGTTATTTTACAGCTTGTTAAAAATACTGAAGTACCTTTTTTAAAGTGGTATTAACCACTTGCCTACCACTTTTAACCCCCCCCCCCCCCCTCGTGCCCAGGTCAATTTTCAGCTTTCAGTGCATTAGCACTTGGAATGACAATTGCACGGTCATGCAACACTGTACCCATATGAAATTTTTATTTTTTTCACACGAATAGCGTTTTCTTATAGTGGTACTTAATCGCCACTGGGGGGGAGGGGGTTATTTTTTGCACTATAGACAAAAATAGAGCAAAAAATTTGAAAAAAAAAAGTTTTTCTTTGTTTGTTTCTATTATAAAATCTTGCAAACAGGTCGTTTTTTCTCCTTCACTGATGTGCGTTGATGAGGTGGCACTGATAGGCTGCACTGATGAGGAAGCAAAGGTGGGCATTGATGAGGAGGCACTGATGCTGCTGCACTGATATGCAGCAATGATGGCCAGACTGGTGGTACTGCTGGGGATTGGGTGGCACTGCTGGGCACTGATTGGCGACACTGATCATCAGTGCCCTGATCAGTGTGGGTATCTTCTGTGATATTTGCTGGTTATCCAAAGGTGCCCCCTGTGCTCCTTCATCCAGAGTAGTGTCTCTCTAATACAGGAAGGGTGTTACTAGCCAGAACACCAGGTGAAATCAGATGGGAAAAATCCTCAAAAGAAAACGAATGCAACCACCACGTCTAATGATTGATAAACTGCAATATATTACATTTTTGGGTTTAATACCGCTTTAATGTGCATAGTCTGGGCCGAGTTGCTCTTTAAGCTATTAATTCATAAAAGATATATTTCCCTTTCAAAGTGTGATATTTTGTTCCCAGGTTGTAATCTCATCCAGCGATGGCCTTCTTTGGAATAGCGCCCTGCGGCGGCCATGTCCACCAGTGTGCTCATTTATTAAGGGCTGGTGTGAGCGTTGGCACCAACCGCAGTTTACATGTGACCAGTAGATTTGCTGCCAAGGAGTATTACGATGTGGTGGTTGTCGGAGGCGGTGCTGGAGGAATTAGCATGAGCGCCCGGATGAAGAGGAAAGTTGGAGCCGGGAAAGTTGCCATCATAGAGCCAAGTGAGGTAAAGTGTCTCATTTTCTGTGTCTATCCTCTTATCTGGTATGTACATATACAAGGTTGTAAGTTTGAGTCACAAATTGGCCCTGATGGTAAAATGCATTTAGTTGTAATTACACCACAATCTGCCATATATAGATTATGTAACATAACTTCTTGGACTGTGTGGCTTTATAATTATAGTCACAATATTTGTAATTTACATTTACATTTCAAATTCTCCATCTCTACATTTTTAAGCTATATTAGTTTTACAGAATCGGTTAAAATTTTAAAGTAGAACCAAAACCAAAAACGTAGAGTTTAGTCTTCAGTTATACTTTAAAGATAAACTATGATCGTTTTGGTTGGTTGGTTTACAAAATACCCCAATACAAAGAAGAGTGTTTATATATATTTTTTTTTTTTTCTAGGTTTTTGTGCGGGTTTTGAAAAAACAAACATTCCTACTCACCTATGTGGATGCAGCATTGATCCAACGCTGCAATAGTCCTCTGCCACCTCTACACCGTGATCTGAGCGATCAAACACCGCATCGTTCAGTTCTTGGTTATCACTGAGCTGAAAGAGGTGACTGTCACCGGCTCCCCCTCCTGCAGTCTGGCCCCCTCCTGCAGTCACTGGAGCACTGGGCTATGGAGGGGGTGAGAGCGGCTGACTCAGGATCTCAGCGACAGCTGAGTCAACTGCTGGTCAGGGATCTGGGTGGATTCCGACATTTTAAGTCTGGATCTATACAGAGTCTGGACCAGCTGAATGGTGTCAGCTGATAGCGGGCTTTAGCCAGCTGTCAGATGAATACTGCTCACAGGAGTGCAGAATAAAATGCACTCGTGATCTCAAGGAGAAGTAGCAAAAGAGTGTTGGCCCTACTTCTGTAAATCATCGTTGGCTTCAAATTCAAATAGGTTTCAGATTCAAATACATTTAAAAACAAAAGATGAGATACCCTTTAATACAGGGTGCTTTGATGGAGGTTGCATAGCCTTCCAGACTTTCTAATAAGACCGTGCAGCAGTGAAGGCTTTAAGGCCTCTTTTAACACGAAGGGTCTGATCAGGTCCACCTGTGAGTTTTTAAGGTGGACCTGATGAAAGCCTCCATTTACCCCTATGGACCGGCTGTATGTTTGGTTTACACCCTTCTACATCCAATCGAATCCAGAGCAGAACACACTGATCAGCGCTCGCAGCCATTGGCTTCAAGCTGCTGATCAGATGCTGGTTTTCTAGCATGCCCCTTTGATAAAATATGGCCTTAAGCCAAAGACAGGTAGTGAGAACAAGTTATTCAGCTGTGTGTTTTCCTAATGGAGATGACCAGCAGGGGAATAAAGTTAGACTCTATTTATGGCACAAGTAATGATAATGTAATATTTAAAGTATAATCCAAGCCAAACTAAACTTGAAGTGATTGTAAATCCTCACGCAATCAGTTCAAAATAGAAATGAAAGACAAAATATTTGTGCGTTGATATATAAAAAATATATATACTTTTTTTTTTTTTTTTTTTAAAGTGACCACAAACCCTCTGTTCTCAGCTGCATAAGAGTTGGGAGAGGATAAACAGCAGCACACTGAACTTCCCAGTGAATGGAGGTGTCAGGACAAGTCTGATCATTGGAGGAGAGCAGGCTGAATTCCCAGCACAGCTAGACAACTAACCACACTGTGTTCTCCTGCCTACTGTGGTCAGTTTTTAATAGGAAAGCAGAGGGCCTCCCATGAACACCTGGGATTTCACACAATACAAAGCGAATAGGATACTTTTTCATACAAGTACATAGTTCAGCAGGAACATGTAAGGAATATGGAATGTTGGGTTTACATATTCATTAATACTGCTTCCACCTCCATTCTAAGCCTATTCTAACTACCCTGTTAAAGGAAAGAAGTCTATACTTACTTTTTCTGAAGTCACTTTGATCTGTTCAGATGATCGTGTCCCAGCGCCGGCTTCAGTGTAGAGGAGGGACAGTCGACAACAGATGCCCCATAGAAAGCCTATGGGTGAAATTCTTGCCTAAGTTCTACAGCCGTTGTCGCTTCCTGTCCTCCTACACTGAAGTCATTTCGGGGACCAGATCATGTGAAAATGTCATCTTTCGTTATGCAAATTATAAATAAAGAAAATATGTTTAGAACACTGTAATATACCTTTGACTTGCCAGTTGACGAGTGCTAATGGAAATATATTGCCATATTTTCTGTAGACACATTACTATCAGCCCATGTGGACTCTGGTTGGTGGAGGTGCCAAGAAGCTGGCAAGTTCTGCTCGTCCTACAGCTAGTGTGATCCCTTCAGGAGTCAAATGGATCAAATCAGAAGTAAAAAGCTTTGATCCAGACAAAAACTCCATCCGGATAGGTGATGACAAAGAGGTAACTTTATTTGGGCAAGCAGTTTTTTTTCAAATGGTGTTCCTCAGAACTTTACATGTTTATCACAATGATTATTTCATATATGAGCTATACACACTTGAACACTAAAAATAAATTTGAATATATGTGTTTTTAAAACCTGTAATATTGCCATTTTTAACAATTTGGTCCGAAAACAAAAATGTGTGTAAATATTAGATTATCACAGGCCCTGGTTGTGCAATCTGCTCTGGGTGTCAGTAGATTCCTAAAGACCCCCCCCCCCCCCCCCCAAACAGATCGCAAACACAGTGCACTTGCCTGAACTGGATAATGTGAATTGGTGCAGTGCACTTTTTTAAATTGATGCATGCAGTAGGTTTTGTGTAATCTAGTGTGATTTCAGCCCATTTAAATGAAAATTGTACTGCACATCTGAAACAATATATGATGTGCTTATTTTCATGTACTTTTGTGTTTTAGAATACCTTCTTTTAAATTTAATAAACATATTTGTAAAGGTAATGCACAAGGCCGGTGCGCCCTCTGTTTTGTTTTTCTCTATGTGAACTGGTCCTCACAGGGCAACATGAATGAAACAAATACATAACATTTATATTATTACAAAAATACATTGGAAATCCTTTATCCTGGTGTCTGTTCTTTATTCTCTACCCACAGTATGACTTCATAAATTCACAGAGCAAGATCACTGATAAAATTCACAAAATAGGAATAAATCCAAGTCAATGTTTAACCCTTTAGGTTGTATAGTCTCCAACTCGGCTATCCATTTAAAGTGATTGGAAAGGCATACATTTAATTAAAAAAATATATATACTTATCCGCTATGTGCAATTGTTTTGCACAGAGCAGCCCCAATCCTCCTCTTCTCGGGTCCCCCGCTGTTGCTCCTGACCCCTCCTCACTGCTGAGTGACCCCCATAGCAAGCCTCTTGCATATTGCTCTCATGCACGTTGCTGGATCCAGATCGAGTTCAGATAAGTATTAGGGGGGGAAGCTGCATACAGAAGATTTTTTACCATAATGCAGAGAATGCATTAAGGTAAAAAAAAACCTTCTGCCTTTTTAGGACCACCTTAACCTCCCTTCATCTCACTTGTTCTTCACTGTTTCCACCCCATTCAGGATTTAGGAATCAGACACTCAATATCACAACTCAGATTTCTGTTTTTCTTATCAATGTGCAGCAAAATGTTTGGCAACAGGGAACTCCAACCAACCAATCCATCTTGAGTGAGGACTTTTGTGCTGTGATCCTTCATTCTCTGTGTTGTTTCCCCAATGTAGTATAAACCACAGGGGCATGTTAACCAATAAACTACAAACGAGCTCTGACGTGTACTAACCTTTTATTGTCTATTCTCCTGCCTGTGTGAGGGTGTGTGAAAAACGAACCCTTTATCATGACAGAGCAATGCACACAGGACAGACCTAGAAAATATCTGTGTTTAGGACCCAGAAATGTCTGAGACTGCGTTTTGGAAGAACTAAATCCTCTCTGACTATACTGCCCTGTACAGACTTGCCGTTTCTAGAAGGCTTCAAGGGTGGATCTTGGAATTCTTCAATTTCAGGATAATTATGTTCTAACAATTTCTAGGTTTTTTTTTAATTTTGGGACATTATGGAGGGGATTTACTACAACTGGTGCACCAAGAATCTGGTACAACTGTGCATGGTAACCAATCCGCTTCTAGGTTTAAGTACTGGTTCACAGCAATACAATTTCCAGTGGGGTTTTTTTTTGTTTTGTTTTTTTGGACATTATGGAGATTTACTAAAACTAGTGCACCCAGAATCTGGTACAACAGTGCATGGTAACCAATCAGCTTCTAGGTTTAAGCCCTGGTTCACACCAGTGCAATTTGTCATGCGATTTGACAGTTCAAAATGACAAGTCACACCCTATTTGCGGTAATAGAACTGTTCAAATCATTGGATTGAAAAGGTTCCTGTACTATTTTTCTGTGATTTCATTGCAACGTGCATTGACTTCTGTTAAGTGAAGTTGCAAGCCGCAGTTAAATCAAACATCCAAATCGCACTGATCTGCGGCTTTGAAATCGCGTTGAAGTAGCACAATTTCAAAGCTGCACTGGTGTGAACCAGGATTATTTGTAAAGCTGAAATTCGTATTATTATACAGGATTTATATAGCGCCAACAGTTTGCGCAGCGCTTCACAAAATTAAGGGAGACATTAAAGTTACAGTACAATTTGGTACAAGAGGAAACAGAGGGCCCTACTTGTTAGAGCTTACAATCTAGGAATTAGAAGTTGATTGGTTACTAGTAAATCTTCCTCCCAT